>NC_045651.1:3523374-3826405 GCF_009829145.1 Chiroxiphia lanceolata
GCTGCTACAAGATGAGGAACCCTGTTCAAAGCCAGCTGTATCCTCTTACACGAACACCAGTGCAGGGGAATTGCAAGAGATCATGAAGGATTCAGAGTGGGCAGCTGAGGGAAATGACGAACTGGGACAGGGACTTGCAGGGACAAGGTGCTGAAGGGACCTGGAAAGGCAGTGTCTGTCACAAGGGACTGCCCCATACCTCCCTGGAAGCAGGTGCTGGGAGAGTTTGGATGGAATTCAAGAACACCATGCCTGGAAGTGTTCAAAAGGCATGTGGATGTGGCACTTGGAGACATGGTTTAGTGGTGAACACAATGGTGTTGGGATAACAGTTAGATTCCATGGTCTTAGAGGTCTTTTCCGACCTTAATGACTCTATGATTCCATATCCTAGCAGGCAAGAGGCTGCTCCTTAACTCATGTTCAGTGGGGAAACAATCTGCAAAATAGGTGTGGAAGGGATCTGGAGGGCTCCAACCTCCCCCCACAGGTGCCTGGTGCAAGGAGCAGCATCAGCTGTAACTCAGGAGACATTCAGGTGAGGAGATTGGCATTGGCAGGCACAGCTGTATGTTTGTGCAAAGCCACCTGTACGACCTGAGGATTTGGCCTGATAAGTCAGGGGAGACTTGGGCATGGAGTACCAGCAAGTTCTGATCTGAGTGAAGCTCTTTCCAGATGCAAGCTGAGCTCTGGGATCAGAACCCAAAGGTGGGGAAGCTGCCAGGGACGCTGGAAGTGTCTTGAGGTGTGGGGTGGTGATGGTGCTAGTGAGGCTGTTGCCTGGGATACCCTTTATCCCTTACTATAACGGAAGAGGGTTTGGGGATATGTGTGGCTGGGGGCCTGCAAGCCTAATTTCTGCATGTCAGCAGCATCTCTAACACCCAAGCTGGAATAAGTTTGCAGAACCCCTGAAAGGTCAATGGGAAGACAACACTGCTTAGCTCCAGCATCCTGACAGGATGTAAATCCAGGGCCTTACCAGACTTTCCCACTTTGGAGGCACAATCCCTCACCAGTGCCTCCTGTAAGGCATCTGCTGAGCCTTTCACAGAGGTCTTGAAGGAGCTGGATCGAAAGGTCTCTAACTGTTTTGATCCAGATGCCCTGTTCCAGCCCTGTCCTGGTGAACTGGCTCCATCCACCCTCCTTTCCCTTCCCTGCTGGCAGTGCCTCCCGGTCAGCGTCCCCCTGCTCTGGCTGCTCAGGAATTGCCTGGACGTGGCAGCCATCCCTGTCCTTTGCCTGCCTGCAGTTGCCAGACACGGAGCAGATGGTTTCATCCACACCCAGACAAGGCTCCCTCTACGGGGCTGTCATGGGAGACAGGAGGGATGTGTGAACAGCTACACACTCCCTCTGTTGCTGCCTGCTTTCCCACTACTGTGCTGCGGCCAGGTGGGACCTCTGAGGGATAAAGTGAGGGGGCAATCTGTGGGGTGGCTGAGCACACGGACCACCCTGGTCCCAGCCCAGGTCTGTGGAGGCCAGTTACTGGCAGGGGCAGAGGAGGACTCAGTGGTTGTGTATAACAGGGAGTGTTTTTGCAGGGGTTGCCGGTCACACACTGACCGTGGTGTTCTCCAGCTCCCCAGGGAGGGAGCAATCTGTGTCATCTCGCAGCGGGCTCCCTTAAATCTCGGCCTGATTAAGCGATGGCAATATGGGCCTGATATGAAAGAGCCTCCCCTGAAAAGGGCCGATTGTGAGTGCAGGAATAGCCTGTTAATTGTTCACAGGGCCCTGCAGTTGGAGGCACATGAAACCACCGGATCCTGACTTCAGTTGAGTAGGAATCTGGAGATGAATAGTGTCCATCAGCCGCCGGCGCTGCTTTGGGTACAGACCGACCCTGTTGGCCACTCACCTGGGGAAGCTGCATTTGAACACTCTGGGTTTTGTTTTCAACCTCAGGATGTCTGAGGGATTTGGGGAATATCCACTCAGCTTTTGACCTCTTGTCTGTCCTTGAAAAAGCAGTGTGTGGCTTTCCATGGTGAGCTATGGGCTGAAACACCTGTGGGGGCACAGGGAGGTGCTGGGGCCTGTGGGGTGACACTGCTGGAGGAAGAGGAGGTGATGTGGTGGGTCTTTGGAGCGGTTCCTCCTGCATTCCTGTGCTAGATTCTAGACCTATTTGTGAACGTGGCCGGTGGTTTTCCATCGGCACATTTGCTGAGAGCTGAGTCAGTGCAGGTCTGGAAAGGGTTTGATACTGAGACATCTGATGAAAAATTGCTGTGTGTAGTTACGTCAGAGTTATTTATTCATTGCATAGAGATAAAAGCTTTTTTGATGGAGTGCAGTCATCTTAGCTTGTGGCTGTTGTTTTTCTTAGTTTCTTGTGTATTTTAGGGATCTAATTAATTATAGGGAGTGATTGATGCTCAGAAAAAAATACAGTTCAAGCTGAGCTGCAGTTTTATTCGTGATTTCTTTGACTTCATATCCAGAAAGCAGTGAGCCAGGGCCTACCTTGGCAGCAGGTCTCCAGTATTCAGCAGGCAAGAATAAAATACTGTCAACTGCATGTTCTCTGAGGTGGTGGGTTTGTGCTGAATTACAGAGGTGTTGAGACAGTGTAAAGGCCAGCATTCATCCTCCTTACCTGGTGGTCACTTTGTAGAAGACAAATTAAGAGTAATCTGCTGTGATCCCCTGGGGATGTGACAAGTTTGTGGCACGTGGACATCAGGAAGGGGGCTGAGGAGCAGTAGTTGGCAGGCAGGTGGGAAGGTCCTGTCAGTGGTGGGACCACCCTGTACTCACCTGGTTCATTACCCAGGCCTGTCACTGCTGGGGAAGAGCACTGGCCTTGGCAGGCTGCTGCTCTGACCCGGTGCAACTCGTACCGTGGGCCAGCTGCAGGTGCCTGAGGTTCCTCCAGGGCTGGGAGCAGAGCTCCAGCATCCACTGCCCAGGGAGTTTGTTCCACGAGCAGCCCCTGACTCCCATGCCACATGATGAAGGCTGGTTTGAGTCCATGTGCTTGGGGGTGACCCACACTGTGTGATCTTTGGCCCAGGGCTCTTCTGGGCCCCTCATAGAGCTCATGGGCTCTGACCCTCAGGAATTTCTGGGGTTTCAGCAGTTCCCAATGTCTATGATCTCAAAGAGGTCTGTCAGCCCAAGCATGATCCATCATGTGCAGTGACCTGTCACCTTGGAGAGGCCGAGCTGATCCCCCCAAAACACAGCCCATGTGCAAAGAGCTGTACCCACAGTACAGTCAGGGACAGACCTGGGAGCAAGAGAGGGAGCAAAGCTGTTGGGTAGTGCAGGCATACCCAGAGAAAGCCCAGCAATGCCTCAGGACCCTCCAGAGGTGGTTGTTTGAGCCCTTCTTAGCTATTCCTCTGGTGACCATTGCCCTGGGCTGCTTGGGCATGTAGGTCTGAGGAGACCTCAGTCCCCATGGAGGGGTCTGGTTTGAGACCCCAAACCTATTTTGATGTAGGGTCTAGGATCTAGAGCCACTGTCTGGCAGGGGGGAAACTCCTTCTCCTCTCATGTTTGGGTCACCTGTTTCCTTCCCCAAGACATTTAGAGCCTCTCTAGAGCCAGATGGCAGATGTTAATACCTTTCTTGGGATTTAGATGTGTCGTGCTGAGGGATGCTTTCCCATGCAGGTGCCACCTGTCACATTCAGGCATGATGGGACCAGCCCTTTGGGCTTTTACTGAGGAAGCAGGGCTTGCCTGTGTGCAGCACTGGAGGCCAGCTGGTCTGTGTGCCCTGGAGGGGCTGTAAAGCCACTCTGGCCTCACGTGTTTCTCATCATTCTCTCTGTCCTGGAAACAGGCTGTGCACCAGCAGGGCTTGATTGTTGTGATCATTTGGACTGCTCAGAATCTGCTGGATGTCACTATCCCTGAACTCTTTTAGGAGTTTATAATCCCACCCCAAACACACCTTTCTTAGCCCTGTGATGTTCATGTCTTCCCAGTCTCCCACCTCCTCTCTTCCCCACATGTACTGAGCCCAGCTGCCCTCACTGCCTGCCCAAATCTCTCTGCAGCTCATCACCACCAGCATCTCCTGACAAGTTGGCAAAATCTGCAAAAGGAAAATGTCTTCTAGAACATTTTTCAGTTTTGCCACCAAATTTTGACAGAGCCAAGAGCCCCGAGCTGCTCCTGCTGCCCTGTGTGTGCTCGGTGACCTGGAGGGGACTTAGCCAAGTCTCTCCTTAGCAGTTCCCAAGAGATTCTTTCTCTCATGTAAGTGCTTTTAAAATAATGACCTGGTCCTGAGCAGCTGAAGGAGTTCAGCTTTGAGACTGATGTTTACCACCATCCCTCTCCTTTCTTTCAGACTGTGCTGCTCTGGGAGGAGAGGGCAGCTCTTGGAGGACACCAGTCCTGAGGAAGCCTGTTGGATAACAGCAGCTCACTTGACAATCCCCATCCCAAATTCTGCTGCTATTAAAATAGGCAGCAGGCTGGCAGCTGGGATGTGTGAGGGAGGAGATGAGTTCTTGGGAGAAGGACAGACAGCACTTCAAGGACCTGGGGACCAGCTGATGTTTCTTGGGGACCCTGTGGGGTTTTGCTGTAGGTGAGAAGGAGGTTCCCCAGGGAGCAGGGGCTCAGGAGGGTGTGACCCTTGAGGATGTCATTTGCCTTTCTGGACACACCTGAGTTGCTCATCTGATGTCTCAGCTTTGCATTGGGTTCATGTTTAGAGAGATGTGCCCAACCTGTGAGCTTGGACTTATAGCCTTAATGACAGGAGATTTTGGCAGCCCCTCCCCTCTTGGTGCCCTAAACTCAATGCCCATCACTTTTTGAATTTATTTCCTCTCTCTCCATTTCTAGACTTGTCTCAGTGTAACTGCAGGAGTGTTTGGGATTCAGCCTAGTTGAGATTGTCACCATGATGGCCCTTTGCCTTGATTTCAGGATGGATAACAGAGCATCCAGAATCTCATTTAATTTTTGCAGGGATTTGAGTTCCCTGGAAAAACTCCCTGGAGTGATGCTCAGCTTAATCATGATTAAGGCCAACAAAAATCTGGTGGCTGATCCTCTGAGCAAAGAGGGGCTGTGTTTGATCAGTAGGTGAACCTGGGACGTCTACTGGAAAGTGATAGTTTTTGGGGGCCTTACTTGGTCTGCTTTCACCATCTGGGCTGTCCTACACTGGGAGACCTGCTGGGTGACACACCACTGTTCATGAGGCTGCTTTGATCTGGAGAAGGCTCCATCTGTTCCACAAGGTGTCATGGTTTTCTCTTTAATATCCTAGGGATTGTTTTCAGGCTGAGGATGTGCGAGGAAGGAAGAGCCTGAGGATGCAGATGGAATGGAAGAAAATCTAAGTGATTAAACGGCTGTAGATGAGTGGAGATATGGCTTAAGAGATTGACAGTCGCCCGCTGGGTGGAGAGATGGAAGCAAAAGATTGGATTCACGTGCACCAGGATTGCAAATCTACCCCCCTCCCCGTCATGTTAAATCAAGTAACATCATTTGTTACTTGTTTTTAGCCTTCCCCTGTGTAGACTTCTACACAGCTCTGCACTGCACCTTTATGGCCCCATCTGTTATGTCCACCTCCCAGACCCTCTGGTCTGTTTTTGGGGGAAAAACCTATAAAACAAACCCTGTGCAGCCACACGAGCTGTTTGCTGTGCCGGTGTTTGCTTTGGCTGACGTGGACGTGACGTGTCCTGGTATGTGCATGACTTCGTGTGTCAGTTAATGTGCACAGGGGAGGGAGAATTGGCAGGTAAAAAAATGCATCAAGGACCAGTGTTTGCCCCAGGAGATGTAATACTTTTGGGGGTCTTTCTTGGCTTTTTTCCAAGAGTGGCTCTAATGCTTTGTGGAGGCTGCAGCTCACGGCAGAGCTGTGGGTCTCTGACCAGGTCTCTCTGTGCTCACCCTGCGTGGGATGAACACCCAGTGACTCGACAGGATTGGACTTGATGTGATTAAGGAGCTGTACCTGGAGTAAATTCCTCTGTCCCTGCCTTGGTGGTGCTTTACACAATCTCTGGGGATGAGTGAGCGTGGGAGGGGAGCTGGCAGGACATACCAGGCTGCTGCAGAGACAGTGTGGGATGGGGGCTGTGGAAGCAGGGGAGTGCTGGGAGACCCTGGCCAGGCTGGGGAGCTCTGTGCCCCAGCAGCACCCAGGTCTGGGGACAAGTGGCCCTCGAGCACTTGCTGTCCCCCACTAGATGGCACTGGGAGCCCTGCTATGGTGTCCCTGTCCCCCAGAACAGCCTGGCTTCCCCTGCCCCCCTCCACTGCCAGGGCAGTGCCCATGGCTCTCCTGGACAGGAGCAGGACACAGGGGCACCTGTGCATTGCACTCCATCCTGTTCCCTCTGGGGGCCGAGTGTCATCTGGGAGGTGGGGTGGCACAGTGCCAGTCACCCTAGGAATGAGTGCTTCACACATGTCCTATGCCTCACACACTGACCTGGCCACTCCAGGAGTCTTTGCAGTGCGTGTTTCTCCCCAGAAACTGGTGCCCTGGTGGACCTGGTGGGAGTCAGAGCATGGTATGTGTCCTGCCAAGAGCCAGGACATCACTGGTAGCTGGTGTGTCATGTAAGCCACTATGGGAACCACTGCACTGCTCATCTGCTGCTGGGAGTCACTGCATCCCCAGTGTCCAGCTGGGATCTGGAATGTCATGTGTACTGCACTGGGAATCACTGCATCCCCAGTGTCCTGCTGGAAGCTGGAGTGTCACTGGCAGGTCTGGTCCTGCTGGGATCTGGTGCATTATCTGTGTCCTGATGGGACACCACACACCCTCTGCTTGGTCTGTGTGTCCCACCCTGGCTCTGCCTTGCTGGGGTCAGTGTGTTTTGCACATGTTCTGCTGGCAGCTGGCACCTTGCCCACCGGTTCTGCCCTGCCAGGAGTTGTTGTGTTGCCTGTGTCCCACTGAGAGTGTTGGCACTGCATGGATCCTGCTGGGAATCAGCCTCGTGTCTTACTGGGAGCTGGTGCATCTTATGGGGCTCAGCCCAAGGGGAGCTGGTGCATCACCAGGGTCCTGCTGGTGGTCAGTTCATCACATCATCCCGCTGGCAGTCAGGGCATCAGCTGGGAGCTGGTTCCTGACACATTGGCCCTGTCTAGCTGGGAGTCAGCATTTCACATGCTGGCCCTGTCACTACAGCAGCCAGTGACAGTGGCAACGTCACTACAGTGCATGCAGTGTCCCCTCCATTCTGCACCAGGGTGTCATGCAGGAGCCCATGTCCCCAGTTTGTCCTCCTCCTACCCAGCCAGCAGATCCCCTGCTCCCATGATGAGGACCAGGAACACCTGGCCACAGCCTGCTCTGCTGAAGGCTTCCTGTCTGCAGTGGGCACTGTGATTATTTTAATTAATTTATTTTAAATATCTGTAGTGCTGGAGAATGAAATGGCATTAAATAAGCACACCCCCCATCCCCCCCATCCTCTGCTGCCGTTCCCAGGAGCAGCATCAGGTGACAGATGTCTCTCCATGCCTGTCTCAGTGCCAGTGCCTGCCTGTGTCTCTCCCACCCACTGTGTCCTGTCTTTGGGACCTTCCCTGACAGCTTTGCTGGCTCGGCACTGCCTCCACATCCTGGAGCTTCCCCAGCCTTCAGGGATCCTCTTTTTTTCCAGGGAACTGAGGGTGAGTGTGTTTTCCATGCAGGGAAAAGTTAGTTTCATGCTCCAGGTTGGTGTTTGCAAGGATGGGACCTCGTGCTGGTGAAAGGGGCTGGCAAGATGTGCAGGCAGTTCAGTGGTACATGTGTGTGCTCTAGACAGCCCTGGAAGGGGCTGCCAGGCTTTACTGCTCCACATGTGGCTGAGCTCCTGGGCCAGGGGAGCTTGGTGCCTTGGCAGGTTATTTGTTTGCAATGGGACAGACAGGGAACTGGGTGCTGTGGTCTCACCCTGGTGGGCAGCTCAACACTGCCAGATGCTGCATGACCCCCCCAGTGGGATGGGAGAGAGAATTGAAGGTAAAAGTGTGATAACTTGAGGGCTGAGCTAAAGAAAGTGCAATAGGCAAAGCATAAGCTATGCATGCAAGCAAAGCAAAATAAGGAATTCATTCCCTGCTTCCCACTGCTGGCAGGTGTTCAGCCATCCCCAGGAGAGCAGGGCTCCATCACGACTAACAGTGGCTTGAGAAGACAAATGTTCTAAGAGTGAACATCACCCTCTTCCTTCTTCTTCCCCCTGCTTGCCACACTGAGCGTGAGGCTGCACGGTCTGGGATATCCCTTGTGTCATTTGGGATCAGCTGTCCCCTCCCATCTTCCTGTGCACCCCCAACCTGCTCATTGGTGGGGTGGGATGAGAAACAGAAAATGCCTCGACACTGTGCCAGTGCTGCTCAGCAGAAACTAAACCAGCCCTGTGAGGTCAACTCTGCTTCCAGCACAAATCCAAAGCACAGCCCCATACCAGCTACTGTGAAGAAAATTACCTCTACCCCAGCCAAAACCAGCACAGTGGGGAATATCAAGAAGTAAATGACCCCCCTTCTCCTCATAGATCTATTTATATTTCTTCTTGAGTGGAAAACAAGCATGAAGGCCTGTGCAGAGCTGTTATCCACCAAGGTCTGTAGGTGCAAGGTGGTTGCAGTCTCTCAGTTCAGCTGGAGCCCTGGGTTACCTGATGGCCTAGGATGACTGGAAAGGTGATGGTTATATCAGCTTCAACCTTCCTTTTGTTGTTTTCTTTGCCCAGCTCAGTTTGCTTTTTTTCCCGTGAAGCTGTACTACCCATTTTTGTTTCTAACTTATGGTGACTAGACCTGAGTGTAACAATCTTCTGCTGTCCCTGGAATGAATGTGGGAGCTGGAATGCTGGTTTGAGCTCAGTTTTCTGTTGCGTAGCTGTTTTCAGTTCTCCAATGTGCTTTTATTTGATCAACGAGTGCCAGCTGCAGAGTGCACACATGATGACCCTGCTCAGGTGACCGTGGTGCTTTTACCTTGAGGTCACTCTCAGCTCAGACTAGATTTTCAGTGGAGACTGGGGAAGCTCTGCAGATCCTATTAGCAGCCTCTTGAGCTCGGTGAGACCTGTGCGTGCAGAGCAGCAGCCTCTGAGAGAGCAACTCAGGTAGGTTCAGATATGCCAAAGGCATGAGAGGAAGACCAAGATGCCAGAGAGCGGATCCTGTGTAAAAATATTGCCTTTTGTGCCTAAAAACGGCTCTTGCAGGGATGCTGTGAGTCATGGCCAGATTGCTTGAACGTGCTCAGGTTGTCACTAGAGGGAGCAGCATGGGATTTTTCCTAAATCTTGAAGAAATGACAGGATGCAGAGACCCAGCTGGTGGAGCGGTTTGGCAGGAGGGATGTAGGAGAGATGCTGCAGTGTCTTTGGCTTGGCAAACATGTGTTTCTCTGCTGCAAGGGGATCTCTTGTCCTGCTCAGCCAGCAAAGTCTGGGGGGAGAGGCAGGAGCAAAGCACCTCCAAAAGGTCGGTTTGCTAAGCGGGAATCACTTCTGGACTCTCCTTTTGGCTCTTGGAAGTGCCAAGTTTTGAAGGTGGACAGGGCCCTGGCAAGTAAGTGCAGGCTCTGCAGGGGAGAGGGCTGGGGTGGCAGGGGTGTGGGATTCGGTTGGCTTTGCTGCTCTTGCGAGTTAAATGGGTTTACTGTGTCTGTGAGGGGTCTGGTTTGACGCAAAGAGCTGCTGGAGGTCTCCTTCCCAAGCTCTATTCCCCAGATCCTGATAGCGCTGCCACTGCACGGCTGTTCTGAGCAGGGCTGAGCTGTGTCTCTGTGCTGTGCTGTGGTGCCACTCAGAGGTACCCCCCAGGCCTAGGATCTAAATACAAGATGAGGAGCAAGGGATTAAGAGACAATGCAAGGAAACAAAGAGCCCATAATGGTATCCTGCCTTGCCTTGAATTGGACAATTCCCCTAAGACTAGTTGGTGGGCAGTGGATTACTCAGTGGGAGGAAAGGGGTCTGGAGTCAGTCCTGTGGCCTTCGTTCCCTCATTTGTAAAATGATGTTGCTAACATCTGGCTCACACATGGAGCGTGACACTTGGCTCACAGAGGCATATAAATGCTTTCAGATCCTTGAGTGGCTGTTGCTGAAATGCGAAGGATCATCGTTAATGAAGTCTGCAATAACACTGACGGAGCGTTTGTGTTTGCTGCAATTTGTAACCATGTTCTAACACTTGTTAACGAATCCTATTGTGGGTTGCAATGAGACCAAGGAACACTTGAGGATAAACATGACTGAGTGGTTGTTCCTGGTTTGTGCTACCATTTATCACTGCAGGTGTTGAAACATGTCATGTTGTGCAGCAAGGCTTTAAATGGGTGAGTAGGATGAGAGGGGAGACTCGGCTACTGCGACTGCCTTTGTGGTTTTTCCAGCTACTCCACTTACAGAGCTCACAGAGCCAAATACCACCATTGCCTGATATAAGAAGAGTGGTGGGGAGCTGAATATCCGTATGACATCAGGAAAATCCAGCTGGTGGCTGGAAGTTGGTTTTAGACTATATGGCTTGGAGTAGCCACATGCTTAGGCACGTGGTGGAATTGTTGCAGTTGTCCTGTGCAGGGCCAGGAGTTGGACTTGATGATCCTTGTGAGTCCCTTTCAGCTCAGGATATGCTCTGATTTTACATAGCTACTCTCCAGGTGACTTAGGTGAGGACCTGAAGAAGCAGCAAATGTTGAAGGGATAGAACTGAGATTAATCAAACAAATGCCTGCATGGTTGAGCTCAGACATTTAAAGGAGGCATGCAAGAGGTGCAAGCAGAGTCAGGGGGTCTAGGGGACTATAGAGCTGCCGTGTGATCTTGCAGGGATAGACAGCAAGAGTTGAATCTGGTGAGGAGTGTGGAGGGTGACAGAAATAATTCTGCACGTATGTAAACAGCAAAGGGGAGACTGGAGGTCACGTGGACCTGCTGCTGAACAGTGCCAGGGACCTGGTGACAGCAAACATGGAAAAAGCTGAGGTACTTGTTGCCTTTTGTGCTTTAACCTTTACTGGTAAGACCAGACTTCAGCAATCCCAAACCC
Source organism: Chiroxiphia lanceolata (assembly GCF_009829145.1). Lineage (NCBI taxonomy): Eukaryota > Metazoa > Chordata > Aves > Passeriformes > Pipridae > Chiroxiphia > Chiroxiphia lanceolata. The sequence continues at coordinate 3,534,394 of NC_045651.1, forward strand.
CTGAGACCAGGGGAAAAGTCTGGAGCAAAGGAGGCCTATCCCCAGCTGGGGACCACTTAAAAAAACCGGACTTGTAAGTGCTCAAGAGACTGGAGCATCTCTCATGTAAGGAAAGGCTGAGAAGCTGGGGCTGTTCAGCCTGGAGGAGAAGGCTCAGGGACACCTTGTCTGTGTCTATAAATGGGAAAGAATGAAGAAGAGGGGGTTGGACTCTTCTCAGCAGTGTCCAGTGACAGGACCAAAGGCAATGGACACACAGGAGGTTCCATCTGAACTGAAAGAAACCCTTTTCTACTGCGAGAGTGATCAAACACCAACACAGCTTCCCCAGAGAGGATGTGGAGTCTCTGTCTCCGGGGGTATTCAAAACCCATGGGACTCACAGCCCTTCCCTTCCATGTCCATCTGTGGGCACAGACTTTTGTGAAGGCTGTGACCCTCAACACCTTCTAGATCCTTCTCTGCCCCTTCTCTGCCTGTGGGGCTGACTGCCCTGCTGAGGGCTGGCATTCTGTATTCACACTGACTTAGTTGTTCCTTATTTCTTCTCCCAAATCCTTCAGATTTGTTTGAATGAACCCAGTGCCTGTCCTGGGATACACTGGCAGTTTCTTCTCTGCTGGTATCATCTGTGTGGTGAAACAACCTGCTTCCTTTTCTGCTATCTGGATGTAAGGAAGAAGCCTAATTAGGATTGACCCAAACCCCACTCTGTGAACCCTCACTTGATGCATCTTCCATCAGACAGCAATCCACTTATGGCTACTCTTTGAACATGTCTTTTCTAGATGTTTTCCCATCATATGGCCACTGAAGCTTCCCTTAGCTTAGGAAGTGATAAATGCTGGTTGTCTTCATCTGCAAAGTCTTTTACCTGTCCAGGGAAACTGGGTTGTTTGAGGAGGCTGTGTTTGTTCTTTGCTTGCCTCTAGTTCTTTTGGTAATGAAAGCTGATCTAACGGGTCTGTAATTGCATAGATTCTCTCCTCTTCCACTTCATTTGCCCTCTCTGCAACCTTCTAAGGCTACTTAGTTTTCTACGGAGCCCAAACCCCAGAAACCTTCATCAGTGCCTGGAGATAGGTTGGTCAGGCACATCTCACTGGAAACCCTTCACACAGCAGAGCACTCCTTACTCTGCTCTTGCCGTATCTGGAGGTTAAATCTTGTTTTCCTGTAGAGGACAGTGGCTGTGCTGCACCAGCTGCTGCTGTGCTCCCCCAGTGGTCTTTGTCACCTTCATGGTGTATCCAAGGCAGCTGATCTGAGATTTCCAGCTTGGAGGGGTGGATGTACCATGTCTCCCTCTCTCAGCTGATGGACTCAGAACAGTTTTCCACCCTCACTGTTCCTCCAGAGTTAAGTGTCCTGCAGTTTCAGCTTCGTCCTTTTGTGCTTGTGAGCAATGCTTTGAGCTCAAAGCAATGCTTTGAGCCATTGCCTGTTGTAATCTAACCTGGTGTTGGTTCCTCCTTCTGCACTCCACAAGGATCTCATGATTCATCTTTATTGGTCCCTTCCTTTTTCTCCTACTTTGCCCTGGCAGCCACAGAACTTGTTCAAAGCCCTTTTCTTTGACAAACTAGCAGATTTGTCACTGCTCTTTGTTTCTGTTTTTCAGCCTTCCAAGACATTCATACCAAAGCTCAGAGTTTATGGTGGTTTGCTTTTTGTGAAATCAGCATTTTAGCTTTCTTGATACCATTCTGAAGGTTCCCCAATCCTTTTGTCTCAATCACCCTCACCCATGTTGCCTTCCATGTCCTCCACACTGAGTCACTCTGAGAGCCTGTCACTCACCTGCACTGTTCCTGTCCCACCAGATCCTCCTCAGGGTGTTCCAGTTTGTCCCTTTGTCCCCAGAGCTGCTTCTCTGCACTCCTGGGACTCCCTGTAGGAGTGAGTTTTCTGCTGTCCCTGCAGCCTGTGCCTCTGTCCTCACAAACAGCATCCCCTGTCCTTCTGGAACAGGCTGATACTTTCCTGGGTTCAGTTTGAGTTCTCCCAGACAATCTGTTCCCCTTAGTAAACAATAATTCTGATCACTTACAAAACCTTCCTGTTTATTTTAAGTTGGCATCTCCAGGGCATTTGGCAAACTGATGTAAAGTTCCTTGTGCTCCTCCTATGGCAACTGGGGTTCCTCTATCAGCCTTTTCCTGTTGTCTGGACCTGTTGTTCTTCTGCTACACTCACCTCTGCAAAGTTCCCAGGCTGTTTTTCAGAAAAAAACCTCTTCAACTCCTTTTTTTTTTTTTAATTATTGATTTTTTTTTGTTTTCTATTATCATTTGAATGTGGAATGCCTGAAAGTTCTCCCCTTCCTGGTTTTTTACCCTGTGGTATTTGGTGGTTGCTCTGCAGCTGACACACATCACAGAGCAAAGATGACCTTGCAACTGTTGTTCCATATTGCAGAAGCAACCAAACCATGGTCCTACCACTGTGCTGACCAGACAACCTGAAGGGTAATTAGGTTCTTCATATGTATCTTCTTCCTGCCCAAGAGGATGTTGACATCTGGCTTGTGGCACTGAAGGCTGCTCAAGGTCCCTCTAATGAGCTGGGGGATTGCTGGACACTGGACATGGAGCTGTCTGGATCATGTAGCACAAGTAACTCTGGCCCCTGGCTGGCGTGGGAGGGCTGTGGTGAAACCCTTTAGCCAAAAAACCCATTCAAAGCCAACTAGAAGGTTTTTTTTTCTTGCATCAGTGCTCTTGTTTTTCATTCAGTGCAATGGATATCAGGCTGGAACGAGGTGGTGTTCAGCTGTATGGGATTAGCAAAGACATGAGATACTCTGCTGGTGTCAGTGGATCAGAAAGACTGCTTTATTGTATGTGGAGTGAGTGGAGATCATCAAAACCCTTCTCTTTTTTCTGTCTTTATCATTTTCTTTGAAAACCTGCTGGGCCAGGCCAGGATACCCTGTGAGAGGATATCCAGGCCAGCATCCTAGACAGTGATGATTATTGGGCATCCAGTAATTTGCATCTTGGATACAGTAGAGACTGAAATATTGGTGGGGACCCTTGTGCTACCAGGACCCTGCCAGGTGCTGTTCTTGTGTGCCAGCAGCTGGGTTTGCAGTCCAAGAGCAAAAGACCCACAAGAGATGGAGCTGTCTGTCCCAAGGATGTCCACCTTCCCACCACTACCTTGCTTTTGCCAGAAGGCTTTCCTTCCCTTGAAGTCATTCACAGACCTTGTCTGCTTGCTCTGAGTTTCCTCTTATTTCGTGATCACTCCATACATTCTCCTTTCCGGTATGCCAAGCAAATTTAAAGTGTGCCCAATTAAGCTTGCTGGGATGACTCAATCCAATAGATTGTCTCTTATTCCATTAGACCATTTCTCCCTCTGCCATTTTCCTTGATTGAAAGGTTCTGAACTGTTCTTGCAGTTTTCAGTCCATCACTTGCTTCATCTCTTGTGACATCCTGTTCTCTGTGAAGGTGCTAAGCATCCCCAGGAGAGCACTAGGAATGCCATACTTCAGGTCCATATGCTATGGGTTGGTGAATCTGACCTTGACCTAACTCCAGCATAAGGAGAATTCCTGCCCTTTTATTGCTTGCTCTTCCTCTAAGGGACTCAGTTACTTTCAGTTCCACTTTGGCTGCATGCACCACTGAGTTCCTGGGTCTGAGATCACTTAATGGTGACAATAAATGTGTGAAACAGGGCTGGTATTTTAGTGTAGGTGTAAGCAGTGAGCATTAGTTTGGCTCTCAAGGCTGTTAGGTAGGAGATGTGGCTTGTGTTCTACCACAGGTCAGAGAAGTCTAGAGAAACCACTGCCCAGGGCCAGAGAGAAGGATGGAGCTGCACAGGAGACTCTGGGATGAAAAGAGACCACAGGGCTCTGTCACAACCAGGTTGGAATAGGGATAGAACAGGCACTTCCCAACGTGCCCACAGCTCCTCACTGTGCACTTCAGGGCTGATGCTCTTTGCAGCTTGAGCTGGGGGGGTTAACACGATAACGTGAGCTACCCTAGAGCACTGTGAGTGATAATACAGTTCTCCTGACACCCATAACCACAGACCTGAGATCGGGGCACCTTCCCTTCAGTCAGACCCAGGGATTGCTGGTACCAGCCACAGGTTATAAACCAATTCTGGCAGTTGGCCATAAAACTCCTCCTTCCAGTGAGACACGGAGGCGTCTGGTGTCAGCCTGACACAAACCATTTGACCAGGGAAAGGCCCCTCTCCTGGTGGGATTGCAGAAGGGCCGATGCTGTTAGTGAAGGTAGAAGTGTAGAGAAAGGGGCTCATAACCCTGCACTAATAAATATTAAATGCCTGTTATCAGGCCTGGCGTTTGCTTTGTGGCTCCAGCTTTTTCTCCTGCTTTGGTGGTTATCCACTGAAGGCAACAGGTTTATCAGCAAGTTCAAGCATGTTTGGACTGCAAGGTCTCTCCTGGTGTCTGGCACGTGAAATTATCCTAATCTGCTTTTAATATCCCAGCCTGTACTCTGGGTGCTGTGACACACAATCTCTGCCCTGCACCTCTGGTTTGGGTTACTGGCTGCTCACAAAGGGCTTTAATCCCCTCTCCATCTCTGTAAAAAGGGCAGTGTGCTTATTTCCCCACATCAGTGCAGGACTGTGGCAGGATACCAGAGCCTGTGGGCTCACATGGCAGCAGAGACTGAGGGGCTGCTCTGGGGAGCAGGGTGGGCTGTGCTTTTAGGATGCATGACAGCCCAGAAGGCAGCACAGTGGTTGTTCATCCCTACACTGCCTCAGCGCTGGTGGCAGAGACAGGAGGATCTGTGTCCTTCCAGCCTGAAGGCTCCTTCCCCAGGAGGGTGGGATGTGCATCAGCAGGGTCCCCAGGGAGGTGGGGGATCTCCATCATTGCAGGAGGTGCAACAAAGCTGCTGCAATGGGGAGGAATCTGAAATTCAATGTACAGTTGTTGTAGTAATCCTCTCTGGAATGGCCTCTCCTGGTCCCTGAATCACCTCGAGCTTGTGGACAGCCATGGCAGTTTTGCAAGGGTAGAAAATGAAGGACCAACCTCCTTCTGAGCTCTTGGCTGTCAGAAGATGAGCAGCACTCTGCTCAGACAGTTCATTTACCTGTGTGCTCCCAGCTTCACTTCCCATATCCAAACCAGGGACTGAGACCAGGGTGGTGGTTGCTGTTGGTCCACCTTGTTTTAGCAGCTCTAAAAAGGTAAATCAGGGGAGGAAAGATCATATTTTTGATAAGGTTTTGTTGCTGGTTTTTGTTTTTGTGGTTTTTTTTTTCCCCTGGTACAAGGAAGCCAAAACAAACCAGTTTGGAGAGAGGTGAGGTGACTTATTACAACCCAAAACAAGTTGCAGAACCCCACCAAAGCTAACAGGTCGCTGAGGCAGCTTCCTGTCTGAACGTGACTGTGCTTGTCTGTGGTAGGGCACCTGGAAAGTATTTTCATAGTTTTCCCTTCTTCATGCTGTCAAGGAAGATGGTATTCTTGTTTCTCTCCATGTCAGGGTGTGAAGCTCTAGGAATGCTTGGGAGAGCTGTGGTTCTGAGTGGTTGTTTCCATCTCAGCCCAGAGCTGCTGAACGTGGTCTGTTGAGAGGATCACTGGCTCCTAGGGCAGCCCACCAGGAGAAAATACTCCCAGGTAGGGTCAACAGCCCACTGGGAACAGACAGAGCCAGTTCAGAAATGGTTCTGTGCTCTGCCAGAAGAGTTCAGTTGGGATAATTGCAGCAGGTCGTTAGAGAACAATAGGAGTGGAAAGCACTGATTAAGCCACTGCTATTTCTACTGTGTATGTGTCATGCAAGGAAGGGAGATAACAGTGTTAGGAGGGACTCTGGCAGAAAACACTTTTCAAATTGGCTGTGGGCAGCAGAAGGTTTGGACAGAACTTCTCAGAGGTCCAAACTGGTTTGAGCCCAATAAAGGGCTGCTTGGGGCTGGTGAGGTGGGTGAGGGCTTCAGCCTTTTCTCCCAAGGCTGACACTTTACCATTGCTCTTTATCCCAGAAGGCAAACTTGAGTTGTTTGAAGCATTAGAGATCTGGTTTCTTGGTTGTTTACTAGACATCCCCTCCCTGCCTGATAGAACTGTGTGAGATGTATCCAGCTGGTTGTCCCTGTGCTCTATTTGCTTTTGCCCCTTTCCATGAACTTCTCCACCACGAGATGCTCTGGGATCTACACTGTGTTTGTGAGGAAGGGTTTTGGGTTCTGTGTCTCTCTCTAGGGAAGAACCTTGACAGTGTGGAACAAAGAAGGATGTGGTTGTCTTGAATGGAAAATGGCAGGACCAGCTTTAAGCACTCTGTAGTCCTCCAGCAAGGAAACTTAGATTTATCTCAAGCTAAAGCATAGCTCAGCCATTGAATTATATACAAGACACATAGCCAAGGGCCTGAGGAATATGTTCATATGTGTTTTGATTTGAGGGACAGTGTATTGGTGCTCAAATATGTAGGCTGATGTCCATGTTTCAACCCTACCAGCTCATCCTTCTGCAAGACACATGCCCCTGCAACTGGTGGGAAATACTTGGATTGTTCTTAGTCCCCATTTCCAGGCCTGTCGTTTATTCCTGGCTTTTCCCCCTGTCCCAGATGTAGCAGCTTGGAGCAGAATACATATCCGCTTGCTTTGTGTGCTGTCTCCAGGAGAGATTGGGCTCCTGCCTCCTTGTTAGGCCTCCTGCAACATTGACATGCCCAGTCATCATCTTTTTGTATTGCCTGTTTAGCTCTGTCTGCTGCCCAGGACTTCCTGAGCCCGTGGTGGCATCTCCCGGGGCTGTTGCTGCCAATCCACAGTGTTGCCTCTTCCCATCAGATCTCCCAGGCAGCCTCAGAGACCCGTGCAGAGGATGAGTCTCAGTTCATTCTCAGAGATACAGAGGGAAAGAAAACCACGTGCATGTCATGCTGAGCTGGGAGATGTCTCAGGGGTCTGTCTGTTGCCTCAGATGCTGTGAGATGTGTCTGCTCGTTGGGTACCACATGAGCACACAGTGTGAAGGAGGACAGGGATGAGCAAAGCTGCAAGATGTCTCTTCATTTCACTCCAAAGGGTATGGTGATTTCCAGAAGCTCACAGGGTGTTACAGTGGGGGGGAAACTCTACTCCTGAGGGCTGGATAAATGATTTCTGAATTAGCTCAGCTGAGGAGTCTGTTGCTCAGATTAAAAGAAGATGTTGCTTTTCTGTACAACCAGACCTTGGCCAGTCTCTTGTTTCAAGGCAAATCCAAGAGGCAGCTTTGCAGAGGGAATATCTGTTGATGTGGAATCCACTACAGCACAGAGCACTGAGGCTTGGTTGGCCAGGAAGACGCAGCACAGGGAAAAGCAGGCCCAGCTTTCCAGGGCCAAATTCAATAGGAGAAAGGACACAAACTCATCCCTGTTAACTCCTCAGTCCACATGGCCCTGAGATTTTTAGCTGCTTTCAGCTGGCCTATGAGCACAAAAGTGATATCATAGTAAAGGAATTGCTAAACCAGAACTGCCACCTCATGTGAAGTTATTTAAGCGTATCTTATGATATATTTTTGTGCACTGGTAATTATCATCCATACCCAGATTGCCCTACTTATGCTTTCCTCTGGAGCTGTTACTTGTTCGTGCAAGATTGTTTCCCCCAGAGGGGTGTCATCAAATACACTATAAAAGTAGAAAACACTGAATTGTGTTATATAGAACATTTTGCATTTTTTTTTATAGGTGGCTCGTGTGCAATTAGCGTAAAATCCTTTACAATCAGAAGTTTCCTGGTGGAAGAAATCAAGTGGATTTGAACAGCCCCACTGTCCCAGGTAGAAATTTCACCAGGGGAGATCACACCAAACAGCCCCCTTCTGCACAAACCTGTCTAGGATGGGCGTGGCACAGGTGCCTGGCTCTGAAAAGTGCTCCCTGAGCTGGGTAGAAGATGCAGGTGACAAAAGAGATGCTCCCATTGAGACTAGAACCAGAAAGAAGCAGAAGACACCAGGGGGGAGAAGAATGTCTGCTCTGGGGACTGCAGGTCCTGTAGGATTAAGGAGATGCTGTTACCTGTCCAGCAGGTCCCATGAAGGCTCTCAGGAGGCAGATGTGGTTTGTGGAGAGGTGCTGTGATTCTGTAGGTTTCTGCTCTGTCAGAGGCAGGTCTGGACACCCATTCCCTGGGCCACCAGCTTGGCTGTGGGGAGTCATGAAGTGTGTGTGGACTCTGCAGGGGCCAGTATTGAGGCAAGACACAGCTGTGAGATGCCCTGAGGAGTGGTGGGGTGGGCATTCTCATTTTTTTGCCGTTCTGGACTGACAGGGTTGCACTCACCACCCTGTCATCCCAGCTGTGAGCCCAATCCCACATATCAATGGCATTCTTTGTTCCTGGCCCCAGGTCTGTCTCACGGGAGAGAGACTTTTCAAAAGGGCATGAAGTGACAGGACAAGGGGGGATGGCTTCACACTGTCAGAGGGGAGGGTTAGGTGGGATACTGGGAAGGAATTCCTCCCTGTGAGGGTGGGGAGGCCCTGGCACAGGTTGCCCAGAGAAGCTGTGGCTGCCCCATCCCTGGAAGTGTCCAAGGCCAGGTTGGATGGGGACTGGAGCAATGTGGGGTAGTGGAAGGTGTCTCTGTCTGTAGAGGGGTTTGGAACTTGATGGTCTTCAAGGTCCCTTCCCACCCAAACCCTTCCATGACTCCACAATCTCCCAGATGGCTGCATGGGGCTGCAGTGGTTACACCAACAGCTGGGAGACTGAAAAATTGTTCCACAGGGTTGGGCACAACAGGTTCCTCCTTCAGTGGCTCTGTTGACTTTGGTGTGTTGTGTGGGTGGTGGGTGTGGGAAGAAAGTCACCTAGAAATTTACCCTAGAAGAGACTCTCAGTGAGCGTTGGGGCCAGTGGACCCTGGCTTGCTTCAGGAAGATCTGATCTGGGACAACCATTGCAATTGGTTTCAAGAAAGTTTTCCCTTCCGGTAGACAGTTGCTGTTATGAACTTTCCTGGGCAACAGTGTCACAGGTAACAGCTGCAGCAGCTCCCATCCCTCTACTTTCTCTTGGTCCTCTCCGGGATGCTCCCAGGCTTCTATGTGCTCTCTCTTGCTCTTCCCCCATCTGCTCTCTCCTGACTTGAGCTTGTTCTTCTCTCTCTAACCCTTTTCATGGGAATTAGGCAACTGCTTTTTGGAGGAAAATCAAGGCCTATGGGAATTTCTGCAGAGAGTTTGCATCCTTTGGAGCTCTGTGAAGGCAGCATTCCTTTCTCTTCTGGAACACCCTGGCGCATCCTCCAGGCAGCCACACATTCTCCAGCGAGTAGCAGAGTTGGAGGCTCCCTGGGCACAGGGGAGCCTTTGGGCCTGGCTCTCCACCTCCACAGCCTCTCACCTTGCTGACTTTCTGACTGCCAAAATCGCTGCCCATCTGCTGAAAAGGAGTTGAAATCAGACAGAAGAGTCAGAGGTTTCTGGGAGAAGAAATGCAGACTCATGCAGAGCCCAGGCAGTGTAATTAGACTGGTTCCTTAGGTGAAAGGGGTTAAATGTTTTTTTCTGGTTTGTAGAAGTGGAAAGATCTTCCTTGCTGGATTGTGGGTGCAACCACCAAAGCTGCTGTTCACCAGCATGGGGCAGTTGTGCCAGGCTTGAATGGAACTGAAGGAAGGGTTGGGAGGGATTGGAAAAGACCTACAAAAGTGCCCTGATGAAGGCACTGCTCTGTTGTTGGTCTGTGTGGTGTAAGTGTGCCAACCTGGCTACCGTGGGCAGCGCCTCTTGGATCCTGGCCCACGTGGGGCTGCACGTGTTGGTTTTGTTTCCACACTCAGAGTCTTGCAGCTTCCCCAACCTGTGATTTGGGAGCTTCACATCCAATTGTCTGTGGCAACAAACCTGAGTAAGGGTTTAATTTCCCGGCCGCTTCCCTTCGAGGACGTGCTTTGGGTAGAGTTTGGCCCCAGAAAGTGTTGGTGGATCCTTGCTCACCCTGTTGGTAACTGGAGTCACATCAACCCTTTCCCACTGCAGGGGTGACATTGAAACCCTGTCAGGGCAGGTTTAGGTTGGATCTCAGGAAAAGGTTCTTCCCCCAGAAGGTGGTTGGGCACTGAACAGGCTCCCCAGGGTTTGGTCACATCCCCAAGGCTGCCAGAGCTCCAGGAGCTCGTTTGGACAATGCCCTCAGGGACAGGGTGGGATTGTTGGGATGTCCTGTGCAGGGCCACGGGTTGGACTCGATGATCCTTGTGGGTGCCTTCCAGCTCAGCATATTCTGTGATTCCAGGATTCCAGGGGTCTGTGGTAGAGTCATGTGGGTTTAATCTGGATCAGCCTTGCTCCAGCCACTGCCACCAGTGTCCTGTGGGTTCTGCAGGTGAGGGACATCTCTATAAGCTCCTTCTGCATTAGTGAATTCCATGGACTGGATGCAGGGTGTGGGCTCATTTGGGGATGAGAATGGATGTGGGTGTGCCACCTCCAGGGAAAGCCCATCACTAACAGCAGACCCCTGGTTTGACACACACCCTTTGCCTTCAGACCCTCCAGTAAATACCCTGCCACTGGGTGAGCTGGAAAACCTCCTCTGATTGTTTTTTCTTAGTCCTCTTCTCGTGTTAATTACCATAATAATGAGCCTGTTCAAACTCCCAGAAAGGGGAGGAGTATGTTCACCCCTGGCTCTCCTGTAATGGCTTTCTGCTTGCGAGGGGTGTCTGATCTATGTTGGGAGCTCTCACCCATGGGAGGTACAGAGGGAAGAAAACAACACCTTTAGGTTTCCAACACCAGCTTAGGAGGTAAAAGGTGGCAGGAAGGCACTTGCCCAAGCTTCTGAGCAGGTGGGAGGACTGGAGTGGTCCTAGCCCACGCGGGATGGTGACATGCCAGCTCCCCACCCCACAGCACAGGGACCACGTGGGGAGCACATGAAGAGCTGCAGAGGGTGGTGGGACCACAGGCTGGTCCTCTGAGTTGGACTGGCTTGTTAGACACCCCTGTGAGCGACCTCTGGGGGCCCTTAGGAGGGGAAGGTACAAGTGGGAAAAGACAGGGAAGGTGCCAGAATGGGTTCTGGAGTAAATTGGCTGGCACTAAGGGAAGCTCGGGCAGTGGAGAAAGGGATGTGACTGCACTTTTCTCTGGTTTCTGCACAGTAAATGGAGTGAACTGAAGGGGGCAAGCTTAGAGCTTGACTGCACAGTGTGAAGAAATCAAAGTCCTGGTTGTAAAAAAAAGCCTGGGAAAGAGCCTTCTAGGATGAGGGGAAGAAAATTGCCACTGTGAGTTGTGCTGTGGGTGAGAGCCAAAATTTTGAGGAGATTTATCACTCATTTCCCATTTGATAATTCCTTTTTTTTTCTTTTTTTTTCCGAATTTAAATTTTAGATTGTCCACATTTAAGTATCCAGGCCTTGGATACTCTCTTTTCTTAGTTCTTGCAAGCACCAATGATTGTGCTGTTCTCATCAGATCTCCCTTTCACACCACCACTGAAAACTCTGTTTCCCAAATCTCTTGCTGGAGATTCCCAGTTGAGTCTAGAAGGTTTTTGTGCTCTGTCCTAGTGACCAGGAACCTGACCTATGATTTCTATTCATACCTAGTGCCAGCATTCCAAGAAGTCTAACTGTGTAACCATGGCTCTCCTCAGAGCAGATCCACAGCTTGAGGCTCCGGGACCTCAACAGAGATGCTGAGGGTGGATTTTTATCTTTTAAAAGAGCCCACTAAAAAAAGTGAAAAACTACAAACAAGTATTTAATGCTGATGAGCAGATCTTGTAAAACAGGGAAAGGTCTAAGCCAAAGGGTGCGTTCTCCCCTTGACAGAGCAGAATTTTGTACCATCAACCTCTGAAAGTCTAGTACAAGATTCCTAAACCTCCACAAGAGCATCTTGATGGGTAGGTACAGCTGTTCATCCTCTGCACACAATTGCATTGAGATACTTTCACTGGATGATTGGGAAAATCCAGTCCTAAGCCATTTGAGGGTTAGGAAGGGATCATGTTTCTGTGCTCTGTGTGCAGGTAACTGGAGTAAAAAGCAGAGGGACAAAATCCAGTGGGAACCTGGCAGAGGAAAGAGAGGTCTCAGCGTGTGAATGACCAATGAATGTGTCACAGTGCTAAGGATGGATGGTTGTGTCTCATGTCCTTGCACACCTGGAACATGCTTGGAGAGCAGAAAATGTGTCTTGGCAACTTGCTTTTTTTAGCTACAGCGTTCAAAGGTGAGGCTGCTCCTGCCTTTCACTCCTTGTATGTCAGTGTGACTTTGAAGTGACAGATCTCTCCAAGATATGAGAGTGTCAGCATGCCATGAGCAGCAGCCCAAAGTTCAGGTGAAGCTGGGGGTGGTGGTTTTTCTCGGCATGTATTTGTCTGACTGCAGAGAAAGCTCACCCTGCTCAACACATGCTTTTGAAACAAGAGGCTGATCGTGATGCTTTGGGAAACCCCCTCCTCAGACAGACCTCTCCTATGCAGGTAACAGTCTCTGCTCCTTTGTTTTCAAATCTCCTGTGCCAAAGGTCTCCTGTCTTCTACTGTCTCCTAAGAGTGCTGCTTGCAGTTAGGAACCATCAGCTTTGCTATTGCGAGGTTACAAATTCTGTGCTTGGGGGGGGGGGGGGGGTGTCCCGGCAAATGAAGGTGAAGAGGTTTTTAGCCTCCTTGCTTTGGCTGGAGGGGGGAAAGAGCCAGATCTCCCCCAGGTGTGGCTTTTAGGAGGCTTCACCACCCAGGGGCAGGAGCTGATGTTCACCCAGAGCTGTGTTGCAGCGTGGGAGCACAAGGCACACGAGCCGCGCTCCGCCGGCAAGGCAGGCTGGACGGGACATGTGCTTCCAGGCACAAGCTCCTGCTTGCTTCAAGGCACGGGAATGCTGCTCTCCGCGTGGAAATGGCCCTTCTTTGATTTCCCAGCCCTCCCCCTGCCGCTGCCACGCCGGCTGCCAGCTCCTCCCGGCGGGGCTGCTCCGCGGAGCCCGATGGAGGAGGCGGCCCGGGCATCCTGGCACCGCGGCAGCGGGGCTGGCACTGGCTGTGCCAAGTGCTTTTGTCTCCACGGCTTGGGGAGGAGATGTGATTTGCGCTCTCGGTCACTGACAGGTCTCAGCTGACAGCTCCCTCCTCCTTTTTTTTTTGTAAAAATTACTTGCAGAACAGAGCAGCTAGTTTGGACACGACGGAGTTTTGAAAGAGGGAATTTCGTTTCCCACACGGTTTCATGAGAAAGGTCACGGTCCCACCCCCGGTGCCACTCTGGGTGAACTAAACACACACAGCTGTGCTGGATGCACAGAGAGAGCCTGGCAGGGGGTGCAGGGCAGGGGACTCAGGGCAGGGATGGGGTCGGGCTGGCACAAGGGGCCGGGGAGGGTGACTGGGCTGGTGCTGCTGCATGACAGGGTGAGCCTTGCATGGCAGTTCTGGGCAGGACTGTGGCAGCACATCAGCCCTGTGCCCACTGTGCTCCTCTGGAAAGGCTTTGGACTAAATGGCACTAGATTTGCGTGGTGACCTGGCTGTGTGCAGTGAAGACTTCACCTGTATGAGATCTGAGTATCAACAAAGAACCCTGAAGCTTCTCTCACGTGGCTGATTCGACATCATCACCTCCATAAAAGCATACCTGTTTTGAATGGTTGTAAACAGAGAGGGAAGATGGTCTCTGATGGCACTTGGCCCCTGTACCTGGCTCGTTTTCTAATTCTGTACCTGAGCAGATGTCTGTCAGTGCATATCACAAAGTCCCTTCAACTTGCACTTGCAAACAACTCTACTAATGGGGCTACTTGTGGTGCCCCCCATGACTCACAGTGAGCAGATGCTTGTCTTCCATGGCTGAACTGGCACCCAGAGAACGATTTGACATCAATAGTTGCTACTCAGAATGACTCAGTCTGGCATGGAGTGAGTGATGGCCACAGCCCAGGGCTCAGTGGCCGGGGGGAGGATTCCCCTTCACCAGCAGAGGTGATCCCAGCAGCAGGTATCCAAGACTTCTCCCTGGATGCAACAAGGGCATCCACCCAAGTCAGCAGAAAGGCTTTGAACTGAGGTGGTAGCCATTGCTACAGAGATCCTGCCTGAGCAGGGAGGTTGGACCAGGTGACCCACTGTTGTCCACTCCAACCTTCCCCATTCTGTGATTCTGTGATAGTTGTGAAGTCTGTCACCCTCAGGTCTGATAAAGACCTGCTTGCTTTGCTACCCTGCTTAGGGGAGGAGGGGTTTTTGTAGCGAGCCTCTACCTCCATTGTGAACCTGCAGTGGTCACAGTGCTCTGTGCTGGTTTTGAACTTGCTGCTTTTTCTGGTGGTGGCACCAAGAACAACCCCATGAACTCCAAAATAGTTGTAATGTGCCTGTCTGCCAAGCCTCATCCTCTACAAGTCTCTGGGATGGTGTGGGTTTGGGCCCGTGGTGCCTTTGTGTTCATTGTACTCAGAAACATTTATATTCTGTTTGGCTGGAACATGAGGGTAACATCACAGACTCTGCTTGAAAATTTGGTTCAAATGGTGGTTCTTGGATGTTCCTCTGCTCACTGCTGCTGACTCCCTCTTGCTTCCAGTTGCTTTGGTTGCCTTAAAAGGCAGCAGAAAGCTCTCCCTGCTTTCCCAATGGCACATTTTCCAGGTAAGGTGTGCCCAGAGGGCTATTAGCCTTCTGTGAATGAAAGCAAAGGGATCTGCTCCAATAGGAAGCAGATGTTCTGGGAAGTCCCATTGATTCAAGAGAGGCTGATGTGAGACCCAGTCCCTGGGGTGTGTGTGCATGTGTGTGGGTGTGTACATGTGCCCTTTGCATGGTTTACTTTGTTGTTGAGGAGCAGGAGATGAGATAAGATGATGAGATGAGTGGGAAGGCTTCATCACATTGAGCATCAATCATGTTCCACAGCTGGATACTTGGGTGCTGTGGTGAGAAATCTACATCTTGTGTGCCTTGATGATCCCCAGTCAAGTGTATTGATTTGTGTCTTGGTGGTTGATCCCAGCTGAGGTTACCCAAGGTGATCCTGCCTCCTGCCTTTTGGTGCATGCAGTGGCTCAGCTTCCCTTCTGGGGGAATTCTTGTAATGAGGTGAAATGGGAGCAAAGTGTAGTTTGGCTCCTTTGGCAGGACTGGAGTAAAGGGATCTCAGTGCTTGGAGTGTTGGTGAGTGCAAAGGGGATGTGGGTGAATCAGAGAGCTCTGCCCCGGATGTCAGGATTAGAAGTGAGTTTTATGCAAAGGAGAGGATGACTCAGGTATATTTGAATGATCAGTTAAAAATTGTTTTTTCTTCCTTATCGAGCACTATAGTTAAAACATAGCGGGACTTTAATGCTGTCACCCATTTGGGAGCTGTCCAAGCATGCAACCCATACTACTTTTTGTATCCTTCTCGCTGGAAAAAGCTCTCAGTTCGTGTGTTCTTAGGAGCCAAGGTTGTTAAAACTCAAATGAAGTCTGAGACCAACATCAATTTCCTTCAGGAGGAAAAGGCTTTGTTAAGGCTTCTGACCAGGCAGACACCTCCCAGCATGAAGAGCCTGCCCAGAAGCTCTTCTGGGCATCCCACACTTGTGAAGCTGCCCTTGTCATTGTCAAATGAGTTCAAAACCTGTGCAACTAACTCCATGCATCCCCTTTTCTCACTGAAACTCAGATGTTGAGGAAAGCAAAGAGCCTTAGAAAGGGTGTCTGCTTTGGATGGTGGAAAAGAGATAAAACCATAGAACCATGGAGTCATAAAATCACAGACTGGTTTGGGTTGGAAGAGACCTTAAAGATCATCTCATTGCAACCATGGGCAGGAACACCTTCCACTGTCCCAGGCTGCTCCAAGACCTGTCCAACCTGGCCTTGGACACTTCCAGGGATGGGGCAGCCACAGCTTCTCTGGGCAACCTGTGCCAGGGTTTCACCACTCTCACAGTCAGGAATTTCTTCTTAAAATCTAACCTTTGTTAGATTTGTCTTTGTTCAGCTGGCTGTGCTGAAGGATCCAGCTGAGCTCTGCAGGGCTGTGCCAGGAGGAGCTGAAGGAGTGATGGCCACTGGAAAGGAGCAGGGCTTGGCACTGGGAGCTGCCTGTCCTACTGGGCACCCCTTCCAGCACCAACCTGGGCACAGAGGCAACAGCCTGTTGGCCACTGCCAGCCAAGCAGGAGCAGGATGGGAGGTGGCTGTGCAGAGCTGTGGGCATTGTCACTCAGGTGTAACATTACAAGAATTGTGTGGGCATCCTCACATCCCGCTGGGCATGTTTAGGCAGATGGAAAATTCAACCAAAGACAAATGAAATTCCATAAGAACATGTAAATCTCAGCATGATCCTCATAAAATGAGCTCAGCAGCACCAGTCAGGACTGCCCTGAACCCGGCTGTGGCACCGCTGGTTATGTCTGGAGTTTGTGTTGGGAGCCTTGCAGAAGATATTGTCTTGGAGGAGTCAGTGATCTTGAACACGCCATGTATGCTCTGCTGCACCTCGTAGTTAGGGCTCGGGAAACCTGTATGTTATTAACATAATCTGTAACTTATCATTCCCTTGGACAGGAAAGCCGTATGTGGCACAAGGGGTGAACGCAGTGATCCTGAGCGGGAGCCACTGTGCGTGGGGGAGCCAGTGATCCACGTCAGAGTGACCC
This sequence comes from Chiroxiphia lanceolata, assembly GCF_009829145.1. NCBI lineage: Eukaryota > Metazoa > Chordata > Aves > Passeriformes > Pipridae > Chiroxiphia > Chiroxiphia lanceolata. The sequence continues at coordinate 3,551,019 of NC_045651.1, forward strand.
TGAGCACTGTGGGCCTGTGCTGGGCTCTGTGGGGTGGCCAGCGTGGCCTTGGGCTGGGCTGGGCTCAGCACAGACCCTGTGGCTGCAGGACAGACCCAGCCAGTCCATGGTAACAGAGGAGCCCGTGGGCAGCTCCCACTGGGAACCTGTGATAACACCACCAGGGAGGCCCTTTCTGAGCAGAGAGAAGTTCTCACGTGAACATCCCTTCTGTTTGATAGCACACATGGTGAACAGTTTTCTTGTAAGAAAACAGCAGCTCAGATGACTGAAAAGGAGACTCTCTCCAGGGGCAGGATCTTGTAGGAACATTCACCTGCGCTCTGTCCAGTGCTGCAGGAATTCAGGGCTCCCAGCATCTGAAGGGATGTTAGATTTACTCACTATCAATATTTATCTTTAATTCTACCTTATTAAAGCAACTGTTTAATTAAGGGGTTTGCTATTGGGCTTTTCTCATTGAGCTCAAGACAACACCCTGCTTCAGTTCTCTGTCTCTCACCTCACCTGGTGCAGAACAGGTTTTATAAAGCCCTAAAAAGAAACCTATTTCTCTATTTTTCACTGTGATTTTCTATCAAGCCTAGAGGGTCAGCAGGCACAGAGAGCTTGGGGGTGGTTCAGCCCTGGCTCTGCAAAGTATGTGATAAGGGCCCTGGCTTTTCAGGGGATCTGGCCCTGCAAATAGTGGAAAGGAAAATGAGGTGAGTTTGAGTGAATCTGGGCCTGGCATTGCACTTTGCACGGGTTGAATATCATCTGGATGGAGGAGACACCAGGGAGCCTGTTAGGACCTGGTCTTGGGCCTCTTGCTGTGGTATCCAGCATTTCCACTGCCACTTCAGCTGTGCCCTGCTTTGGTGGGCTGGGCTGGGATTTCCCTCTCAGTCATTGGAACAGCTGAGAGCTCCAGGTGAGGGTTCTGGGAGAGGTCTGGTCACCAAACTGTCTCCAGCTGCTCTTTGCTCTATGTCACTCACACATTGCCTCCCCTCTGTGTGTCTGGGGAAATAAGGCCACAAATGACTCATGCCCAGAGAAGACATTTAAAAAAATCACCAGGCATGTGACAGCCACACATCCAACTCATGACATGAATAAGAGAGCTTCAAACTGGCATCCTCTAGAGAAATCAGCCTATAGGACCACTCAAGCCAGCATTGCCAACTCAGCTCGTACTTAGCTGGAGAACTATGAACTTTTCCTTGTTGAAAAAGGCCTTGGTCATGCCCCAGCTGCCTGGGTAATGTGCTTTTGGCAGTGTAGAGCTGAGGCTGAAAACATCCTGGGGCTGCTGGTGTGAGCATCCATCCAGTGCTGCTGTTGCTCGTTAACTGCAGTTTGACTGGCTGGCTGCTCTCAGAGCGACTCTCCTGTTCTTTGGTGATTCCAACTCTGTGGTGGTTGGGCTTCTGCTTGGTGTTTGTAGGCTGCCCTGCAGGGAGAAGCTGCTGGCAGCACTGTAAGTCAAGCTTGATTTGATTTACACAATGTTCTGTGTTGGATCTGTAGATGATGGGGACTGAAAATGGGTTGTGTTTCCCTCATGTACTAAAGACAATCCCTCTCAGCCAGACTTTCTAACTCCTCCTGCCCTTGGACACCCTCTGCCTTCACTGTGTGCTCTGAGTCTGGGATGTGGATGCTTGACTCCCAGAAGATCTAGGGAGCACTTGCACTGTCAGGCCAGCATGACCTGCTTCCATTCCTCCCCTCCAGCACATAGAATCCCAGGATGGTCTGGACTGGAAGGGAACTAGAGCTCATCTTCTTCTAACCCCTGCCATGGGCAGGGACACCATCCACTATCCCAGGTTGCTCCAAGCCCTGTCCAACCTGGCCTTGGACACTTCCAGAGATGGGGCAGTCACAGCTTCTCTGGGCAACATGTGCCAGGGCCTCCCCACCCTCACAGTCAGGAATTTCTTCCTAATATCCAGTTTAAAAGTCCTTCTTTTACCTGCCTTGTCTGTTTGTGGTGTAAGCACGTTGGATCTACACAACCCCACCTGAATTCAGAGCTGTCCTTGGAGCTGCGAGATGTTCTCAGAATAAACTAGTCCTCTAGAAACAGCACAGCTCTCCCCAGAAACTACTGCTGTTTCTCCAAGCTCTTTCCAGCAGGTGTATCTCCAATCCCAGTGATCAGCTGACAGGAATCTTTCTTAAGGGCAGTTATCTGAGTTGTCTTGTGCTGTAGTAAAATGGAAGTCCAGGAGAGATACTCTGGTACCTACACAGGTGATCAACCACTATGTCAACAGAGACCTAGGGCAGATAAAAGGGTTTTTTGACTGTCGTGCTCTCAGTGGATGCAGCCCTGAAAATCTGACCCCCTGTGCCTCTTCCAGAATAAATTATTAAAATTACCCTGGCAATTGGTTTACCCACTGTCATAAAAGAGGGTTTGATGAGGGGGAGCTTTGCAATGGCTTGTAGGATCTGAGATTTATTAGAAGGCTTCACTTTTTTTGGGTTATGAAATGACCTTGATAGCAAGGTGCTCCAGAAGAGGCAAAATCCTTAAAACTTAGGAGCATTGTTGTTTCGGGGTTTTCCCAGGGTTTTCAGAGAGCTGAAAACCCTTCAGGATTAAGGAATTGACTGTCAAATTCCCAGTGCCACTCAAAAATTGAGCCATTCAAACATTCTTTCCACCCTTTGCCTGGCAGTGCCAAGTGCTCCAGGGGCTCTGCAACCCTGGGCTTTGTGGAGGGTGGTGAAAGGGTGGCAGAAAGGCTCTCCCTTTTTAGTTGGGGCTTAACTAATAAATTCCAGCGTGTTTCCCACCCTTTGCCCAAGTAAATTCATGCTCAGAGAACAAGTGCAGAAGTGCATAACCTCTAGGAAGATGCTTTGGAAGATGCTGCTGTTCAGGGTTGGCCTGCACTGGGGAACAGTTAGACACGCTCTTTATTGGTCCTTATTTCACAACCTTCCCTGGATGACTAGTTTTTCAGTCTGGTTCTTTTTGCATCCTGCAGCTGGTGTTGCAGCAAAGGATTGTGGTGTGACTGGCAAGTATCACTTTTTCTCATGGTTTTTCCCTGCTCCTGGGGCTGATGAGTTTGTGGAAAGATGGAGCTTAAGATCCCCATCCCCAGTGAATCTCAGTGATTCCCAAAGTGCTGCTTGAAAGGTGAAACCAAGTTGCATGAATTTTCCTGGCAGAAACCTGGGTAGGGTTTGTTCTCAACCTTGGCCAGAGCTGATCTTTGCCTTTGTAGGCTCAAAGCAGGAACTCAGCTTTCCAAAAGTGTTTATAAAGTACAAAATGAGTCCCACTGGGCTTTGCTTTGCACCAGCCTCCCAGAATTACCCCTGCCTCCTCGTGGGGATTAATGGAGATGACTCAATGATGCTGTCAGTAGTGGTTCCAGCAGGACAATCTGGCTTAGCACCATCTGTGAAGAGACAAAGATGTAAGTTTCTGAACGCTTTTGCTAAAAGACAAATAAATCAGCCTCTTGAAGCCAGCATATGCACTTGCTGCTCTTGCTTTCATAATGCTCTGTGCTTCTTTCTGTCCTCTGTTCCCTGTCAGCAAGAGTCTAACTCAGCCTTTCAGCTTGGAAAACTGTCTTGTTCTCCTTCCCTGTGACTAAACACAGAATGTTTGTTGTCGATATTTTAAAATATTTATCTACATGAGTTGGAGTGGCCTGGCTGCTGAAGGCTGGAAGTGCTGGTTACAGCTACTGCAGCTCAACACCTCTGGAAACTGGGTTGTGTTGATATAAGTTAAAGTAAAATTGGCTTTAGGTGCTTGGTCTGATGGAGACCAAGATGCTTGACCGCTGCAAAGTTGTTTGGGAAGGTCTGGGAGGTGAGTGCAGGCACCAGGTCCCTCCTCTGTCTGTGACACTGCTGTGCATTGCAGCACTGGGGAAAGGAGACAATGTTTACCTATGTTTATATCTGCAGAACCTGTACAATTTTACGTAAGAATAAAATAAATATTGTTTGTTTGAACAACGCAGAATGTCTGTTATTCTGGGAATTTGGGGGGGTGGTGGGCAGTGAAAAGTGCTGTGGTCAGTTTAAGTGGCTGGAGCTGTGCCTGCTCTGTTTGTCATTGGATTGAATCACCCTGTGCATATCTGGACACGTTTGGGGATTGTTTGTTTACCTGAGTGAATTCCTGTAATTTGATTGTACTTTCTGATAGGGGCAGATTTGCAGATCTTCATCCTATCAGATCCCTTCAAGTGTTTTAGTGCTGGGCTGCTCATCTTAGCCTTATCTCAGCCTCTACCTGGATGAAAGCCTTGAGAAAGCAGCTGATCAATTCATGATTTGAGATCCATTTGTCATTGCTTCCCTTTGTTTTGTGTGAGGGGGGAATTTCCAGTACATTTTCCCCGTAAAAGCAGGTGAGGGAGATATTCACCTGCAATGATCAAAACCTTCCCCATATAGTGAAGCGACAAGGAAAGCCAAATTGGCTGGGAGAAAATAAGAACTAGCTGGGCTGTGCAGGAGTCAAGAGACAATGAGCAATTTTCACAATACTGGTTCATATGGCATTTTCTCTAGTCCAGGTTTTCTGGCTGGGACTCTGTGGAGATCCACACAGTTCATTGGGAATGGATCTGGGTTTCTTGGCATTACTGATTCTGCAAAGGTTTTTAAGATTATATACAACAGCAAAGGAATTGAAAAGTGACCAGTGGGCTATGGGTTGTCTTTCCTCTGCTTTAAGGGGAATCCAACTTCCATGAGTTGGTGGGGCTGGAGCAGATCTCTTCCCAGAGCATTTCTTTGGGAAGCCCAGCTCCAACACATGAGGTAGCCAAGGATGTCATTTGGACAAACACCTCTGCTCCTCATCCTGGCAGTGGCAGGAGCGCTCGGGACGGTGACAAAACATCCCTCACCCATCTGCTGAGTGATCTCTGCCAACACATCATCTGCAGAGGATCTCAGCCCGTGGAAAGAACAGCTGCTTAGCAAGGGGTTGAAGGATGAACTGTGTGGAAAGGACAGACAAGATGACACCTTCTCACCCCCAGTGCAGCAGCGCTCTGGGCACGTCTGTGGGTACAGAGGCAAAGATGAAGTGTGGGCAGAGAGGCAGAGAAGGGTGATTGCTCTGGTTTTGCTCTGAGCTTACTGCAGGGGAAGGGAACCAGCAGTGCTTGGATAGGGGAGTGAGTCTGCTCTCCGTGGAACCATCTGTGGAGCCCAGAAGTTCCAGGAGGCCAGAGACAAGTTGGTTGCACAGCACATAGACCTGAGGAGTTCCTGTTGTACGGGTAGCCCTGAGGAGCAATCAGAAGACAGTATTCAGTCATCAGCACTGGTGTTTGGTCTCTGTGGGTTCCCCCTTTGCTGATCACAGTTTAGTGCCCCACAGGGTGGATGTGACATCTGGGCAAACACATCATTTCATGCTGCTAAAAGTCTTTATACTGCCACGAGTGACTCTCCAGCCCAAACTCTTCTCCTTGTGCTTCTGCTGATGTAGCAGCATGGAAATGATAGCTATTTTCAGGGTTACAGGGATGAAGGCAGTGCCCAAGGCTGCACATGGAGTACCTGTGCATCCCAGCATTCCTTGCTTCCCAAGGCAGTGCAGTCATCCCCTGTCACAGTTGCAAACAAGGGCAGAGAAGGGCCAGCTGCATCCACAGGGGAGTGGGGCAAGAATTAGGACTACTTCAGTCAAGAGACTAGATCAAAAGGAAGAGCTTTAGTTGACAGCCCTACTGAAAAGAGATGTGAGCCCAGGCTTTCAAGTCAGGCATGTGTGCATTGGGAATTCTGGTATATGTAAGAGTAAAAGAGGTCTAAACCCACGAGATCAGAGCCATTGCAGAGATGCCAACAAAGATCCAGACCTTGTCTTGGTGTAAACTTGAGCGAATGCTAATTGAGTTAGGGAGTAAATTTGATTTAGAGGCTGGGAGAACAGGATGGAAAGAGGCCCACTTGTCTCAGGAATGAGAGTTTTATGAAGAAGGTTTTATGACAGCACCAGCTTTTTACTTCATTGCCCTCCCACATGTTTGAGGACTGGGTGTCCTACAGAGCTCGGTGCAGCAGTGGGGTGGGAGGGTGCTGGGCTGGGAGGGCACTGGGGCATAGGAAATGCCCATTCTGCCTTGGGGACGGGGCTGTTTACAAGCTGCCGGTGTTGGTGGATTGTTTCTTTAGGTCATGGCGTGCCAAGTATTGTTTAGTTTAATAGCCCTGTTAATAGGATTATATTTGCCTGGACTATTACGTGAAGGAAAATGATTCCTACTTTGAAAGGAAAAGACACTTCAGTGGCGATGTTGCAAGACACACATCTGTCGTCAAATGCTGCTGCTAAGCTCAGATGTCTCTGGGCCAGTGCCAGGGTTCCTTCTCATGCTTTACCACTTGGGCCGGGGTGGAACACACACGCACAGCACCCGGACGTGCCGGGCCAGCCGGTCGGTATCTCCGCACGCAGAGCGGGCGCGAGGAGCGCCGGAGGTCTGTGCTCCCCGTGGAGATGTCCTGGGGCAGGGCACATCAAACTGGCACAGCCGGTACCACAGCTGGGGTCCTTCCAAATGGCACCAGTTGCCCAGGTGAAGGTGAGCTGCCTCGTACTGCTGGGCTTTGTGGTTCATGGTGTCTGCCAGAGTTCCTCCGGGGCACCAATTCACTGGTCCTTCTGGGGAGGTCCAAGGAGCACAGCTGGGACCTTGGTGCAGTGCACAGCTCTCTAGCCTGAAGGCTGCCAGTCTTGTGTTCTTTCCCCGTCTCTGCCAACAACATCTCTGTTCGTTTCAATGCCTGTCTCCATGTTTCCTCTACTTTTCTCCTGCCACCACCCAAGCAGGGTCAGGCAGCTGCTGGCAAGTGTGAACTCTGACAACTTGACATACGGGGCAGAAAGTGCAGGGAGCAGAACGGGAGCCCGGGAGAGGTGGTTTTCATTTGTGGAGCTCTACGACTCTTTTCCCAGTAGGACTGTACACTCCCGAGCAGCTCAGCCATGAATTCTGGCTCTCTGGGCTATGTGGAACAGGAGTCAAACACAGGCAATTCCCCAGCAAGCAGCCGGAGGAATAACATGCCCAGGGACTTGGTCATTGATTTATGTCTGACCTTTGGAGCCGGGGCATGTGCGGAAGTCATTACCAGGTCTTCAGCAGAGGTGAGCCATTGAGAAACGTGGCTTCTCAGCATGAGGTCAACCTGTTCCTGTCCAGGCAGCCAAGAATGCCAGCGAGGGGAGGAAAAAAAAATCCCCCTGTAGGTTGCACTGTCCAGCCTTATTCCATAAAAAAGGACTAACATGCAGCACCCTGAGGGCTGGCAAGCAGCTGGTGTTTCTAGATGGGTGAAGGTCTGCCAGTTCCCTGAGCAGCACAGGGCATACAATTAAGGAATGAAAAAAGATACTCATGCCCCTTTTTTCAAAGGGCTTTTCCTCCTGGGAGGTGGAGAAGGGCAAGGGGCAGAGAGGCTTTTGAACCCGATCCCCTTCATCCTTCACAATTACCCTAAATGGTCTCAGGTGTGATCTGAGTGGTCAAACAGTGGTGGAAGGGGACCAGGTGCCTGGGTGTGGGCACCCAGAGCTGGCTGTCACTTTTGAAAATACTGAAACTGGGCTGTGGGCACAATCAGAAACATCTGTGCCATGCATAAATCCTCCATCTAGGCTAATGTGTGTGATTTTAATCCCTTCCCCACTGTCCTTCATGTGGCATCCAAGTTTTCCCCAGCCCAAAGTCCCTGGTGCTCCTTCTGACCCTTCCAGTCATTCTGTTTGAGCCAGGAATCATAAGTGATAAGTGGCTTGTGCTCCTTGTGCCTTCCAAGGAGTTCTCTTGGCCCTCCTGGCCCTTCACCTGTTGAACTTTGTGTGGGACAATGCCACCTTTGTGATTTTTCTCTTGGTGTCACCTCTTCCCCTGGACTGTGAATTGGAGTACTTTGGTAAAAACTGGGCAGGCACTGCCTCCAAAATGTCATGAGCAGAGAACTCTGCCTCTAACTCTCCTTCTGTCACCAACACCATGGTTGAGCATTTCATTTCACCACATAATCTAAGAAGATTGTGTCCTAAGCCCTTCCTGCAGAAACAGAGACAAGTCAGGAGGGTGACATGAGTGTGAAGTGGGTTGACGTGTCCTTTGGAGTGGCCAACATGGAGTTTGCATCATCTTGGCCACCTGGGATGACTCCGAGCTCATGAAACCTGAGGACACCCATCATCCTTTGACTTCCCTTTGGTTTCCATCTCAGGTGTTTGTGAATTTGGGTGCGCTGGGAGTCAATGCCAAAGGGCTGGGGTGCAGGGGAGCAGGGGATGGTCCGTCTCTCTCCATCTCTCTACCCTGTTCCATGTGACTTTAAGATCCAAGAGGGACAAAGACTGCTCTGAGCTGTCTCCTGTCTCCCCGTGCCTCTGAACCATGGGAATCTCGCTCATGGATTGGGACACTGAGGGAACACATGGGAATATGTGTTTCTCTATGTGATGTGTGAGGTCTCAGAGCAGGACGGGGCCTTGGGTTATTTACATTAACAACTTTGTCATCTGCACTGAATTTGCATTTAAAATTCCCAGTGCACCTCTAGGGAACCCCAAGGACAGGACTGAGTGGTGGGGTCACTCCAAGTTTGATGCCTCAGCCGAGAAGAGAAGCAAAATGTTTTGTCCATGGTCTAAACAAGGGCAGATGGGACTGGCATGTCCATTGCTCATGGATCAAATTGGTCAAATGATTGCCAAAGAAGGTCGTTACAGTTTTGTTATGGCATCAAACCCAATTTACTGTGTTAGACCAAAGAATTACAGAGTCCTGAAGCAAAGACTCTGATTGGGAATGGTGGGAAGGGAAAGGAAAAGAATTTTCTCCCCACAAGTGGAGGGATATACAGGATCAAAATCCGTTGTTTTGCTAGAAATTCTGCCATTTCTGATTGTGTGCTTTTTAGAGGAAAATGCTAATTTCTGTGTACACTTACTTGAGTTAACGGCAGACCGAGACAAAGAAGAGACTCTTTCACCAGGATAGTGGATATTTAACACCACAGAAAGGTGCAAACACTACCCTGTACCTTCTGAATCCCTAGTGTGCCAGTCTAAGGTTTCACTAGTCCTCATGCACCGCTTTTCCACTGCTTGAGCACTTGGATTGTGCCCGTGGTGCATCATAGGCTTTCACCTGAGACCCTGGCCTTTTCCCTGGGGTTCCCTCCTGCTTCCTTCAGCTTTAGTTGTGCTCAAGGAGTTGCATTGCAAAGGGTTTCCACCATGAAACTTCCCTTGGGGCTGAATGAGGCCACTGGAGATCAGACAGACTTCTCAAGCACATTATTTTTCTGCAGTGCCATCAAAGGCTTGGGCTAAGAGCTTGTCAGCAGGGGCTGAGCAAGGTTGGCCAGGAGCTGGGGTGCCTCCTGCAACTCCTTGGGTTGTGTTGCCAGAGTTGTAGGTCATCATTAACGGGGCTGTGCTTGGTGGTTTGAGGGAACTGCTGGGACTTGCGACCTTGCCTTGCCCAGCACACGGGCATCTCGAGCAGGAGGGGTGCCAAGGTGCTGCATTATATAATGCAAGTTTATATCTATATAAAAATGATCGCTGCAGGGAGCCAGTGCCAGTCTCCTGCTGGGAGTGCCAAAGCAGGCACGTTAAGCGTGGCCAGGTTTCTGGCTTGCCCTGAGCTCTCTCTTCACTGGGGCTCTTACCTGTGTTGGTCAGATCAAAGCCCCCAGCCATGGGTTTGTGAGTGTGACCACTACATCTGTGACCGCTGGGTGGACAGCGTGGGGACCATAACGCGTGACCTGCGTCAGAGCCTGACATTTCCTCCTGTAAACTGTGCAGCAGATGTTTATAAACATATTTGTAATCTTTAGCTGGTAAGATCAGCTAAGAAACATTTACAAACAGGAAGGAATATCTGGTTCTTCAGTGGATTTATTTGCACTGTGTAATTCGTCCAGGTGTATCTGTGAATGGTCTCCTGGCCTGAGAACCCCAAGATACAACAGCCTTCAGATGAGTTCTGAGGAGTTCATCCTGTTAATTGACATGGCATTCCAGAAAAAAACTCTTCTTTTTGTGGTTTGGTATGAGAAGGATTTTTCTCAGCTTTAATATCTGCAGGGGGTGGTTACAAAAGCAGCTGGTCTGTCATTAAAGGAGGATAGAGGAGTCCTGTCTGACTGAGCAGCATGTTCACTCTCCTCCATTAACTCTCTGTTGAGATCTACAACTGAGCTGACCAAATGGTGTCAAAGTGGGCTTTTTTTCCAGTGTATTCTCCTCTCCTCTTTTTGTTTAATCTTATCAACTCTTGGCTTTCAATGAGGAAACCAGAATACTAAAAGGAGAGACTGCTTTATGAAATGTCTAGACTTAATGAAAGCAGAGAGCACCAGGCCTCTCGTGGGAGAACCCCTTTCAGAAATATCTAGAGAAAGATGGTTAGAATTAAATTTTATGGGGACATTTAAATTCTCTTGTGGAATACTATGCCAGAGATAAACCCATGTGAAGCTTAATAACACACTCGGTCTATTATCATGATCAACAGTTGTAACAGTTCTTTTCTTATTGCACTGTCTGTGGCCCAAGTCAAACCAGCCAAAAGCTGCACTGGAAATTCAAAATGAAAATTAAGCCTGACATGAGTTTACTCTGGATATCACCATTAGTCAGGCTGCCCAGGACATCCAGCTTTGCAGTAAACTCCGATTTGTTCTTGTAGAAAGGTCTCTGGTTTCTTCTGAGCCTCTTCCCAGAGACCCCCAAGGCAGGGAGGTTGTGGTGGAGTCAGCTGAGACATGATGGGTGAGGAACATGAAAGGGAGGGGCAGAGCAGAGCAACTGCAGGGCTTTGAGTGTAATTACATCTCAACGTGTCTGGGTGTCACTTGGCTTCTGCTGGATGTGGCTTGTCAAGGAGCTGCCGTGGGACCTCAAGTGCCCAGAGGTAATTTAGGCATTGCTGAGCCAACTGTTGCAGGGTGAGTCCTTCTGGGAGACAAGGTGCACCGTGGGGATGTGATCCTGGCAGGTGAGTCAGTCACCTGAGCTGCTGTGTGCCCTCAGCCTTGGTGCTCACCAGGACATGGGTGTCACAGGGCCAAGGCGGCCGCCTGCAGCTGGGAAGGGAAACATGAGGGAGAAGCACCAGCAAGGTGAAGAGAAACTGAGAATGCAACACTGAGAAAGGGCAGAGAGGATAGTCAGGGGCAGGGATAGGCCGGGAAATGAAGCTGAACCAATGGACCAAAGCTGAAGACCAACCCAACCATTACCACCAGGCTTAAGCGTCCTCTGGCCCGTCCTAAATGCTCCCTTAACTTGACTCTGAGGATTTGCTTTTGCTACATTGAGAGAAAAGTAGGTCCTTCAGGCAGCATTTGCTGTTGGGAAGGTCCTTTTGCTGGTGTCCCTGCCCAGAGGGACCCAGGTGCTGCTGTGTGAGTGAAGCCTCCCACTGCCCCTCACTCCTGGTCCTTTGGTGATCTCGCTCATGGTTTCGTTTGAGGGATGTGGGATTTGAGGGATATGCTGGCACAAAGTGCTGCTGCTCAACAGTGCTCTGTCTTGTCTCATCCACAAAATAGCTGCTGGGTTTGGGGCTGCCACTCCTGCCCGTGGGGGTACTGACACAAGGCAAGGCTCTGAATTCTTAAGAAGTCATGTGGTGTCTGCCCTGGTGTCACTCTGATTACTCTTGTCTGCAAGGAGGGAAATTCCCTGAAATGCTGCTTCTCAGGGCCTGGAGGTCTCCTGACGTGTTGAGCCTTGGCCAAAGCTCCCTCTGGCCCCGTTGCTGACTCACACCAGCCTGGCTTGGCCTCCCACAGCCATGTCCCACCTCCAGCACTGCCCTCAAGGAACCACAGTCCCAGTGACCTTGGGACTGTGGACTTGGGTCCAGAACTTCCCCAGCCTGCCCCACATGCCCTGTCCCCACTCAGCAGTGGCTCACAACTGCTGTGCCACCTTGAAGCATATCAAGGATGTCCAGCCAGATTCGTGACCATTGGCATTCCTCTGGCTCAGAAAGTCCAAGCTGGAGAGGTCTGATGCTGATCTTGCCCTGGAATGTCACTAGGCAGAGCAGGCAGGGGGTGGTGCAGGTTCCTTTTCTCTGAAGGGGACTGTTCCATGCCCAGACCCAGGGCATGCCTGTGGCAGGAAGCTGAGTCTGAAGCATGAGGTTTAGCTGGTGTGTGACTGCGCAGACAGATGAGCCTGGCACCAGGCAGAGATCCAGTGTGAGCACAGAGCCTGCCTGTCTCCTTGTGGGACGGGCTGAGCAGCACAGAGCGTGACCCCAGCGTGGAGGGTGAGGTGTGTGACCTTGCAGACACCCAGTGGAAGGATGGCACAATGCCCTGTGCTCTGCACGTGGGGGTCCCACATGGCCCAGCCCCCTGAGCCTGGGGATGAGCACAGGGAGAGGCTCCAGAGCAAAGGCACCTTCCCTGACCTGAGCCAGCCTGGAGTCAGCGCTCGATCTGCTCCTGGCCAGAAAGGAGGGAGCAGTTGAGAAAATGAATACAGTGTTTGCAAGGACTTCAGGAATTGTTCCCTTGTTAATAGAACTGCAATTTGTGGAAATATGATGGAGGGTGAAGGTCTGCAAATACTTAGAGGAATAATGAGCATTGTAAGCAACAAGCACCACAGGGGAGTATGAGAAATAGATTGTACCAGACAGGCCATTTCTGCATAATTACACAATTAGTGGACTGGGGAAGACAGCGGATAACCCTTCGCAGTGTGCTGTGGTGCGGCGTAGACCATGCTGGAGACTGGAGCACCAATTAGCTGGAATAGCTTGCAATATGTGGAAAGGCTGGATGGAGGGAGGAGCGGCCGGGCTGGGCACTGTCTGGCAGGGGAGAAAGGCGAGATGCTGCCCAGGAGAATGGTCACTCCCTGCACTGTGTGTTGTCCTGCTGGTAACACGGGGGGACGGGCGTGGAAAACCCCCTCGTTGTGCTCTCGAGAGGCGTCAGGCAAATGAGAGAAGAGAGAGGGGGGATAAAGGTTGAGAGGGAGGGTTTTGACAGTGAGCAGAAAAGGATAATCTTGGTAATAGTCTGCGAGAAACACAGCTCATACCTTTGGGCAAGAACAATTATAGGCAGAATTATGTAATGAGAAGGCGCTGTTTGGGAAGCAGCAATTTGGAGAGAACCCTGGCTGCATGAGCAGATCACAAGAGCTCAGCACTGCTGAGTTCTCTGCTCCAGGCACCCGAGGGGGAGAGGCAGCAGTCGGTGGCATCTCCCTGGGCCAGCTGTGGCCTCAGCTCTGCAATAGTGAACAAGACAGAGGTGAATTGGCAGAGCCCCAAAAAGAGGATAAAAAAGGGTGGGAGGCCTTGCTTTGGCCTGGAGGAGCCAAATATGTGGAGTGGCTGTGAGAAGAGGGAGTGAATCAAAGTCTGGAGACGGCTCCTCTGGTGCTTTGTGCTGTCTCACCTGCACAAGAGGCAGCATGTTGGGGAGGACAAAAATAATAACGTGGATTTGCTGCTGCTTCTTCCCTGCTGCAAAGGCAAAATCGTTCCCCCAGGCTCCTCTGTCTCTGGATTAGAGAAGTTATGCAAAGAAAGTGCTCTCTGTATTGCCCTGATCCTGAGGCAGCCTGTAGCAAGGCACAGATGAGCTCCTCCACACCTCAGTGGGACAGAGGGCTGCCTGGTGTCCATGAGGGCTGATCACACCTGGCTGAGTACCCAGCGCTGTCAATTCAGGCGTTTTCATGAGGAATTATTTCTGGGAATCACCAGGGACTCCCCTCTCTGACTGCTTCCCCACAGATCCTGGAGGAATCCCCTCAGCAGCTTGTTTTCTGTGCTGACATCACTTGGCTTCCCTGCCCAGGGAGAGCTTGTCACTGCTCTCACGGCTGTCTGAGCTCCCCCTTTCCCTTCTCCCATGGGCAGAGGCAACAGAAGATGCTTCCTCTGCCCACAGCTCTCCCTGGAGCATGAGGAGCAGGGCTGAAAGCTGTGGCCCTGCTCTTTTGCTGTCCCCTGACCACCTGAAGCACATAGGTGTCAGTAGGTGCCAGCAGACCCTGCCCGGGGGGAACACTGTCCACAGCACTGCACAGGCATGGAGAGGGGATGTGAACACCAGTATCCTCCCTGAACAAGGTCTTGGATGCTCTCCTGGGCTGGGCCTGGCAAGGATAGTGTTAATTGTCTTCACAGTAGCTCATGTGTTGCTGTGTTACAGCTTTTTGACCAAAACAGTATTGATAACACAGTAATGTTCTAACTCTTGCTCAACAGTGTTTGCAGGGCATCAGAGCTGCCTGTTTCTCACTCTGCCCCTCCAGTGAGCAGATTGAAGGACATGCAATAGGCTGGGAGGGGACACAGCCAGGCAGATGACCTGAGCGCAAAGATACTCCCTGAACACAGAAATATTCCACACTGCTCAGTGTCATGCTTGGCAATAAATGGGTTAATCATCCGTTTGGGAACTGTCTGGGCATCATCTACTCATGGAAAGGGATGAGTGATTGCCTTTGCATCACTTTTTTGTTTTGTTTTCTTCTCTCATCTTCTATTCATTCTTCACTTATAAAAAAACTATTATTATCTTTATTTTTATCCTGTTCCCCGTTTTTTCTTGCTTTTATTCTTCCTTTCCTCTTCCCTCATCCCACTGGGAGTGGAAAGGAGTGAGCCAGCAGCTGTGTGGTGCTTAGCTGCCCACCGGGGTTAACCCACAGCATCTCCTCCATGGAATCAAATGCAGAACTTCCAATTACTCTGTTGCTTCAGGCACATTTTCACCAGGCAAATACAACATAGAACAGCATGTGCCCTGAGTAATGTGCTGGTCCATCTGACCGTGCTCTCCACCCACAACGTTGCAGTGAGCGATGCTGTATCTGCCTTTCTTGGCCTTTTAAGATCCTGGGAAAGGTTTCTGGGGGAGAACCCTTTGCTTTTTTAAACAGTTCTGTAAGGCAGAGCTCAGGTGTTTCAGTCAATGTCCTTGCAGAGGTTTTCCAAGCAGCAAGATGTGGTGGGTGTGTCACTGGTAGAACTCTGTGCTCGCACAGAACCAGAGGTGAGCTGGACCCCTGGTGAGATGGGCCTGGCTTTGTGGACCCTCGTGAGCTCTTACACATCTGGGATGTCCTACAGGCGGCCTCTTGGCCAAGATCAGATCTCTGGAAACTACAAGAGCAGCTTCTGATTAATTTTGCTCCAAGTGATCTCAGTTTCTCCTGCCCAGCCTTTATCCTGTCCAAGTTTTCTTTTGACTGGGGGAACCAACACGTCAAATGTGCATTTTGAGTCCTTGGCCACGTGGCTGTGGCTTTGGATGAATTTTATCTTTGCAGATTTCCACTGGGTCTGGGCAGCAGTCTTGTGGCTGTAGGTCTGAGGAACTGATGGATGTATGGCACAGGGAGGGGTAATGATGGATCAGGGGATGCACAAGTTGGAGTGGTGGCAGGGAAGCAGTACCCCCTACAGACCTCTCTAGGCTGGGCATGAGTCTGGCACAACGTTTAGCAGAGGATCACTCCTTGATCCACTCAGATAAGCAGCTGAGGTGTCAGAGTGCCCCTCACACGGGCTCTGCCTCTGCTCCCACTCCTCCAGCTCCAGACTGACCCTGCGAGCCGGCAAAGGGCCGAGGTGGAGAGGCTTCGTGCTATCACTCAAATATAAACATTCCTAAAAGCAACTTTCCCATTTCATTGTGGGAGGCTATAACCTACTGAGGCCTTCAGCACTTTAGGAGAGTTGCTTCTAGAGAAAAAGAGATCATAGGCATTCATGGAATTTTGCACAAAATTTCCTGGCCTTTTCTGACCAGACCTAGTTGAAAGGCTTAGGGTGGAGGTGTGAGTGGAGGACGCCCTGTTCATTGAATTCATGTGAAAATTCCTGTGTTTTGCAGGGACAGTAGGAGGAAATGGAAATAAAGAGGAAGTTTTGAAGGAAAGGGCTGATGTACCTAGCTGGGATGAAAAGCATCCAGGAGGATTTCTGAGGTGCTGAGGTCTGGGGGCTCAGCAAGGAGCTGAATTCTGCTTTTAGGGTGTCAGGGCTGGCTCATGGGCCTGGACAAGGTAACTTGAATGGAGCTGTCCTGGAGTGGTGAGTTTGTGCCAGTTCACAGCAGGGCTGCTCTGAGAAGCCTTTAAGGCTCAGTTTGCAAGACCGAAAGGGCAAATCTGTGATTTATTTAAAGGCCATTGGCTGAGTCTGGTCACATACAAGCCCTTGGTGTTGCCACTTCCAAAGCAGGGATGGAGCCTGTGTCCAAGCTCAGCATGGACTGTCTGTCATGGCTGTGGTGGGCCAGGAGCACCCGTGGTCATGAGGAGTGACCAACCTGCCTGCTGTGGGAGGGCACCCAGACACCAAAGGGCACGTGTGGGGCACCCAGAGACACCCCACAGAGACCCCCCCCATAGTGCCCACCTTCTCCAGCAGTGGAGCCTGGTCTAGCCCTGCTTCACACCCACATGGAGCAGCTGCAAGAAGGGGTGGGAATTGTTTAAGTTGGCAGTGACTCCACTGTCATGGGTGTCCAAGAGATGGGCTTGCTGAATGTGTCAGCAGCCTGTTGAGGACACCTTCAGGAGGTGCTTCCCTTTCTTCCTGCCTGCTTTCTGAATTAAATTCAGCTGGACTTCAATAAGATTTAATAATACATGCTCACCTTTGTGAGCAAAAACATGTATGGTTATAAGGTATAACTGCTATGTGATAAATCCTGCCAGGATGAGGATTTGGTTCTTTAAGGATGAAAAGGAAAAGAAGATGCAATGTGAAATATCCCACCTGGGCTGCCTGTGTCAGTCTTTATCAATCACTCACAGGACCTGTCCCATTTTGGAGCTGCATTTGCATGTTCAGGGGGGGTAAAGGCTGGATTTAGGAACACGCAGATGGGAACCTGAGAATGGCTAAATGCCATTTGTGCAACAGAGGGACATCAGGTGATGCTCAAATGGAGCTTAGTTGTCCTTATCGAACAGATAAATAGCTGTACTTTCTTTTCCTTCATGACAACAAAAGACAAAGCAGCAAGAGGTGCAAAAAGAAGGATGGTATATTTTTAGCTTAAAATCACCTTTCCTAGCCTGTCAGTGCCAGTAGACAAACCTACAGCACAGCTTTTGTTGAGCTGGTGGTCCAGTAAGTACCAGCATCTTATCCTGCTGGCATGAGACGCTTGTTGTGAGAAGATAACCCTCATGGTCTGATTCTTACCCTGGTCCTGGAGGATCAGTCTGAGCAACAATGGCAGGAGGACTGTGCTGCTTTTCAGTGATTTTGCCTCAGAAAACCTGTTGTGGGATTCTGGGTGTCTCCAGCTCAAGCAGGGTCAGCAGCCTCAGCGTTGCTGCTTTCAGGACGCCGTAGCCTTTCTGCCAAGCCTGCTGTGTTCTGTAGGAACAGGGTCACGGGGAAACGGTGTCCAGCAGATTTCACTGACAGGCCAAAGGGACGCTGACAGGTACAGTCCTACTGTGCCTTCTTTTATTCCGCCTCTCCTGAAATAACTGTGCAAATATTTCTGGCTGCCACCAATTTTGCGTGGACTCCACCGTTAAGCAGCAGCTGGCAGCTCCAGGACGGTCCGTGTACCATGACACAGAGGTTCCCCAGAAGCTGATGGCCACCTCCTGGTGATGCCAGTGAGGGCAGAGTTAAGCCAACACTGAAAGCTTTTGAGAACGCCACGGTTTAAACTGGGTCATTGTGCTCCCAAGATTGCTGCCGTAAATACAGCCCCAGCCGTGTGTGGAGCGTGCGCGCCTGACTTTGCTCCTGAAATTTGGAGGCTGGAGGAGCTGGGACGGGCTTTCCGTCTGGGTTTCAGCTCATATCGAGGCGCAGGGATGGCTCTGAGCCTTTTTTATTAATCTCCATCAGGCCGGGAGGTGTTGTATTAATTTTTTTCCAGATGCAAACCTCGCTGCTTTTCCCTGGAGAGCACAACTGCTGTTCCGAGTGGGAGCAGTGCCTTATACCCTCCCACAAGAGAAGCCAGAGTGCAGTGCAGCGTCTCTCTAAGCCACGGATTCCGTTCTGCACCGAACCCATCTGGGATTTTTGTTGGAAGAACTAACTTTACAGCCTCTGACTGCAGTGGATACCATGTGGGGGAAGAGGTAGGGAGGTTCTCTTCCACCTCATCTCCGTTCTGATCTCTGGGGGGATTATTATGGAGCCCTACTGGTTGGGTTTGCATTTAGGCAAATTCTAACAAGGGTAAGGACGCTCTGCCTGGTGAACTCTCTCTGCTGCTCAATATACTGGATTTCGTGCAAGAATTAGCTGTGCTAAAGGTATGGCTCAGTCTCTTATATAATTGCATACCTCCTCTTTTTTTTTTTTTTTTTTATTTTTTGAGCTTAAAGCTGTACAGGAATTGCAAAGACTGAAAAACCCGCGTGGTGATAGTGGCTTAGGTTATGACTCCCCACGAGACTGTTTAAAGCAATAAGCATTAAAAGCTGTTTTAGAATGAAATATTAAGTGACTCGTGAGAGTTCAGCCGTTAAAATACACGCTGACCACCAGATGAGGCGCCTGGGATGCCAAACTGGAATACCCTTGGCATTGGCAGGTTTTCCTGTGTCAGTGTAGCCACACGAGGACTGGGGTGGCGTGCTGAATTTAGCTCCTGTGTGTGCATGTCGGGATTGTTCAGGACAGAGTATATTCCATACGTCTGTGGTGGCAAAGCTGGATGCAGAGGGGTGGATCCCTACCCTGGGACAGGGGCCAGCCCGTTGGATAAGGTGTCAAGAGGTACCAGACATACACCTACCAAGGCAAAATTAATCTGCATGTAATATTCTCACCTGTCACAGGTGAGACTGTGACTGTGCCAAGGTACAAAAATACCTGTATTGGGTGTTGCTGGTGCTGTTTCTTCCCATCACGTTTCCCAGGCTGTTCAGGACAGCAGGGCCAAGCCCCTCACTGCCCCTTCTTCCTCTTAGACTTTGCAATTTTCATTTTCTTATGCTGAGCTGTGTATAGCTTCACCCTCTGATCACTATCCAGCAGTAGGGAATCTTTGATTATTCATTGATTTGGAAAAAGGGGGGGGGGAAGGTAAGTTATCATCTTAGCTGAATTTGTCACCTTTAACAAGGTAACCTCTGCTAAACACAAGCACTTTTGAAAGATAATCCCAAGAACACACAGGCATTGTGCCTTTAACAGGAACTGATTTGCTGGAGTGGAGGAAGAATTATAGTTTATCTTCAGGAATGATGGGGAGGAGCTTAAAAACACAGTCTTCATATGAAAGAACTTGTGGGATAAGGTATTTAAAGATGAAAATAAAATTGCAAAAAAAAAAAAAAGAAAAGAGGGAGGGAAATGTGTTTTTTATGAGACACCTCCATTCAGGAGACACGTGCTGGCAAGGCACCTATCCCTAGGAATAAAACATCAAAGTCTCTCCAAACTCTGTAGGTCTAACACCAACTTAATCCACTAAAGCAAGAGAACAGGGTTAGGGCCTCATTGTGCCTGGGAAGTGCTGGCTTATTGATTTGATGGTTGTGTCAGTCCCTGGTGGTTGGCACGGGGGTCAGTGCCCGTGAAGGGTTTCCATTCTTACAAGCTGGCAGATGAGAGCACAGGTGTAAGATGCTCCTGAGGATTCAAAGGAACTGATTTCCCAAGGATGAGGAAAACTGAGTAAGGTTGACTGGGTATTAAAACACAAACAGAAAAATGAGCGAGAACTGGGAGCTCTTTGAGCAGAGGCCAAGAAAGTTGAGATTTCAGAGTCAAGAAAGCAGACAAGGTTTAGCCCGTAGACATTCTGGCTTGGTAGCACTGAAAGTAGCAACTGGAAGAAATAAGAAGATCAATGAATTTAGGAAAGAGAAACAGAGGTAGCAACCCATGGGCATCTGGAGTTATGGTGTGTAGATCACCAGCTAAAGACATCTGGAGGGAAATTACCTATTAAGTGGGGTTCAAGTACAGAATTAAGGGACGTTACAAACATATTAGCCAAGAGAAATACGGTGATGAGCCAAACAACAAAATAGCCAATGGGAATCATCCTTCATAATGACCTAAAAGGCACTACTGGTCAGCAACCATTATTACCTTACTTTTGGAAAAGAAATAGTGTGATGGGCTACTACTGTTCTGTGACCAAGAAACCTTGGAGGAGTCTAGAGAAGAGAAGTCTTTGGGGGAGACTTTATAGCAGCCTTCCAATATCTAAGGGGGCTTTCAAGAGAGCTTTCACAGGGGCTAATAGCGAGAGGACAAGGGAGAATGGCCTTAAGCTGAAGGAGGGTAGGTTTAGATTAGGTGAAGAAATTGTTCCCTGTGAGGGTGAGGAGGCCCTGGCACATGTTGCCCAGAGGAGCTGTGGCTGCCCCTGGATCCCTGGAAGTGTCCAAGGCCAGGTTGAACGGGGCTTGAATCAAACAGGTCTAGTGGAAGGTGTCCCTGCCCTGGAATGAAATGAGCTTTAAGGTTTGTTCCAACCCAAATCGTTCTATGATTCCACATTAAAACAATGTATATTAGGTTCAAGCTCCATCAGCAAACTTGGGAGCTTTCATCTGGTAGTTCAAAGCAAATTTGCTCAGGTGCTGTCTGGTGTACACCTCCCAGCTTCTCATCAGGCTGTACCCAATTTTTCAGTGTGGTGATGTCCTCTGCTCTAACTGGAAGGGAAGTGTTGTATAAGGTCCCTCATGTACCTCACACAGAGGCGAAGAACTGATCAACTAACACTTATCAAAAAGCCATTGCTGTCAGGAAGTCACTGCTCCTTGAGGTGTTTCTGGTGAGACTGTCGTTACCAGCAACCTGGAGGTGAATATGCTCATGAAATCAGCAAGATGACACAGACACTCATGTGGTTTCAAGCATCAGTGGGAATAAAGAAGCCAGAGAGGGCAATCAACGTGTTTTGGCACACTGGCTTCTTGGAAACAAAATGAAGCTTCACCACAGAGACTGGGGCTGTGAAGGAGCAAGAAATTCCTCCTGGTGACTTTGTCTGGCAGAGCAGGGACTCGGTAGGACCCGCAGTAGAAGCACAGTGGGACAGATTTTTCTTGTGAAGTCCAGAGCCTGATGTGGCACTTGGGGGTTAAAAGGCTGGGAATGGGTGGCAGTAGGGATTTTGCCTCTGTAGTTGCCTCTGTCCACAAGAGACAATGGAATAGCGCCTGGTTTTTGTGTTCTTAGCTTAAGTAGGATATTGCAAAATGGGATAGCCACAGATATGATCCCTGAGCTGGAGAAAATGTCATACAGCAAGCAATGGAAAAAAAGCTTGATCTGTTTAGCTTATCAAAAAAAAGAAGATTGAGGGATAACTTGATTACAGAGTGTAAGTACTTCCATGGGAGAAAATACCAGTTGCTGAAGGGCTTTTTAATCTAGAGGAGAAAACAAGAGTAAGAAACAATGGCTGGACAGTGAAGCCAGATATTTCACTTCAGAGCAGGCAGACATTGCTAACAATGAGGGTGATTAACCACTGGGAGAGGATCCCAAGGGGGCTGATACCTCGTCGGTCTCTGGATGTCCACGCACCAGGCGGGAGCGTGTCTCTGGAGGACACACTCTGCTTATGGACGTGGAACTGGATTTGATTCATGGATAACCAAATCAAATGTGCTGCCCAGTGCCCTATGGCTCATGGCCCCTTTGGGCCTTTGAAGCCCTTGGCTGCATCTGGGAATAATTTAACAGCACTCTGGGGCTTTCCAGCTGGGGATCCTGATGGATTTTTGAGGCGATGTCAGCATGGGCTGCCCCACAGAAGGGGACCGGGCTGAGCCACTCATCACATGCTGGACCTGTGGAAAGGGCCTGGTTAACCCCCAGGCAGATGAGATGTGGGCTTAACCAACCACCTAGAGCTCGAAGAGATGGAGGACAGAGACGAGAAGCACAGGTAAGGGCTCTCCAGCTATTCCTAGCTTTTGGAAAGACCTCCTGGGACAGCAAAGAACTGGGTGTAAGGGCAGGTGAAGTCACTCTGATTTGTGGTGGGACCAACAATACAAAGAGGAAGGCCAACTTAACCCTTCTGTAGGGTCAGAGCAAATCTAGAATGGAAGGCAAACCCCTGCCCTTTTCTTTAGACTCCACTACCTCTCACATATCCCTGTCTGAGCCTCAGCAGCTCCTCAAAACACTTATTTCTGTGATGCTCCAGAAGCTGTTCAGAACTTACTTTCAGCCAGAGACAGAATCAGCAAGTGGAAAACCACCTCTGGACTTCATGTATCCAAGACACTCCTGAGTGAGCTACTCCTGTCCTGTAGCACTTCTCTCCTTACCCTCCCACCACAACCCAGGGCATCTCTTCAGCCAACTGGGAGCAGTGAGCAAACAGTTAAAGTTTTGCTTCTCCACCCAGTGGTGGGTGTTGTCTGTGTCAGAAACAATATAAGAACAGTCGGAAGTTGCAGCTGGCAAGTAACATTTGGAGTAGCAGTCGTGGGGCATATAGATCTGGTGTGGACTGTCTTTTCCTGAGACTGTAAACACTTGTGCAGAATGACCGAGAACAAGAAAAAAGGGAAAGGAAAGAGCAAAAAGAACAAAGAAGGGAAAAAAGGGGAAAGAGAACCTGACCCAGGAAAAGGTACTTCCCATTTTTAACAAATTTTACTTGAAGGAAGAAGAGAGAAGTCAGCAGGAAAGTACTTGTGGGTTGCATGTGGGTCCAAATGCCAGGGACTGTTTGCCAGGCGAGTGTGCAAATCTCTGCATCTCATTCATATTTCGTGCTGTTATAGGTCTGCTTTTGTTATAGGTCTGCTTTCTTCTTCATCTTCTCTCTTTCTTTTTCCTTTTTTTCTTTTTGTTTTTCTTTGTTTAAATGCTCAAAGCCCCAAGAATTCAGGGCAATAAACAGCAGTACTCGGCTCCTGTCACGGTGATGTGGGAATTGAAGGGGTTTGTGCTAAATCTCTGGGGGTTCTGGTGTGTTGTGATTTGCTGGTTGGTTGGTTGGGTGCTTGCTTCATCCTGAGGTAAATATCAAAAGCCATTATTTTGGGGGATCTCAGGGACTGTTCCTTGAGACAGACCAACTCTCAGAGATCAGATTTAAGTAGTAGCCTCACTTTCTGAGGTAACTGCATTGACTTGTAGTGAAAGACACGTGGACTCTTTGCTGATATTCTCGTTCGTGAAATCAGACTGTTCTTTAGAGGGGATCTGACTGTTCCTTGCTGACTGAGCAGGGCAATATTGATGATATTGCCAGGATTAAATGTTTTAACTGATATAGTTTGATTCCTGAGTACATGGGTAGTGCAAGAACTGTCTTGAAAAGACAGAAAGATTTGGTGGTAATGCAGCCCAGTGTAATTCCTCTCTCTGTCATGGTATCAGGGAGGGATTATCCCAGGCTGTGTCTTATCTGTGGTTTATCTGGAAATGCATTCAGAGAGAGCGGCCACTCTGTCAGACTGTGTGTTTTATCAGTGTTAAAAGAGGCTACAAGCTGGACCAGGTCCTGCTCTGAGTCTGTCAGTTTAGCTCTTGCTGGACGCAGTTCTGCTCTTGGTGCTGCTGCCGTGACGCGAGTGACTGCTCTTGACCTGAACAGGTTTGTCTTGGCTTCCCCCCCTCCCAGCATCACTGGTGGCAGGATTTGCCCTTTCCTTTGTCATCCCCTTGTTCTGATCATGGGGACCACCACCCTGCTGTGCCCAGGCCAGGGGCACCTCCACCAGCTCTGCCCCGAGCTGCCAGGGTGGCAGTGGGTGCTGATGGCACGGCAGGCTGACCTCACATGTGCTCTCCTGCTTATGACATCAGAACAGAGCTGCTGCTGTGGGGTCTGGGAGGAGGCTTTTGGGATACCTTCAGGACTGGGAGCTTGAAACCACCAAGCAGAGGCAACAGCTGCTTGAAGATGACCGGTTCTGCCTAAGGGGCTCAGGAGGGTGCAGGGCTTGTGGGCTCTCTCAGGCCATCATCAGGGTCACCTTGCCCCTGCCTCTGAAGTGCACAGAGGGGACAGGGCAGTGCCTGCATCTTCTGTGCTGGGAACAGGATGGAGGGGTTGGTGGGACTGGGAGGCAGAGCAGGGATGTGGGGCAGACTGGCACTGCCGAGGGAGCAGTCACCTGCCTTGAGAAAAGGACCAGGAGTGAGCTGAGGCATCAGACCATACTCTGTTTTCTAGTGCCACATCAAACCCCTGCAGTAGCTCACTGCCCTACAGAGAATGTGGAAAGACCCTTTACTTGTAGCTACTCATGCTGAGAACCTGGTCCTCTGCTGAGATGCATTGTCAGAATGTTTTATCACATATAAATCCTACAACTGGACACCTTGGCCAGAGTGCAAACCCCCTTTCTCTCTACTAATTGATCCAGAGCAGAATTGGGGATGCTTGTATTGATCATTAGGGATGATTGCATTGATCAGCTGGTGGAGTCACCATCCCTGGAGGTGTTCAAGAAATGACTGGATGTGGCACTTGGTACTGGTCTAGTTGACAAGGTGTTGATTGGTTAAAGGTTGGACTCAATGCTCTTAGAAGTCTTTTTTGACCTAAGTGAATCTATGATTCCATCATCCTGTCTATACCTCAGCCAAAGAAATGAAAGGTTCTGTGTTTGGCTTGGACAGCATGAACACCATCCTTTTATTGCATTCCCTGGTAACTGGATTTCTCAGATCCAGGTTGCTTGTTTGCCCTGTATTGCTGCAGAGGTTGCCCACTGTTTGCTCTGTGGGTCCGTTAGAGGAAGACACTTTACCCCTGAATCAAATCCCCCTTTGGATTGGGTTGGTTGGGCTTGGTGGAACCTGTGAGCACATTCTCCAGCCATGAGTCACCCTTGCCATGTGGTCTAAGGGGCACCACAGCAATGATTCCCTGACAGAACCTTTGGAAGTGAGGAGTTCCTCCTCCAATCAGTTCTGAACTGATGTCTCAGTACTGGTACACAGACCCTCACTCTGGGAAGTAGATTATCCTGTGGACTGTTTCTTCAGCTTGTGGCTGGACCTCAGACTGCCTCTCCAGCATACTCAGGCTGATGTAAAAACCCAGCCCTGGCACACATCAGGCAACTGGCAGGGCATTGCCTGGGGAATTCGTGTTCTCTGTTTTCCCAGGCTGTGGAATTTCCGAGCAAACGGGGTGTGCTGACCTTTCTGAAACCAGGAGGCAGAAGAAGGACCTACAAAAGTCTTGCTCAGGTTCTGAGGAGATCTGGACAGGAATACTTGTTTGATTCTCCATGCAGGGGAGACTGAAGGAATGATAACAGTGTGCAAAGTCTTCCTCCTTCATACTGCATCCCTGAGCAGTCTCTGGCTGCTTGAGTTCCAAACTTGGGTACCTGTGACAGTCTGACAGTCCTGATCTACCCTTGTGCTCATAGGTGTCTGCTTGGGAAATCACCCTCAGACACCTTTTTGGGGTGTGCTCTGTAGAGAGCCTCAGGACAGCTCTGGCACTGAAAAAGACTCCAGAGGTGATCTCCCAGCCCTGCCAGCTGCTCTGGGGGTAAAGCCCTTCACTGCCAGTGAATCAGAGCAGCAGAAAAACCTCTGGGAGGAAGAGAGAGCTGAAACAGTAGTTTCAGGAAAGAGCATCCATGTGCCACAGGGCGTGCTAGATTTCCCCTGAGGTCTCTCCAGCTCAGGGGAGGAGAGGATTCTTCTTCCAGTGCGGCTTTTAACACAATTGTTTTGGCTTCTGTGAATGTGTAAAAGAGGATTGCTGATCTCATGCGAAGTGCTAGCTTTGTTCTGAGGACAAGGGCTATCTTTACCCCAAACTCACAATTTTATGCCTCTAGTGATGCAGCTGTCCTAAAGTGAGTGCCTTGGCTACAGCTCTAGCCAGTGGAAAAGCCTGGGAAGGCCTCCAGAGGGAGATGGTGTCCACCTATGAAGACGAACTGTCAGGATCCCTCATTTAGATGTTTGTGACATGCACTGAAAAGTAGGCAGCCCGTGTCCCACCCAGCACACGTGGAAGGCACACCCTGTAGGGACTACGTGAGCTGTGGGATGTAGGAACAGACCCACAAATCAGTGTAAAGTGCTCCCACAATGCTGGCAAAGTTCAGGTCTGGGAGAGAACTTCCTCACTGCAGGAGAAGATGTGCTCTATCAGACAGTGGATGGCATGGGGCAGTCTAAGTCACGACACTGAGGCAAGACCAGGAGTGTGAGAGAAGCTGCCCTGGCACATTCTGAAAGATTTGGGGTGGACTTTGGGGAAGCAGGACAAATGGACCAGAGGCAACCCCAAAGTTCAGAGCAGGGCTGAACAGAGCTGTGGCAGGGGATTAGGAGGCCAGTGCACCAGCATCACTGCGTGACAGGCAGAGGAGAGGAAAAAGGGTGGGAGGAAGCCTTCACAGTGGGGTAGGTGAGGAGCAAGTTAAAAAGGGTCTGTGTTTCATCTCTAATTCCATGAGGTCGCTTGGGGAGAAATACTAGAGAAATGTAAAGCATTTGGTTGGTTAAATTCTCCAGCAATTCCAGGCATTCTCTCTTATTTTTATTTGGTGTTGAGGAAAACATTGCGTGTGCTTAAGGTTTCTGTTGTTCGTGCTAACAAGCTGGCAGCACAGGGATTGTGCTTTCTCTTGGACTGCCCATGGCAATTGCTGATGCTGGAAAACTACTCAGAGAGCAGGTGAAGAGTCTCTGCAGAGAGTATCTCATGTTTCAGTAGGAACCCACTTGACCTCAGTTCCCAGATGAGTCAGTACTTGGTAAAAGGTTGTGCAGAGGGGTATTGCAGTTGAAGGAGGAAGGTGTCCCTGGGCGGGAGCCAGAGGTGGGATTGCAGCAAAAGCAGGGGCACACTGGCTGGGTCTACCAGCCTGGGATGCTTTAGAGTGCTGCCATATTCACACAGAGTCTGGGGAGGGATGTGGAAGTCCCCTGTAGATGCTGCAGGCTGTGTGGTGGAAGCTCATTCTGTTGGAGATACTCAACAGCAGTGCGACCAAAACAGCTCCTTCACTGCTGGCCAAGGCACCTCTGTGTGAGCTGTGTCCACGTTGCAGGGTGAACATGATTTGTTCTTAGTCTTCTGCCCACAGGAAAGATTCCACTTCTAAGGAACTCATAGAAATATTGGCCAAAAGGTCTGTTTACAAGAGGGATAACCCACAGCGGATATCCTACAGTAGCACTTCTGTTTTCTATAAACACCCGGGCACACAAGGTACCAGATGTCAGCTGTGCTCCAGGATCTGTCCACATCCATGTTTTCACTAGACCGTTTCCACTGGCTAAATCCATGGACTGGTGTTCCATGTGGCTCAGCACACGCATGTGGCCAGTTACCACGCACTGGAGAACGTGCAGGAACTTGCTCAGCTTTGGGAACAGAGGGGGTCTGACTCACAAGCTCCAGTGATTCACGCTGGGTTAAAGGAAGAGTTTGTATGTCCCAGCTGCTTTCTGGTCCTTCCCAGAGCTCTGCTGAAGGAGGGATTGAACAGGGCATGCAGCTCTGTTCCTCCACTGTCCAGGGCTCACAGTGTCAGTTGTTAATACAGGGAGGACAGTTATGGGACAGAGACCCAGAAGGGTTGAGGAGTGTCCCATCTCTCCATTCAGGCAGACTACAGGGATAGAAATGCCTGGCAGAGAGGCAGGATGGAGCAGAACTCTACATTAGTAAGTAATCCCACTGTGAATCCAAAAGCTGGTGAGTCAGCGCCCTGGGCATCCCGTTTTCAATCACTTTTTGGAGGTGAGTGTAAGTAACCTGGGAAAGGCAGTCCCTGGCAAGAGGAGGAACATCTGGAGAGGGGCTGAGCACAGCCTGGCTGCCGACCTTGGAGGTCACGCGCTCGGCTCATTCTCCTGCCTTGTTAATGTGATGGGCTCCAGCTGCAATGCAGCTAAAGGAAAGCTGTGCTGCCATGAGCAGCCTGGATCTGTCATCCTTCCTCCTGCATCTGGCCTGCCAGCCTCCTGCCCTGAGTGCTGCCCTGATCCCCAGTCTTGGCTCAGTGCTGAGCTCTAATGGGACTGCAGCTGAAAACTGGCTGGAGAAGGTGGGACGAGACCAGGGCAGGGATAGTGTGTGGACCTGCATCCCACTTCTTCTGAGGCAGTGAAAGGTGGGGAGATGAGTCTCCTGTTCCTCTAAGCCCTTCTCATTTTCCCTTGGACTCCAATGAATGCTTTCAGGTGCATGAGGGGATGTTCAGCATGGGGGTTGTATGATCCCACACCTTTTCCAGTGCCTGGGAGCTCTGTTACTCCAGGGCCATGCTCTTGCAATATGCAATGAGTGGAGCTTTGGATAACACATGGCTCCTGTTGGAGTGTACTTGTTTTCTTCTGGGAGAAAAGCTCCATGAAAACTCCAGTGTCTCTTGAGAACTTGAAGAAATTAAGCTCAAGAGCAGCTAAAATGAAGCAAATGAGCAGGGCCCTAACCAGGCTGTTTCCTTTGCCTGAGAAGTCATAGGACTGTGAAGTCCCAGTAAAGGTTGGATGTCTGTGCTGGGGACAGTGTTCAGGGCAGAGGCCGCGAGGCAACCTGGAGTTTTCCTTTGGGAAAGGTGCACCTGTGTCACTGAGGATGAGGCTGGAGGCAGTGGAAAGCTGGGTGGGAGCCCTGCACCGCTCCTGGTTCACCCAGAGCTCCCTCAGTGCTGTGTCAGGCTCCTTGCCCCGGTTGCTGTCAGCTCGTGCTGTCCTGGGGGCTGGTCACAGCTGGTCACCCGCAGCTGATCCGGCGGCACCGCTGAGCTGCAGGGATGAGGTGGCAGAGGAGGTGCTTGGGGAGGGCGAAGGCCTCTCCAGCTGGGCTGGAGCTCGGACATGCATCACCTGCCGCACTGACCTCCTGTCTGGGGCAGGATAACAGAACTCACATGACTGGAGAATGGGACTCTGCCCAAGAGGGAAGCTCTCGCTGGACCCACGAGGGGCTGGTTGGAGCAAAACTGTCAGTTCCCTAAACGTCCAGAGCAGGGCGAGATGTGTGTGGCCTCCTGGTCGAGTCACAGTCCTGGTTCTGGTGCTGTGCCCCAGGCAGCAAACGGTGTTTGAACCAATGTGACCTGGGGTGGTCTCCTCTCTGACAAAGGCAACTCAGCGTTGTTGCATTTTTGAGATGTTTTAAATCGTAACAATAAATACAAGAGATAATGGTAAAATTTAAACATTTTAGGTAATTAATAACTCTGGTATTTAGGCTTGGCAGACTCAGTCATCAGTCCTTTTAAAGGATTTTAGTTCAGGCACGTCTGGAAGGCAAGAGCTTCTCAATATGAGGGAGAGGTGCTTTGCAGAGGAGATCAATAAGCCCCACGAGGCTGTCTCCATGCAGTAATGGTGTGATCAAACTTCTGAGGAGTCTGTTGTTCTGGAACTCTTCTACAGCTTGTCTCATCCTTAAATTTTTGACTACACATGGAAGTCAAAGCCCAGTTTTCCTTGCTAAATTTTTATCTGTGGTGAGGGTGGGGAGGAAAAGGGAAACACATTTACTCTCCAAGTCTGACAACCGGGGGCTGGCAGCTCAGAAAAAGAAAGACAGCTACAAATGTGTGAGATGGATAGAAAAAGTATTCTTTAGGGAAGCAGTGAAACTTTATTTTACCTTAAAACAACATTACAGTCAGGTGCTTTAGTGTTTTGTTTTGTTTTTTTAAAAGAATAGAACACCCCAAAAATTTGAAACAGATTTCGTACATCATTGGCCAATGTTTGGAAGCCCTTCAGAGAAACTTCTTTTTGGTGTCAGAGTTTGCACACTTGCTTAATTTGAGGGTAAAATCAGGTTGAAATCCATCAGCCAGGTTCTCAGCAGATGTTCCTCTGACCCATCTCCTCCGGCTTTGTTGGTGTGATATGTACCAGGTGAGCATCCAACCCTCTGGCTTTCAACAGCTTTTTGATTTGAAGGCTGGGACTTTATTCTGCTCCAAACCTGTGTGTGTGTACATGTGTACATATGTTTGTGCTCACATG
This sequence comes from Chiroxiphia lanceolata, assembly GCF_009829145.1. NCBI lineage: Eukaryota > Metazoa > Chordata > Aves > Passeriformes > Pipridae > Chiroxiphia > Chiroxiphia lanceolata. Next base: position 3,580,958 of record NC_045651.1, read on the forward strand.
ACTTTTTTTATTCCACTTTGAAGTCCATGGCACTTCTCAAGAATTCCCTGGTCCCTGATGTGCTCCAGCCCTCTGGGGGTGTGGAGATGTAATTTTGGCTATAACACTACTCTGGCAGAGCTTTTTCTGACCCTAATGCTCCTTGTATGGTTCTTGTACATCTCTTCCTCGAGTCAGACCATCGACAAAACTTCCATGCTCAGTGTATACATCTCTGGATGAAAGCAAACCAAAAGAGCTCTTTGTGTTCCTGCTGTTTCCCACCCCTCAGCTTGACTCAAGTACTCCCAGAGAGAACTCTCCTTGCTCTGGGGGCAAACTGGTCTCACTCCAGGAGTAGTGCAATTGTGGCTTTGTGGAGTCTACTCAGAGCACCTGGTGTTGGCCAAATTCATGATGTGAGAAGGCAGATCAAACGAGCTCAGGCCCCAGCAAGGAACTGGCTGTTTTTGCTCTTGGGAGACAGCGGGCCAGGGAACTGAGGCAAAGGTGCTCCCCTGAACCTGCCCATGTGCCCCCTGCCTGCACTGCATGTGTGTTCAGGTGCCTGTCTCCTGTGCCCATTTCCAGCTCAGGTGAGTGGGGCAGGGCTGGCAGAGAGGAATGTGGAGTTTGGGCCAGGCAGAGGGAGGGAGGATCTTCCAGCTGCAAGCACAGTCCTTCTTCACACAAGGTAACCAGCTTCAGCTGTGCCCGTGCTAACTTGCTGCTCTCTGCAGGAGGGAAACCTCAGCTGCACTACAAAGCAGAAAAAAACAACCCACCTGTCTGACTTCCATTGCAGAGCTTGGAAGAAAAAGGAATACTGGTGGGGGAAAAGGCTTGGAGACATCCCAATGGCTGCTGCTGCGGGTTAGTTGCTCACTTTTGGGTAGAGCTGGCAGTGCAAGGAGGGGTTTCCTCAGCCAGCAGGTTTGCAGAGCCAGCCTGTCCTGCTCCTGTGCCTGCTCTGTGGTGCCATCACCGATGGAAATGGCAGCACCAGCTCTGCATCTCAGCAGATCCCAGCACTGGGCTCTGTGGCTTCTGCCACGAGCAGAACGAGCTGCAGATCTCGTGCTATGAATCTTGGTTGCCTGAAAAGGACCGAGGTGTTAAAGTGGTTCAGATCCAGAAAGCCTTGCTAACGGGTCCCAGGTCCATGGTGGAGGTGCTGGAGCAGGGCAGGATGTCTTTCCCAGGCCAGGAGTCTCCCTGGTTGCTGCTGCCCGGGGTGCAGTTCGTTTCCCTTGCGGAGATCACACGTGTTTCATCTGCTCGTTCAGGCTTTTGCCTGAAGGGCAAGGACAAGGAATGCAATGAACCTCTCCTTGGCATGGAAGTGTATTTTGCTTCACGTTTGTCAATAAATGAGATTAGCTTTCTGTGCTTGTGCTGAGAGGCTGCGTGAGAGGCACGTTTAATGAATTCTAAAATAAACTCTCTCGCTCGCTGTGGGGCAACAAACACAGCTAAAACTTGCATCTCAGAAGAGATCCTGACATTGCAGAGATGCCAGTTATATGATTGAGCAAAAGAGAGTCAGCCCAAACCAGAAATTACCCTGGATCTCACATGAAATAATGACTCAGTACCAAAAGTATTGTGTGTATAATAATGTCCATGCTGCTTCTCTGCTTGGAAGAATATTTCCCACTCAGTCCTGGGCTTCGTCTCCCAGTCCTTCCAGGATTGAGTAGTCTTTGTTCAGAATCTGAACCTTTTCCCCTAAAAAGATCATCTTAGGATGATGGAGGCAGCATGAATTGCCTATTTCTGGGTATCCTTCCCACTGCTCCTGATGAGCCCTGGACACTTCCCTTCAATCCAGCAGGGCTAGTGAGCCCATTTAGGAATAAGGAAACCTCTCTGCTATCTGAAGTGGACACATCTGGATCAAGGGAGAGACCTGGTAAACTCCTGGGTATCAGAAGAAGAAACGTGAATGGATTTCAGGAGGGATATCTTGAATCATAGAATTGCAGGATGGTTTGGATTGGAAGGGACAGTAAAGCTCTTGTTCCACCCCCTGCCATGGGCAGGGACACCTTCCACTAGCCCAGGTTGCCCCAAGCCCTGTCCAACCTGGCCTTGGACACTTCCAGGGATGGGGCAGCCACAGCTTCTCTGGGCAACCTGTGCCAGGGCCTCGCCACCCTCACAGGGAAGAATTTCTTCCTAATATTGACTCTAAACCCACTCTGAGTTTAAAGACATTCCCCCTTGTCCTATCAAATGTCTTGGTAAATATGTTGGTAGTTGGGGGAGAAAACGGTAACAATCTGGAGGAATGGTTGCAGATCCTGGTTAAATGAACACAGGGCTGGAGGTGAAGGACACCATCCCATGCTGTGGTGACACCCATCCTGCACTGCCCCTTCCAGACCAACGAGGATGAGGATCTGACTCAGCTTTCCTGATTCATGATTGTGCACTTTGAGGTATGAGAGTGAAGGGATTTGTTGATAACCAGAGAAAATCTGTCAAGTGAAAAAGGTTGTTATGGGCAAGTGGTCCTTGCTCTCTGGCTTGATGTCTGCCCTGTGCTCAGGGAAGAGCACTGGTACTCAGACACATCCTGAGCCAGCTTTGCTCTTGGATACCGGTGTTGGTAAAGCAGCAGCAAAAGCAGGGTGTAATTCTGGGCTCTCAGCTCGTTTGTCAAGGAGGGTTCAGGGGTGCTGATCTGCCCTGCTGATGATAATGTAGGTGCTGCAGACCCTGCCCATGGCAAAAGACCTTGGTTTCCACAGGCCTCCCAAGCTTTAATTGTTTTCAATAATATTTCTAACTCTTCTCCTGGCACTGTCCCAGACGTAAGAGTGCCCTCCCAAGTCTGCAGACAAACAGATGCAATGCTGCTTTTGTTGCTTAGGGCTTTCCTAAGCTGCAGTTCATGGAATTGGTTCTTTTTGTCGTAAAGCTTATCCATTTTACCTGCTGCTAATGGGCAGAAGAGAAAGCAGGAGTGGCATAAAAATGCTGTGCAGTGGAAATGTGCTGATTACAGCTTTCAAAACCACCTCTGTCCACGTAGCATGTCTTTGGTTGGTTGTTTGGATTATTAGCGCTTCTGGAGAGGTTTCCTTGTCTCTCCTATATTTAGAAAATGTGGGCAGGCCATGCAATTTTAAGAAGCAGCCTTGTGTTGGCAGGGCCACTGCTCATTTCATGTGTTGTAACATCTTGTGTTGGTAATGTTTTGAGTCGGTGCTTGAGGGAGATGGTGTGAGTCACAGCTCTGGTTTTCTTAGGGGGTTAGGTAGGTGTCTTGTTCATTTGGGGGGCTTAGAAGGGAAGAAAGAAGAAGTTCATAATCTGACACACTGCCAGCAGTTTTGGTTTAATTGCCAGAACTGTGATAATCTGGTATTTCCCGTAAAGCCCCAGGTGTGGTACTTGCTTTATTTTCTGGGACTCTCCAACTTCTCTTATCCTTTGTCACTGCAGGACAGAGCCAGGGAGTGTGTTCTTTCTGGGCCCCAAACATTCACAATATCAAAGATAATAGCAAGCCTCAAACACACCTCTGGGTGGAAATCTCCTTCTGTTTAAGTCAAGATCACCATTCTGGAGAAGGAAAAGACTCATGATTGCCAAGCGGAGCTGTGTGTGTGTCATCTGTCTGTCCTCCATTCCGCTTCTTCTCTTCCTGGTCTTTTTTGCGGGTCAGAAGAGACACTGAGTGACTGCTGTACATATTTGCTGTCTTCTCTGGGGATGGAGAGCCCCATGTCTCTGACCCTGCCCCCTCTCTTCTGCCACATGCAGCTGCAGCACTGGGGCTCTGCTCTCAGAGTGGTTTGGGTGCTTCCCCCAGCAGCGGCGTTTTTCTGCGCTGGAGCCTCGGGGCTTGTCTGCACAGGGAGGCTCTTGCAAAACATGCTTGGCCTAGGGTGTGAATTTAAAGGGAAAGAACTACTCTGCACCAGGGTCCTGCCTTCAAGCCTCTGATTCTGCAGAAAAACGCTGGTGTTTTTAACTGTCTGGACTTGGTGGAACAGCTGCACTTGAGCCGAGCAGCCAAGGGCTGTTGTGGCAGCTCTGAGCCGGCCTTGGGTTAGCACAGTGTGGGAGGTGAGGGGCTGGGAGGTGGAGGCTGGTTCCCTCAAGGCTCCCTGTGTGCCCAGAAAAGGGGGACCACTTCAGAACAGAGCCTGCCTTAGGGGTTCTTGGTACCCTCTGGAGAAGCCACACTGAACAGAGAGGCTGCACAGACCAGCCTGAGCTGACAGTCCCCCTTCCTGAGGATTGGGTCTGGATTAGCTGCTTGAATCCAAACCTGTCAGAGCAGCCTGGGACTCAACTCAATGAGTTGCCCTGAGTCAGCAGGCCTTCCATGGTCCATAGGAGCCATTGGAGTGCTGTGGTGGGGGCTGTGGGAGGTGTCTCAAGCTGTGGTGTTTTGCTATGGTCCTCACTGAGCTATAGGACTGGCCAGCCCAGCTGTCATCTGTGTCCCTGCCATGCCAGAGCATGAAGTTTCCTGAAGCCTTCTCCTCCAATCTGCCCCTCCAGCACTGTCTCAGCCAAACCTGAGATACTGGGAAATGGTCCTGTGGGGGCCAACTGAAGGTGGTCCATGGGTGGATTGTGCCTGTTGAGCTGTGATCAGAGGCATGGGGGTGATCCCCATCCCAAATCCTGGTGGTGAATGGAAGTCTTTTGCATTTGGGAGGGGAAAAGCGACCCTGAAACAACTTGTACCCCACAGCATTGAAATCTGAGGTCTCTGAAAGGACAAGGGGCACTGTGACACTGCAGAAAGTCACGTAAATGAAGCATTCTGTCTCTGCTGAGTCCAAAGGTGGAAGCCCAAACATCCCAGGCTGCTCCCAGCCGGTTTCATTCAGTCCATCAGCAGCCCCTGGAAGTTGCTGTCACCGCAGTCACTGAAGGCAAGAGCATAGCAGGGCTGGCAGAAAGGCAGACACTTACATGAGGCATGGGCATGCTGTCAGCTGGGTAAACTCGGCAAAAATGCACACGGGGGTTTCTGTGCCTCTGAGCACCAGGGCAGGAAACCAACTCTGTCCATGAGAGAATGCAGAAGACTTCCCCACTGGGAAGTATTCAAAAGGAGTAAGTGATACTTGCTCCCATGAACTGGAGGGCCCTGTCTAGCAAGAAGCATGGTCAGACCCGACGTGGCAGCCTCTCCATGGCCTGGTGGTCTTCCCTGGCTGCTTTCTGTGCCTGTCACGAGTCCCCATGTGTCACCGAAACCTTCCCCTGTTCGTCGCTGCTGGAGTTGCCCTGTTAACAGAGCTGGCTGCTTGAGGACTCATCAGGGCTGAAATGATTTATTCCTCAACCATTTATTGCAAATGAACCATTGGAAGGCTTTCAAAAGCCATCTTCTCTTGACCTAAGTTCAGCTGAATGTTTTAGCAGCATCAGCTTTACATAACAAGCCAGTAGAGGGGAATTCTGGGAGAATAAAGTTTATGTTGATAAACAGTCCTTGCTGACCAGGATCTCCCTCTCAAAGTTGGTTATTCACTGAGGGAATTGGGAATTACAAGCCAACTGCCCCAGAAAAATTTTATGCCTTGTCTGTTCACTCTGAGTGTCTGATAAAATCCCCAGATATCATATGACGGCATTTAGATTTTAGTGAAATCTCTTGATAGAGCCCTAGAACCCCAAATTAATTCCAGTTGGTAGGGACAGGAGACCATCACATGGGCTGGGAACTGGGTGGGGAGGACCATGAACAATGGATCAGGATAAACAGCAGTGTGTTGAACTGTCAGGGGAGTGAAGGAGAGCCCAGCCTTGGGAGATAAAGTCGTGGCAGTTGCTGCCCTCCATGGTGAGCCCCACAGAGTAACCTCTGCTGCATCTCCTTGGGCTCCTGCAGCAATCCCAGGGAGTCTCTGAGGGCACTTGGGAAGTGGGATCTGTTCATTGTTGGTTACCTAGGAAGGTTTTTTCAGAATATCCTTCTTGGACCAGGGCTGTCCTGTGATCCTGAGGTGTCCACTCAGCCTTTATTCGTGTTCACAAAGACGCTCCCAGTTAATCTGCTGATATTTTGTCCAGATATTTATTTACTGCCAAGTTGCAAAGGGAGGATTGCAAGCTGAAAAATGAGATGAGAAGCATAATAGGGTAGTCTGTGCTTGACTGTGATATTCCATCTTCATGGTCCCCTGGCTTAGGGTGAGAGCCAGGTAACCATTAGAAAAGCAGATTTGGGATGGATCCTTCATCTGTACATGTGTGGGAGTCCTGTAACTACAAAATCTGGGATGAATCCTTCCTCTCCATGTGTACAGGGGTCCTGTAACCACAAAATCTGGTGATTGACCTTCCTCTGTACCTATACAAGGCTTCTGTAACTACAAAATCTGGGGTGAATCCTTCCTTTGTATGTGTGTGGGGTTCCTGTAATTACAAAATCTGGGATGGATCTTTCCTCTGTATGTGTGCAGGGCTCCTGTGACTACAAGCAGCATCATTTAGATGAGGAGAAAGGCTTTCTTCTTTGCAGGGACAGGCAGGGCAGGAGGGTGATGAGCAGCCGCCTTTCATGGTGTGGATACCAGTGGAAGCTCAGCTTTACATCCTGAAGCCAGGGGGAAAACCTGACCATACAGCCAGAGAGCCTCAAAGCAGCACTGAAGTGTCTCTGAGCTGTGTGTGTGATAGTGGAGATCCTGATTCTCTGTCCCAAACTGGCAGAAAACCAGCAAAGCAGCACCAATATTCAGGTGTCTGCCTGAGGGGGTGACTCAGGCTCCCTTGGTTTCACTACTGGGAGCTCTTCAGTGAGATGTGGGAGGCAGTCAGTACCTCCAGAAATGAAAGGAGGGGGAGGCTGGGACTTAAGAGCGATGTTCAAGGTTTTCAAGATCATTGATTTTGCAAAGGAAAGAAAAAAAATCATCTACCTTGCAGCCAAGGTGAATTGAGACAGGAAGGACAAAGATGAGCAATTTTGGTTACCTGTGATTGGTGGCATGGCTGGCATGGGCAAGGAGAAGAAAACAGAAAGGAGGGGCATCATGAAGCACTGGAAACCAAAAGGAGAATCCTTGGAATGATGGAACATCACTTTTGCATTTGGGGACCAGAGGAGCCTCACAGGTCTCAATAGCTGAGGGTGTGACTGGGTTCCCCATCTCAGCTAACTATGCCCTGTACTGCCAGCCTTTCTGGCAGGGACCCCGGGCCTTTTTCCAGGAGGAATCAGCTGTCGCCTATTGGTGAGGCAGTGAGTTTGGGATCAGGTATATCCTCAAAGTCACCCAGGCCCTGGGGTTCTCTGTGTAATGTGTAGTATGAGGTTGGTTATGTGTCCTGATGTTGGTGGGTTGGATGGATGCTGCAGACCCCCCTCAGGGCAGGGATGTGGTCTGCTCAACTTCTGAAGGGTTTTTCCAAGCTTATTCCTATAATCCTGTGATTTGTTGTCCCCTGAACATCGTGTTTGGGCCTTTCCGGGTTGGTTCTGTAGACACAGAGATCCAGCCAGGCCTTTCAAAGGCACTTCCTCAGCACCACTGCACTTTCTACACATTTATCAGAAAGGATGTCATGTACATAGGACATTTACACTGAGAGTTTCCTGCAAAAATGTTTCCCAGCAGAGAAGACATCACTCTTACCATCAGGTTTTCACAGTGTGCCTGAGTCCCCTGTACACCCCTTTTTGGGTTCTGGGTGGTTGTGTTTCCCTGCATGGAGCTGTTCAAGGATGGCCTGGGGAGATGGTGAGGGGAGGGCAGTGGCAGTGCAGAAGTGAAGGAGCAACTCTGGAGGAATTTTGCTCCAGTTGGAGTGTCTGGGCAGAAACCCTTCTTAGTTGTCCAGCTCCACTGCTTCCTTGCTTTTCCTTGTCACTCCCATGTGGAGATGAGAACCCTCCATGCTTATAATCACAAGATGAAACCCACATTGTACCCTGCCTTTTCTCAGGTCTTCCTTGGATCACAAGCTCCTTCCGCTTGTTGTCACTGCTGCTTAAAATTGGCATTTGTGGTGGCATCCAGAGGTCCTGGCTGCAGCATTGTTCCCCTTGTGCTATTCACAGCACAGAGTCATAACAAGAGCCAGTCCCTGCCCCAAATATATTAAGTGGGATCTTTGAGAGAGGAAATGGAAGCGCAGAGAAGGGATGTGAATTGTCCCGCTTTGCGCAACATTTCTGGGATAAAACCCAGCACTATTAATAGACTTTTGCTCAACAACCGTCTTTTGTTCAGAACTCTGCTTTTCACCTTAAGTTGTTTGTGTTGTGCAGGATCTGCTGCCCAGTTTGGTGAGATTTCCCGCTTCGTGACCTACAGCTAAATGTGAAAAAGGTCCAGTAAACCCCTGTCCAGTTTGAACTGGGAATAGTCTTCCTGCTTGGGCCACCACCACGTTGCCTCTTGTCTCTTCTTCACCCACATTTTGCTGCTGTGTCGCTGGTCTTTGTTTTTGGTTGTTCATGTTCTGCAATAGGTTCTAGAAAATTACTTGTGTCACACCTTTCTGTGCTGCTCTTCCCTAAATTCTTCCGTGGAGTATCTGGAGAGTCAGCAAGGGTTGACTCACATCACAAAGTCAAATTTGCCTTACCTTCCTTCTCACTCGAATGAATATTCTATAAAGTGATCTTTCTGTTTGTGGAAGCAGAGACTGTTGATTAAATTTTAACGAAGAGTCACAGGAAGCAAATTTTAGAATTGCAACTGTATGTTTGTGATAATAAGAGCTCTGTTGCTGCTGTCAGGGGCTAGAATTGATGCAGGCCACAAAATCTCTTTATCCAACCCAAATGAGCCAGAGTTGCTTGATTTCTTTCTTTTTTTTTCAAACAACAAGCCACAAACTGCTCATGAGCAATTTACAAGCCAAAAATTAGCCAGGATGGCTTTCCAGAGAATAGTTCTGAAGGAGACTGCAATAAAGCAATATTCAAATATAAAACGAGGGAAAATAAGGATAAAAAAATTAATCAGGAAGAGCTGACATCCTTGAGACTCCTGGCAGCTGTAAATCAGCCTGGTTGGGGGACATTTCAGTGGAAGCCACCCATCGCTGTGCTCCAGTGGGGGTCCGGAGCTAGTGAGAACAATGCTGGGAAGCCGCGCTCTGGACAAGGCAGGAGACACGCTGTGTTAGTGTCTCCACTGGGCAGTGCCCAGAGTCCCAAACGGAATTTACGGCTCGAGCTGCTTCCCTGCAGCCCACGCAGGAGGAGGGTGGCCCTTCTCCGCCGGGCTCGGGCCAGGGGGTCTCCCTGTGTCGTGTTCTCCTCTGCGAAGGGTCCACGGAGAGGTGGGAAGGGGGCAGAGGATGCTCCCACTGCTCCAGCACACACCGGGGCACTGGGACAGTGTTATAGTACAGGGTGGTAATTCCATCCACACTTGGTGGGGTTTGGGCCTGTGTGTATCTGGCTGCCGTGGAAAAGCTGTCTCAGGGATGATCTTTAGTTTCTTTCCTGTGTTTGGATGAAAAACAGACCTGCGGTCACTTCTGGTACCAGTGCTTTGAAGGCTTTCTTCAACTAACAGCAGAACTTTTAATCTTTCTAATATAACATTACAGAGAACAAACAAGTCTCTAATGCAAGCCCTGGGGTCTCTTGTGGGGAGATCCCGATAAAAACACGGCTTTCTGTTTTGGAAATACCCTCTGGTGGATTTGTCTCTCAGCAGAGACAATGGTGAACTTTCAAAGTAAGCAGAGACATGGAAAAAAAAATATTTTAATTAAGACTGCAAGTGGTTGGCTTTTGTCACGGAATGCTAGAGAATATTATTTTTATAGGTTAAAAAATTAAACATTCCCTCACCTCACTGTTAGAGGCTGCTAATCAAATTTATTTGTCCAGACTCTAAAGTGCTTTCTGCTGTGAATCCCTGCTTTGTGTGGTGTTTCACCTGGCTGTGTGTGAAACACTGGGATGTCCTCTGGCCCAGGACTTCATGGGAAGTTGAAATATTAAAACAATTTTACCAGCTGGGCTGGCACATCTGACCTTCCCTTGACCTCTGGCTGCCCTGAATTAACATCTTTGTAACCGATTCCAAGTTTTTCTCATTTTCCCCTACTTGCTGATGTCAAGAATGTTTAAAAACACTTGTTAAAGCTGCCTCTCACTGTTAAGTCTGCTGGGTTAGGGAAGGAGGAGTATTCTGTGCTGGGATTGTGCTGGTGAGGGCAGGGATGACCAGTCCCTCCTCAGTGAGGAGCTGCAGACAGGGCTCTGTGGTTATGCTCTTCCTGACCTCAGACCTCACACCTCAGTAATTCGTCCCCTCTGGGGCCCTCATCCTATTTGAATACAGTATATTGAGAGAGGAGGAAAGAGATGTCCAGAAGTGCTGTGCTGAAACTGGGAGTGTATCCCTGGCCCTTTGTGTTCCACCTGACTGTGATGGGCATGAGCCAGGGCTGGGCAGGGAGAGAAAGGTTTTTGAGGTGAATCTGGCACCTCGCTGAGACTTTGCCTCCTTTACCCATTTGCAGAATTCCATGTGCTAATTTAACTGAAGGACTTCATGAGAGTGTTTGGGGTTGTGCTGTACCCACACACTGCAGTGGATCCTATTTTTGCAGGTTTATCTGAGTCACAGGATCATCATAAAAGCATAGGATGGTTTGGGTTGGAAGGAACCTTCAATATAATCTCATTCCATCCCTCTGCCATGGGCAGGGACACCTTCCACTAGCCCAGGTTGCTCCAAGCCCCATCCAACTTGGCCTTGGACACTTCCAGGTATGGGACATCCACAGCTTCTCTGGGCAGCCTGTGCCAGGGCCTCCCCACCCTCACAGGGAAGAATTTCTTCCTGCAATGCTCCATGATGTCCTCCTGTCCTTGGGACAGCCCAGGCAGGGCAGGCTGTCTCTGATAAAAGAATTTCAGCTCCCCTTTGACTGAGCTTTCCTCCCCCTTGTGTTTTAAAGCAACCCTCCTGTGATCCATAAAGCTGTAAAACACCAAGTAGGTTTTCTTCATCCCTTTCTAGAACCAATGATATTCCACTAATGGCCATTTACATCTGCAAATCCTTCCCTGTAACTTGAAACACAGCCCTCAGCATTGCCATGACGTAAGGGGTCTATATATGGTTTCATGTACAGATTTCACAACAAACATTTAACGAAACAAGGGGTTTTTTTGCTAACTTAGATTGTTTTGTCTACTGGGGTGAGGTTTTCAATCACTTTCCTTTAGTGATTGAAAGATGATGGATGCCACCCAGGTCTTTACCAGGGTACAAGGGCAAGTAATTTGTGCTTAGTGCTCAGTGACTGAAACAAAGGATTAATGTATTTTAAAGTTTTGGATGCTGCGGGTAATTCGTTTGTTGGCTGGCTCTGGACTGGCACTCCACAGCATGTATGGGAGGGCAATTTTTCTAGCTGATTGTGAAGATAGAGATAAAGCTATATTTTATGAATTGCTGTTTCCAAGGTCATCTGGAAATTGAGCAGTTTATAAAACGTATCTTTGTTCAAAGATATATTTGATTATATAAAATATGATCCCAGAATCAATTGGGTACAAACAAGATGTTGCCTTTAGGGTTGAAAACACATTGTTAGAGGCATGAAGAGCAGAAATTGTCGCTGCTGTCTTTGTGTGGCTATTGTTTTTGGTCTTAATAGGAACAGAATGAATGACATTTTTCCACCAGACCACTTATGCTCAACTATACCTCCAGGACAACTTCCTGGTCAAAAATATTCAAAACAAACAAACACAATAGCAATTCTACTCCAATTACATTGTTTGCAAACCAGCTAGTGTTCATAGAGTACTAGGTTTGGCAAATCCAAGCACTTCGGCCCCTGGATTTTAATGTTGGATGTTTGTATGTGAATTATTTGTGGCTGTCGTGCCATTCAGGTGAGTGCTTGAGTGTCAGTGTGTATGGGTACCTCCAGCATTGCTGCCTAGTCTGTGATAAAAGCATTTCCTAGCTGTCTTAACAATTTGGGTGAGAAGTCTGGGCATTGGGAAGACATCCCCTCGCCCAGTGGCCAGATGCTCATTGATTTCAATGGAGCTGAGATTTCAGCCTCGAGCTCTGCACCAAATCATGCACCAATTTCAAAACTTTCGCTGGAAAGAATAACTCAATTTTTAACTGTGGGAAAGAGAAAGGCAGAGGAGGAGGAATATATCAGTTGCTCTTATACATGTGGAGCCAGAATTTGTAAGAGGAGGGTGAACTTTCTGGCACCTTTTCATAGAATCAGAATCATTAAGGTTGGAAACACCCTCTAAAATCCCGTGGTTTATGCTGCCAGAGGGATCCTATAGAGAGCAAACCTAAACCAGCAACTATTGTAACTTTCCAGTCAACTTTCTTTGATGATGGGAATGGTCATGGAAGTACTGATTGTTGTAACTTGTCATACTTGTGTCTGTGGCTGTCGAAGTGGCACCTCTCCCAGGAGCACAACGTTGAGCCTGTGACTCCTGCCAGTGTCCCTCTGTGGGAAGGGCACAGCACAAGGTGCCTGCCAGGCATGGATTGCATCTCCCATGTCCTTGGAGAGCTTTGGGTTATCAACCCTTGCTGAAGTCTGTTCTTTGCAGTTACTGCACAGTGGAGGTGAGATACAAATGCCAAACATGAATCACATCATCTAGTGCTGCTCTCACAGAGCAGTTCCTGCCATCTGAGGGTAGTGGGGCCCTGGCACAGGTTGTCCAGAGAAACTGTGGCTGCCCCATCCCTGGAAGTGTCCAAAGCCAGGTTGGACAGGGCTTGGAGCAACCTGGGCTAGTTGAAGGTGTCCCTGCCCATGGCAGGGGATTGGAATGAGATGAACTTTAATGTCCCTTGTAACCCAAGCCATTCTATGATTTCATGATTCTGTGATCACTGATCACAGAGAAACATGTCTATTTGTTAATTATAAGGCCTAATAGTGTCTACAGCAAAATGCTGCCCTTTGGAAATTTAAATTTGTTTACCTGCCATGTGCCCCTGCCCAGCACCCTGAGATCTGAGGGAGCTGCTGCAAATGCTGCCGTGAGAATATCTGACTGTCCTTTTGGCATAAACTGAAACATAAGTTGCCTGAAGCATAAAGCACATTACAGATATTACATTATATTTAATATTCTGGGTTTGGAGCCTGTAGTTACGCACTGGGGGGCTGTGGCAGAGGCTGGTATGGGGCGATGTGTCAGTGTGACACCAAGGTTCTCTCCCGCAGGCTCTGGGCTGTGTGTGGGCTGGGGACGTTGTGTCCATCCTTGCAATAATGCCAGGGTTGTTCCACAGCTTCACTTAAATCCAGCCCTGTTACTTCCAGGGGCATTGGAGGGTCACAGACTCCAAGGACTTCTTCTGACCCTGCCACCAAGGAGTTGAGCTCTGTTTGGAGTTCCAGCTGCAGATGCTTTGGGGCACAGAAGGGGCTGCCTTTTGCCCTCTCTATGAAAACCTAGAAACAAGGAGGACAAACACTGAATGTGTTGAGTGAGGCTTTTTTTCAAGTGGATCCCATGTTTCCATTCTTTGTGGCATAGGGGAGCTTTCTTCAGAGCAGGTCCCTTCTTTGAGGGGTTGGCATTTGCAGCCAGTACTGAAATGGTCGAAGAGTCCAGGAGGTCAGGAGCTGCTGCTACTGCTGCTGAGGTTCAGGTTTGTCTCTTTGTCAAATAAAGATCAAGTAAAACCCCAGCCAAAGGAGCATCACCTCTGATTAAATAAGTGGACAGCAAGCATACCAGAAGCAGTGGGACTGCATCAGTCAAGAAGTGAGATGTATCAGCCCAATGGAGAGCATGCTGACCCCAAAATATGTTTGGTGTCCCAGCTTCATGGTGATGCCTTGTGCCAGGATCATGTATCCTCACCTTGTAGTAGAGATGATGGAAATGGGAAAAATTCCTTTTGGTTAGGAGTCACTGCTTTTGCAAATGTTTCTGTTTGAATTTGGAGCAAGTCAAGGCTGCAAAATATTTCCCATGCAAAGTTGAATTCTGGAGTTTTCCATGCGAGAGAACATCAAAAGTCTCCCATCTGAGGTGCCCTGCGTAAAAGGGAAGGCCTGTGCAAGTAGTGAGACTTCAAACAGCAAAGCTGTGGGGATTCTCCAGGAGGATCTTAGGGAATAGCAGCCTTTGAGACCTGGCTGGGGCAGGTGTTGTGCCTCCAGATCCTGTCCTTCAGTGACAAGGATCCTGGAAGCCTCAAACACTGTGCCTGTAGCATCCTTTGAGCGCCAGGATTTCTCTGCAGGAGCTGCAGCTTCTCCAGCCCAGTGCAGGAGCCCAGAGGCTGGATGGCCCAGCACTGGTGTGGAAGGGCTGTCCTGGGACCAATGGCTTGGGTAGCCTGAGGAACACAAAAGCTCATTTCCAGGAGAGCCCCTGTGCACCTTCACTCCCCTTCTGGCAGAGGAGGGGTGTCCTGACCAGAGGATTGCAGCTGGGTGGGGGGAGTGTGCAGAGAGCCACCACTGATATAGGGGTGTCAAGGCATCACCTGTGAGTTTGTAGGTCTTAACTCTCCTTGCATCTCCCTCATTCCTGTGAGAAAGCATTCTTTCAGCCTCCCTTTTCCATGTCCAAGGGAATTCAAGCTAAGTTGCCTTTTCCCTCAGCTGCTCAGAGAGACACAGAAGGATCCTGTCCACCCAGTTCTCCAGGTCCCCCTAGCTAAACACTTTGCCACCCTCCATCTACCAGGCAGTGTGAGGGAGCCTCCAGTGGTTCACCCTGCACCCTTTGGAGGAGGCCAGGAGGATAAGTCACATCTCCTCATGTCATCAGTTGTGTGGAGATCCCAGCTGTGCCTGTGGATTGTCTGCTCCAGAGGATTCCCAATGGCTCGGGAAGCAGCATCTGTGTCTGACTGTTACAGAGTTCACAGAGCACCTTTCCCAGGATGACTGCTCCTGCTTTTTGCTGCTGATGGGTTGTTTATGTGGGATGCTCTGTGGGTGGGATGTGGTTTTGTCACCGCTCCATTGTTGGACTCTGTTTGGGCACTCTGCCCGCCCGTGATTAATGATGTTTTGAGCTGAGGCTCCGAGGTGCTTGCAGGCATATTGCAGGTACCAGAAGTGAAAGAGGTGGTGTTGTCATCAAGGTACTTCAGTGTTATATCAAATGTAATCAGAAGTGAATTAATTAAAGCAGTGTGTACATGGAGTCCTTTTATGGCGGAGGTTCAAACAACCCGTGTTGCGTAGTTTAGAGCTCACTGGTTTAGGCTTTTGTAACCCTCTTCTCCCCGTGAGAAGGTGGTGACTTGGCAGCAGTTGCTATCAGAGGACAAACCTCTCCTGAAAAGGTGTCTTGATCAAACATGGCTCCTAAAACAGGTTAGGAAATCGTGTGCATTTGTCGATCCTGGTCCTGGCATGTTTTAGGGTTAATTCTACACAGTTAGTGTAGGCTGGGATCTAACAGTTGCTGGGGTTTCATCTGACCTTGGAGTGAGCAAAAACCTGTAGAAAATCTGCATTTATTGCTGGTCTCAGCTCTACCAAGATGCAACCCTCCTTTCTGCAGCACAACCTACCCTCAGCGTGGTTGTCTATTAGAAAAATTGCCTGGAATGCAGCTGGTCCCTTTGTTCAACACCTCAGGCATTGTGAGGCTGGTGGCTCTTCACCCCATGGAGAGGAGGGTCAAATTTGGATAGAGGAGGGGTTGACAGGACTGCAGGGTGACCAGAGACAGATCCTAAGCTGTACCTTCAGTCTGACAAGCACAGCCAAAACCCTCCTCCCGTTTTGGTGAACCTGGAGGCAGGGGGAGCCCAGCTTGGAGGAGACTATGAGCTGGCAGAGCAGTTCTGTGAGATCCAGAGGATGGAAAGCTGGAACAGCAGCTTCAGCTCAGCCTGTGCCAGGGGGATGAGGTGACTTGGGTGACCCTGGGTCAGTGCTTCATTTCTGATCCCATCTGAGCAGCAGTAACCTGTGAGGAAGAGGCTGAGGAGCTGGGAATTGATGGAAACGTGGGGAAATTGGACCTGGACCCTGCCTGGTATGCACCTGAGGCTGTTTGCCTGGGATAGTGTGTTATTTTCGTATGGATGAAGCTGGGGACTTTGTTTTCCTACAGTGTTTGAAAAGGTACCAAGCAAGGGGGAGATTAAAATGACCCAAAATGTTCAGAGCACTAAATAAAGGGAGCACTTTTAAGATCCTCACATCTGTTTGAATGACACTCATGGCTTTCTGAGCTGCAACTCTGTCATTTGGACAGGGCAGAGATGAGAAATGAGGCAAAAGCTGAAAATGAACCAAAATGTAAAACTTTGACATACTCCAGTGTTAGCACTCCATGTGCTGCTTTGGCCTCTCATGCTACTTTAGTTTACTGCTGGAAAAGGTTGAAAGGTGATTCAGTCATAGTTTACAAGTACCTAAAAAGGAAAGGGGTTTCTGGTTGCTAGATGGGGTTCAAATTTACCAGAGAAAGGCAGAGATCTCTTGGCTGGAAGCCAAAGTTAGAGAAATTCATACTATGAATAAGGGCTGCAGTTTAAACAATGCAAGTAAAAACCAGAGGAAAGTCTTTGGCTGGAATTAAGCAGAGTCATCAGCAGTTAATGGCTCTAAATGAGGGTTTCTGTGTTTTTCTGAAAGATGCAGGAATTATGAAGTGAGGCTTTCCAGCCCAGAGAAGCCCTTCCCAGAGACCAAGGCCAGGCTTCCCTTTTGACCAGAGCATGGCTCTGGGTGCTGTGTCCCAGGCTTGGGGCTCTGCCTGCTCTTCCCACGCTGCTGTCCAAGCACAAGCCACACTGCAGAGCAGCAGTGAGGGCACAGATGTGTTGTGTGTCAGGGAGCACAGCTCTGCTTCTCTGTGCACAGAGCTTTTCCCAGGCACAGTCCAGAACATTTCTGGGCTGGATTCCCCTTTCACTGCCCTGTCTGATTCAGCTGGGGAATTACAGTCCATGACATGTGGCTTGGAGCTGAATGCACTGCCCCTGTAGTGAGACACCAGATACATGCAGACTGGGGAGAAAAGATGTTCTCCTCCCTTTATCTGGGCAGGACTCTCTGCTGCAGGGATGGGATGCAACGTGTGAGTGTCGGATCCACCTCTGCCACCCTTGGCATGTGACTCTTTGGACCTGCTTGTTTAGGAATATCCTGGAATTTATAACCAGTGACCAAGACCAAAAGGTGCAAGAGGTGCAGAGATTTGGGTGAGGTGTGCTTCAAGTTGGTGTGGAGGAGCAGGGGAATGGAGATCTTGGAAGATTTCTTGCCTGTCCTTGGCAGTCTCCTTACACAACCTTCAGGTTCCTGGGATTTGCCCTGCTCTTGCCAGCATTTTGGGGGAGAGGGGCAGGGTTGCACACTTTTTTCTCAGGAGAAAGGTGCTTCATAATTCTGCAGACCACAAGGCTGGAAATAATATGAAGCAGATACACCCTTGCCAAGGTCAGAACCTTCCCAGTATTTAAGGCATATGGATACTGTTGGCATGGGACAGGGTGACCTCGGGGTGCAATAGGAGCAAACTGACACACACAATCAGACAGAATAAATATTTGATAGAGTCTATTTCTCTGTGCCCCAAAATGACCCCTATAAAAGCAAGGTCCTGTTTACCTTCCTGGCTCTCTGTGCACAGTGTTCTGAGAAGAGACAGGTTCTCCTCTCCATTCCCTGCCTTTCCCGTTCTTCTGGGCAACCCTGGAAATGGCAAGGATCAGGGAGGGATATGGGCTTCACAAAACCCATGGCACCTTGGGTTTTCACATAATTCCTGAAACTTGGGGAAATCTTGAGATCATTTTTGGTCAGAAGCCTCTCTGTGGCAAGGCACGGTGACCTGGGAAGCAGTGCCAGATGTCAGTGTGCAGCCTGCAGTGATTGCCTGCAGCTGACCAGGTGCTTTTTGTACTGTCCCTGTCCCATCAGAATCATGGAATGGTTTGGGTTGGATCAACCTTAAAAAACCTTAAAGCTTATCTCGTTCCACCCCCTGTCATGGGCAGGGACACCTTCCACTATCCCAGGTTGCTCCAAGCCCCGTCCAACCTGGCCTTCCAGGGATGGGGCAACCTGTGCCAGGACCTCCCCACCCTCACAGGGAAGAATTTATTCTTAAAATCTAATCTAAGTCTACCCTCCTGCAGCTTTAAGTCATTCCCCTTTATCCTAATAAGCTCACACACCACCTTCCCCATCCTGCTGCCTGTGGCATGGGTTTCTGGGGAGCCTGTAGAGGGGCTTGGGCATGCAAAAATAAGAGTTGGGAAGAATATTTGGTGGGGTTTATTGTTCTGTTTATTTACTGTTTTTTCCCTTGGTGTGCTAAACACTTTGCACTCCTGGATCTTCAGTTTGCTCCTTTCCTGTGGCACCGCTGGGGCTGCAGTGGAAGGTCTGATGTGCTTGGGACTGGACCTGCTGTATTACCCATCCAGGGCTCTGGGTTTGCCTTTCAGTCACTGTGAGCTTTGCTCAGCTAATTCCTGTTACCCCAAATTGTTCCATTTCTGTCTGTGTTTGTATCTTTCTGATTAAGGACAATTCAGCTTCTCCTTCCTGTGAGGAATATGAGGGTCCTCAGAACTTCCTACCACAGGAGCCTGATGATCACTGTGCTTTTTATCTTTTATAAGATCCATTTTGGTGAGAACAGTCTTTAAATAATACCAACCTATGACAACTTAGCTTGACTTGAAGAACAAGACATACAAAGATCTGTAAAATAGTGATTACTCTAATAAACCCATCCAGTTCCTCCACCTTTGAGTGCTCTGCCATATCAAAAGATCAGAATGCACGAGGCAATTAGAAGGTGGTTTGTGCATGTTAGGCAGAGGAAATGCTCCATTTGTAACTCATCTTAGACAAGAAAACCATCAGTACCAATACTCTCAAGGCAAAACCAGCAAGCTGCTGGTTTTTTTTTTTTGAGGTTAATGCTGAGAATGAAAAAGGGAGCTAGAAGGGTGCAGAGCTATCAGTTGAAAGAAAAATTGCGAGCCTGCTAATCCTTTCTTGTCAGGTTTGATATAAAACCTGGCAGAGATTGATAAGAAGTGTGTCCCTCTCTGTCTGATGTTCCAGGTGCATGGCAAAAATCATCTCTCTGAAACACCCACATACAGAGCCAGGCTCCAGACTGGAAAGGCTGCTGGCCAGCCTGACACTGCTGGCCTAAGACAATTTTATACGCCTATATTCTTTCACTTTTCTGCTTGCAGCCTGAAGAATGGTTTTCCTTCCCCTTCTCATCCTTTATACATGCAGGTTTTTATTGCAGCCCCTCTCAGTGCTGCTGGCCCTGCCCTGCTCAATGACCATAGGTCTTCTCAGCAGGCACAGAGCATCCCTGACACATTGCTGGGGAACAGGGGACCTCTCCCTGTGACCTGCCTCTGCTCCTTCTGCAGCAAAACATTCTGGCTGGGACTGGTGAGGCTGTGGGATTGGCAGCATACCCATGGAAGCCGCAGGGGTCATGTAGGTGTTGGCAATCAGCAGCAGCAATGGCAGGGAACAGGGGAAAACGGTCTCTGAAGAGCTTGGTGGGAGAGCTTGGAGAGCCCAGCAGACCCCTGTGCTGGCAGGAGACACGGGGGTCCTGCCTGTGTGGGTAGGGGCAGCTGTGGAGCCATCAGGGCTGGTCATGTGGAGCCCACAGAGCCAGGGGCTCCCTCTGTTCCCCACATGGACATTTCTACCTCCCTGCTCCTTCCCTGACCGTGCTGGTTCCCCCTGGGCAGCCCCTCTCCCTCATCATGCAGCAGTGGGGGTAGAAGGTGCTTTGCCCAGGGGAGGGGGCTGCTCCCACTGTGTGTGTGCAGTCTCTGGAAGAGGCAGGTCTTACAGTGCCTCGTTTCTCTTCTTGCAGCTGTTCCCCCCAAACTGAAGAAACTGAAAAGTCCGAACGTTCACGTGGGTGAGAAGATTTCCCTGAAATGTGAGGCGACTGCTGGCAACCCTCAGCCATCCTACAAATGGTTTAAAGATGGCAAAGAGCTGAAGAAGAGCAAAGACATCCGGATCAAGTATGGGAATGGGAAGTAAGTATGACATGGGGCTGCTCTGCCTCTGCTCACTGTGTGTCTGGGTCCAGGGACTGTCTGGCTGGAGGTGCTGCTGCTCTCCCCAGGTCGCTGCTGAGCAGCACTGAGGGGCTTCCTCAGAGCCACAGGCCCGTGCTCAGTACATTTGCCATGCCTGGGAGGGTGAGCAAGACTCCCAGTGTCCCCAGAGAGTAGTGGAGAGAGGAGCAGGGTAAGAGTGTCACCTGAGGCAGGTGCCCAGTGACCTGGGGAGACAAGGCTTTCCCTGCCAGCTGTAGGCTGGTTGTAGGCAGCTCAGCTTACCTGGGGGGACTCCTGCCCTGGGATTAAGGGGTTGGATGCAGAAGTTATCCAAACTCAGCTGTCGCCTCACCACCCACCCACAGGCCTGTGGGAGGAATTGGTTTGTTCTCTTCTGAATTTAGGTGGACACAGGAACATCTAAGGCAACCACAAGGATCACAGAATCACAGAATTGTCAGGGTTGGAAAGGACCCTAACCCAATCCAAACCCCCTGCCAAGGCAGGGTCACCTGAAGCAGGTTACACAGGAATGTGTCCAGGTGGGTTTGGAATGTATCCAGAAAGGGAGACTCCATGACCTCCCTGGGCAGCTGTTCCAATGCTCTGCCACCCTCAGCGTGAAGAAGTTCTTCCTCATGTTGAGATGGAACTTCTTGTGTTTTAACTAATGGCCATTCCTCCTTGTCCTGTTGCTGGGCACCACTAAAAAGAGTCTGGCACCATCCCCTTGACACCCCCTGGAGATACTTGTATGGATTGATGAGATCCCCTCTCAGTCTTCTCTTCTCTGGACTAACCAGGGCTGAGATGCAAGAGTATATCACGATACTGTCTGACCAGGGACCACAGTCACCAGTGGAGACCTTGTTGCATGCAAATCCCTGGATTGCTGCATCCAGGGAAAGCTCCATCAAGGCTGCTCCAAACTCCCCATGCAACAAAGCTCTTGGGTGACTGCTCTCAGTAAGTGTCACTCTCAGGACCACCTCATTCAAGCACCTGGAGAAAGGGGCCCCAGTGACTAAGCTGAGGGGTTCTCACTGGGAATTGATATAAATGGATCCATGTTGATATTTTTCAAGGGCAAATATTTACACATGATGTATCTTAAATTAATCCCATGATCATCACTATGGTCACATTCATATATCCTGACCTAGGTAGCAGCAGTCAGCTTGCAACTGCCTGACCCCTTGGAAAACCTGAAACTAATTCTTTGCTAACATATGTTATATCTGAGTGTGCAAAGAGTAGCTCACTATGGACTTGATAGAGTAGCAATTTTTAAAATTAAAAGCCACTAAAAAATCAGTTAGAAAAATCAGTCAGTGCTCGAATGGGACCTCGTCAGTTATTCTAATTTAATTTCAGTCCTGTTGGGTTTGATTTCAGAGTCACACCCAAGATGGTTGAGCTCCTTCATAATAACTCCAGGATTTGTTTTGGGATGAGGCAGAGGTGATCAGTGCTGGAAGCACCACCAGATCCAGGATGACTGGATGCTGTCTGCTCAGGAAGGGATGTCTGGGCTTGCAGGCGGCAGAGCTGTGCCTGCCTCTCTCCTCTGCTGCCTTCAGTGTTTTTGTGACCCTTGTCAGCCTCATGGCCTTGCTTGTTTACTGATGGATTCTGGAGCTGGGATGCCCTGGAGAAATGTCTGCACCACCCTCTGTAGCCTGGCGTGGGAAGCCCGTCCATCCCATGGACACTGCACCCCTGCAGGCAGGCAGGGGTCTTGGGGAGCTATTCCCTCAGAGCTAGAGAGCAACCAGCCCCTCACCAAACACCCAACAAAACTCCCTGGGGTGGGATCCTCCCACAGCACCTCCCTACTGTGTTCCCACATATCACAGTCCTTCCTTGCCTCCTGGCACCCCGTGTCTGGCACAAAGCAGGGACAGGAGGGCATCCCACCCACAGTGGTGCCAGGGGAACACCCACTCCCTGGGCCAGGGACAGAAACATATGGAAGAAGGTTGATCCTCTTTCCTCAGGACACTGCTGTCAAGTCATAATTTTGCATTTACCGGTTTCCATGGCAACACGTTGGCTCTCAGCCTTCCTGTGACAGGCCAAAGATGTGTGTGTGTGCTGGAAGGGCTTCCTGCTGGCAAAACAAGCCAAGGATAAACATTTTAAGGAAAGCCTCCTGCAGTGCCCAAGACTCCATCAGCAGCAAAGGTGTGAGCCCAAAGCATCCCTAGAATCACTTCCCATTCCAGCTTCTGCTCCCTGCTGCCATTAAAATGTGCTACTGAGTGGAGAGTTCACCTGTCTTGTGCTGGGACCAGGCTATGGAGACTGGGCTCAAGCAGCTGTTGGGCAGGGACAAGAGGAAATGGCCTCAAGTTGTGCCAAGGGAGGGGAAGGCTAGGCTGGATATTAAGGAAAATTTCTTCACCGAAATGGTGACCAGGAATTGGAACAGGCTGCCCAGGGAAGTTGTGGAATCACCATCCCTGGAAATGTTCAAAAGATGCGTAGATGTGGCACTTGGGGACATGGGTTAGTGGTGGCCTTGGCAGTGCTGGGTTAATGGTTGGACTCAATGATCTCAGGGGTCTTTTCCAACTTTAATGATTCTGTGATTCTGTGGGACAGCTCTGAGATGACAACCCCCTGTTAAGCATTTGGCCCTTGTCAAGCAGTCAGCAGGGCAGGAATACTTCTCCAAGCAGGTCTGTGCCCATCTGGGCTGGCATTCCCACCTTTCTCCCCTCCACTGGGTTTGCTGGGTCTCAGTGCTGCAAACCCCTCGAGGCAGAGTGTCCACTGGCATTGGACCTGCCTCATTCCAGTCTTGTGTGCATGGAACAAACATTAAAAATTGCTCAGTGCAGGCTGAGGGTCCAGGAGCCCTTGTGACTTTGATGTCTTCATTATGTAGCTGGTGGGACCGAGTTTAACAGAGGGACATGGGATATGGGTGTAAATCATTACTTCCAGCATGTTAGGAGAGGACTCTAGGGAAGGATAAGCATCCTAAACTGTAAAGCTCTGAAAGGAAATCTTACTCTCTGATGATTGATTCAAGAATGATGGGGTTTATACATCTGGCTCCACTTAAGAGATAACATTGGTCTCCAGATAATCCTCTGTGCTTCCTTTCAGTTCAGAGTAGAGTGGGGGTCTCAGAGGGTCAGAAATGGAGCACTGGGGAGGGACCTTCACAGAGAAGGGACACAAGGCAAAAAGCTTCTCAGACTATGCAGGACCTAGTCAGGTGCACAGGAACAATTCTTTAAAAGTGTGATCCAAAGACTTGATAGAGTTTTCTGCTGGAGCCCTCCAGGGAAAAGGAGCCCTCCAGGATGTGGAGGTGTTGTCCATGGTGTTGTCCATGGTGTTTCCCTTGGCCCTGTGAGTCCCTGGCAGAGCTGAGCACAGCTCTGCATTGGAATCTGTCTGCAACTCTGTGACCCTTAGCATGCAGAGGCATGGGATGGGAGATATGAAGAGCATGGTTGCCCTCTGTGACTCATTCCTGGCTTTCCTCCCCCTGTGTCTTTAAAGAGCCTGGAGGTCTCTGGAAGGCGTAATTGAAGCCCTTTTATTTTATGATCAGGTTTTCATTTGATCCCTAGAATAGGAGATCTCTTTAAAAATTAGGGATGTATGTGTTGTAAGGAGGAGAAGAGCATTTGACTGCATGTCAGCTCTTCACCTTTTCCATCAATCATCTTCCCTCTTGTTTTTAAACTTACCAGCAAAGCTTCTGGTGCCATCAGGCAAAGGAGTCAGGTTTTTTTTTTCAATGGGTATTTGCTGGAGGGAGGGGAACAATTCTGATTCCTCCTTTCTGAACTACATGTTCCATCTGTAATTAGTGTGACAGGCTGGGGCAAGCCTGGCTTGCACGAAGGGGAAACTTCTCTTTAAGGTGGAAGAAATTATTGGCTGGAATTTTATCTCCATCTCAATTTGAATAAAACACGGTTGATGGGGAACCTAGAGCAATTACCCAGAAAGAATTGCCTGTGGCAGTGGAAGCACAGCCTAGTGAGTGGCTCTCTCTCTGAGCTGCCAAAGTGATGCCATTTTCAGCTGAGTGTGGCTGTGATCTGACTGATGCCTCTGGCTCCCGTGAAGTTCAGTTGGATTTTGACTCCCTGACTATCCTGGCAAACAGTCAAACACCAGCTGTGGAGAAAGCCAAGGGAGTTTCTGTTTGTGGAGGTGTGGAGAACCTTCCCCACTTGAAGTCATGCTGAGGGCTCAGCCTGGGATATGTAGATCCTCAGCTGGAGTCCAGGAGCCTGATAGTCCCCGAGCTGTGGCTGTCCTTACAGCCCCTTCTCTTTGTGTGCTCTTTCACCAAGGGAGATGAAGCAGGCATATCATTAGGTTGGAGAGGGTTGGCAGTTCAGTTTGGGACAGGCTGACCATATGACATCCCTTGGGAGTAGTGTCCTACTTTCAGTATCACCAGGAATCCCTATTGTTAGCCTGTAAGTGGAGCCAAGGGATACCCTCCTCTCCTGTTTCTGTACAGTAGTCCCTCAGGCGATACCAGTTGGAGCAGATTCATTGCTGGGGTCTTCCTTGCAGGGCTCCCAGTTGTAGATTATTCCCCACCCACAATGAATGGGGCTGTGGTCTTCCCTGTACAGCTCATTGCACTGGAATGAAGGCAAAAAAAAATAATAATGCCAAAGCAGCAGGGGAAAGAGAGTGCCAATAAAGATAAATGATTTCCTAATTAAGCCTGGAGACAAGGAGGGGCAAAGAGGACTGTTGAAGCCTTGTGGGAGCCAGAGTGAACCCAAGCAGGCTATACCACCACTCTGGCAGGGGTCTTTGGGCTGACATTTTTAAACAAAGGAAAAGGCTCATTTGACAATGGATCTTGCAAGAGCAATTCCAGATGCCTTGAAGCAAAGACTCTTCTCAAGCACCGGTGTTGTTACGATCACCAGGGGAGCTGCTGCCTTGCTAACTCTCACGATGTCATTATGAGTCTCCGATATTTGGGATTTGGTTTTAGCTGCTGAAGGCACTTTACTGGAGGGGGGTGTGAAGGAGAGAATCTCCTTTGTTTGTCTGTTTGTTGTTTTAGAGGAGATGATGGACATCATCTTGGCCAATGCACCTTGGACCGAACCAGGGAATTTGAGAACTGAAAGGAGAAGCAGTTGGGTCTTGAGCTTGAACAACCCACAAATTCTGCAAGTTGGGGCTACTGAGAGAGTCAGAGAATGGATTGACTGAGTTACAGTTGTTAACAAGTTATGGTCAGAGGCTGGGCTGCTTCAGCTGATGGTGTGTGCAAACACAGAGGTGGAAGGAGCTCTATTTGCCTGAAATTTTGTGTGGTTTTCACAGTGATGTTGGTTGCTTTAAAAAAAAAAAACACAACCTCTCCCTGTGGACCTTCGCCCACTGTGGTTGCAAAATGTCACAGATTAGGCTGAGGGCCTCATTGAGACAGGAGCTGAAAACCCCATTCACTCCTTTAAGTTAAAATGGTTTGCCTTAGGGATGAGGGCTGAGGCTGCTGGCAGTTCATCTGGGACAGCACATCATGTACCTGCAGCCATGAATTATCCAGGTTCCCCTTGCACTTTGTGGATCAGACACTGGTGAGGGTCTGTCACACGTACCAGCTGCAGAAAAATGACTTGGGGAGAAAAGAATGACGTGCATCCAATAGGCTCCAAACTCAGAAAGGAGATTCAAAACTGTAACTAAATCTCTTGCACACCCCGTGTACCACCATAGTGATGGTTCACAGAGGTTTTGGAGGGGTAGTTTCCTGACCATGTGAAGGTGCCACCCCTTTCCCATGGTCTGTGTTTCACAAAATACTCTTTCCTTGTCTGTTTGCAGCCTGCTCATCTCCATTGCTGGGCTCTGCCCAGGGCTATCCCCATGGCAGCTGCTTTTAGTAGGGCACCTCCCTCTCCTCCTCCCTTGATTCTTTATAATTAATATGCTTTGCTTTAAAGGTCCTCTCAGGCCTTTCTCCCCCTGTTTTGGCAATCCCCGAAGTTTTGGTGCTGCCTCTGATCTGCCCAGCATATCAGCCTCTGTCTGTGATATGCTTCCAAAGCAGGACCTCTGTGCCTTCTCCTCAGCAGCACTGACCCTCTCTTCCCTCCCCACCACAGAACCAGCTCATGGATTGGTTCCTGAGATAGTGAGACCTGGGCACCCTGTGGGGGTCTTGTCTCTGTATTGAGACTCTATCCCACTCTTTGGGATAGCAAGGCATTTGTTCCACATTTGATGCTGGGAAGTCCCTGGTTCTTGGGAAGCTGTTAGAGCCTTCCTGTGTGAGATCACAGGAAGCAGGGAAAGAACCTGCTCTGAGGTGGCCTCAGAGTACTGCTCCAGGATCTACATTTTCTCTAAGGAATTGAAATCCTGGCATTGGGCTTGGAGGAAACATTTGTGGGATGGATCAATTACCTTGAATTCCAGGAGAAAGTAATACATGTGACCTCAGCCTGAACCCAAACCTCCACTTTTATGCATTTTATT
Source organism: Chiroxiphia lanceolata (assembly GCF_009829145.1). Classification (NCBI taxonomy): domain Eukaryota; kingdom Metazoa; phylum Chordata; class Aves; order Passeriformes; family Pipridae; genus Chiroxiphia; species Chiroxiphia lanceolata. The sequence continues at coordinate 3,607,420 of NC_045651.1, forward strand.
GATGTCATTCCCTAGCAGGTGCCACAGCCTGGCCTGGCACAGAGAGCAGCAGCACACAGGGGTTTGCCTCTCCACGGAACAGCCACCAAGTCCACTCCAGGGACTGGTGTGGTTGTGTGTCACTGCCTCTGCTGCCCTACACCTCTTCCTGCTGCTGGAACACCTGAGGCTGCATTTGAGGCTGGAGGGGGGTTGCACAAGTGACCCTGCTCTTTGGAGTGTACTTATTGATCTTTTCCCCTTGTGTTGACACTGCCCAACCCAGAAGTGACTCCAGCTCTGAGACCAGTGTCAGTGTCAGCTCTGCAGAGTGAGGACTGGTCGAGTCTTCCTCTTAAAATCAGCCTGTCCCAAGCCTGGGCACAGAGAGACCACAGCACTGCTGAGCAGAGAAGGGGCAAATCTGCTTTTCAGGTTAGAACAGCACTTTAATGTTGGGGGACAGGGGTAGGAGAGAGCAGGCAGAGGGGGTCAGGGGATGGTTGGTCCCTTCCTGGGCACCACAAGGACATGCACTGTTCCCCACTGTCCCAGCAGGTCAAACACGGAGCGGGGCAGACGATGGTGTGAGGGGAGGAGGAAGGAGGCCTTTGCCCACTGCAGAAGGGATGATGGCCGAGCTGAAAAGTCCAAACCTTCCCGCCCTTACCCCTTTTATTTGATTGCTTTGCTTGAGGGCATTTTTGTCCCCTTTGCCATCTTTCTGTGGCTAACACTGAGCTGGCCAGATCATGCTCTGGAGCACACAGTAGCCAGCGTAGAACATTAGTTTTTCTCAAGCACTGCAAGCACAGCCATCTTGCCCAGCTCTGCTGTGCTCTGCTGAGAACAGCTGAAAAGCAAGGAAGAGGTCGGGGTGGCTTCCACATGGATGGTTATTCAAGGGAGAGGATGCTCCTGGCTGCTCCTGCCCTGCTGGACAGAGGGGCTTTGCCATGGTCATCCCCGTGTTGTCCGTGCATTGCAGTGATCCCTTCTGCCTTATTTTATCCCACTGAGTGCTGTGGAAAATAAATGTGTTCCCTGAGAGCCTCTGCTCCAGCTGGTGGGGCTGCCCAGTGTTTGATGGCTGCTGGACAGCACTTGTGGGTTGTAACCTGGATATTCTGAATCTTCTTGCCAACCATTAACCTGCTCTCCCAGGGCAAAAGCAGTGCGGTGCAGAGTGCCAGGACAGCACGTAGGCACCAATTAAATCTCTGGCAGGATGTAATCAGTGCATGTTACAGCCACTGCTGGCCTTCCTGCTCTAGGCAATTCCACTGTGCCTCCTGCCACTGGCTCTCCGAGCAAACAGGGGGGAATGGAGTTAATGGGTAACCACAGCAGTGCAGCCAGTGTGTCCTTTGCAAGGGTCATGTTTGGGAATTTCCTTTTCCTAGGGTTTCAGGTGTGTTTACTATGTGCAGTGCTCTTCATTGACAATTTTGGGGCCCCATATGGTGTAGCATCAAAATTCTCTTCATCAGCTGATTCCTTGACTTCTTCATTACTCATGTGGTAGCTACCCTATTTTTAGAAGGCTAATAAAACACTACAGCAGTAGTAATCCTAGAGCTATTCTTGTCCAGAACGATGCAGAAGTGGCTGAACTCTCACAGGGAACATGGAGTCCTCAGTGTAGGTGTCTTGGAGGCAGCTCATGGCAGCTGCTCTCCTGCTCCCACGCTCTGACATGAATGGCTTTGCAAGGAGATGACCTGGGAAAATGGCCCCATTTCCACTTGGCAGTAGGTAAGAGGAGAAAAATGATTCAAGCTTGACCAAAGTGCTGGTGGGAACATGACTGCTGTCATGAGAAGTTCCTCCTTGGCTGAGATGCAAGGCCTGTTTCTTCTCTGATTGCACTGGAGGCCTCAGGGTCCAAGCTCACATTTAGATGTCTAACTCTGAGATGTCTAAATTACAGCCAGTGAAGCCACCCTTCTCGGCCAGAATTTGCCAGGATCTTTGTGTAGGTCCTGGCCAAGGGCTGATCTCCCTGTTTCCCATTGTAGTCTGGAGATTGGCACTGCAGAGGGTGATTTACTCATCCCTCCAAACTGCCCTCTGGGGGACTCTTTTCTCTTGGCCAGAAAGGTATTTTGGGGGATCTTCTTTTGGCCAGGCTGAAGGTCTCCTTGTGAATCCTATCCCTCAGTGCTTGCAGACAGCATATTCCCCATGGCTTATCCCTCCACTGGCACTACAGGAGATAATTAGTGAGTGGCTAAGTCATATGTGCTGAGGGTCAGGAAAGACAATGAGGCAGATTTTCCCCCGGAGTAAAGAGATGTCAACAGAGTTGCACTGCAGTGAAATGATGGGATCTGTCAGTGACCCTGGCCCTTTCACTGAGCAAACAGCCCGGGGCAGTGACTTCCTCCAGAAGAATGGCATCCTCTGGCAGCCAGGCACCCTTGTGAATGCACACGTAGGGCTCTCCCAGGGACTGCTGTCCCCAGGAGACACGCTGCCCATGAGGCTTCATCCAAAACTCCAGGGCACAGCAGAATTCCTCGGACACTGCTACTTGGTGTTTCTGTAAAATCATCCCTCAACCCGCACGAGGACAAAGTACCTGCCCTTGGGGGCAGCAGGAGGAAGAACATGACCTTGAAAAACTGATTTCCAAAGGCGTTTTGAGATGCTTCAGTAGCACTTGGAGGTGGTAAAATAGAACAGAGACAGACTGGTCACCTTTGGCACGCACAGATCGAGGAAGGACTAGTCTCTTTGACATCCTTCAGCTCAGTTCTTCTTCAGGCCTTATCCATGTTAATTAAAAGGCCCTTGGCTAATGCTGTGAAGCAAGATGTCCCTCTGGCTGTTTCAGTGCTTCCCAGAAGAGGGAAATTCTCTTTACAGTGGCTAGGCTCCACATTAAAGCTGATCCATATCCCTACCCTTCATCTTTTCCCCCAAGTCTGTTCCCTGACATTTATACAGCACAGTGTGAAGACCAAGAGTGGCCACGTCACTGGCCTGGGTTATGAACAGCAAGAAAAAACTCTTGATTTTTCAAGGGGATCTTACAATCCAGGAGAATTTCAACAAACTGTGTTGGCAAGTAAAAATAAGCTCTTTTGACAGTACAAGTCTTGTGCATTAAAACAAAATAATCCCCTTTGGTTTCACCTTGATGCTGCTATGCTCTAAATGCCAACATCACTCTTTATTCTGCTCACATTCTTCTCCAGGTAAAAGACCAAATGTCTCTCATCCTATTCTTGGTGATGAATCTGTCAAGTGTGTCCCCTTTCATTACCCTTTTGTGTCACCAATAACACCCTAATTCGTATCTTTGGGACTAAAACTCCTTTATCTGTAAGAGATCACATTCCTAAGTGTTATTCTAATGCTGCAGTGGACTTCTTCAGTTGCTACACCTGGTGAAACGTGCTATGGATTGTGATGCAGCCAATTATGAGTAGAACATCTGTCCTCCAGCAGCTGAAGGCAGTGTGGCCATCGATGCTTTCAGCTCTGGCAGAGCCTCAGTGCGCTGGTCTGCCAGGGGGGTATTTTCTATGGGCTCTGAGTTAGAGCCTTGCTCTTCCAAGCTGCTTTCAGCATGTGCTGCCTGCATCTCTTCCATGTGTAGCTGCAGCCTGTCCTACGTGGGGGGCTGTAAAACAAATGGTGTGTTCTGGCAAAAGAGGGTTGAGACAGATGGAAGAAAGTAATGGCTGGGCTGGGGGCAGTCTTGGGGTTGCATGTTGTAGTACCAGGAGCCATCTCGCCCCTTTGATGAGCATTTCCACACCTGCTTCCGTGGAGGGAGTTGGGAATGTGGCCCTGAACAGCTCAACAGAGCCCACAGCCATCATATGCCCCAGGAAGGTGCAGGAACCAACTGCAGCAGCAGACACTGGACACCCTTAAGTGCTTTGCTGTCCCTTGGGTGCTGCTGACTCCTAAGGCAGCACAGCAGGGAGGGCCACAGTGCCCAGGGCTGTCACAGGTTGCTCTGAGAGAACATTCAGAGAAGGGAATGGTGCTGGGAGTCCAGGCAGCTTTGCAGCACTCTGAGTCACCTGGCTTCTTTAGGCACCCGCGTTGGAATGTGGTGGCCCAAGTAACGGCACGAGTGGATGGGGGAGACCTGCAGTCAGAGGGATTCGAGAGGTCTTTGCATGCTGTCAGCATTCATTTAGAAACTGCTCCACATGTGGCCCCAGCTCGTGCAGTCGAGCACTTGACCGCATCCTGTAAAACAGGGCAGCGCCTGAGCCCTGGGAGCTCTACCAAGTTGTCTCCAAGTGCTTTTAATTTACTAATATAACTAGTGAGATGTTCCTGCTGTGTCCTTGCGCCGTGCCTCCCAGGAGAACAGTTTGTTGGGGTGTTAAAAAGACGCCAGTGTGCTTCTGTGAAGGGCTTCCTATGGACGATGATGATTTGCACAGCCCAAAGAAAAGTCCTTCTCGGATGACACGTGTAGCATTGCAAGTATGTCCAAGGCTAATGATTATTTTCCACATAAAATGGAATGTTATTTGCCTTCAGCAACATAGACCACTGGGACCTCTTTCTAAAGCTGGCAGTGCTTCCGAGCCTCTAAATGCAGCGACTGTATGACACAGACCTGAAGTAAAAGCTTGGGGTAGAAGGCAGAGAGAGATGTTGTCATGAGAAGAGCAGGCAGGGTGGGTTTTGGTAAGATGGCTAAAATGGAAGGAAATGTAGTAAAACAGAGAGACTCGTGGGAGTCCCACTGCGGTCTCGTAAGTGGCATTCAGTGTGTGTTGAAGGCTCCTATAGATCTCTGCTAAACTAGGCAACAAAAGGTTTTGCCTGTTAGTCAGAGACATCCCAGGAATGAGTCATAGCCAGTGGGAAAGGCCTTCCCGCAGCGCCGCAGAGCTCTGCCGCAGAGCCGCTCCCTCTGCCACGGAGCAGCAGCAGCACAGGCTCTTAGGTGACACCTAAAATCCTCACACACACCCTCTCCTGCTCTTTCGAGGCACTTCTGGCTGGTAAGATGAGTGTGTGCAGCTCAGCCCCACATGTCTGTAGTCCACTGGAGTGGGTGTATTTGGGGCAGACAAAGCGCTTGCCCTATTTGTGGGTGTAGATGAAGCTACCAGGGAGAATCCTGGGGGTTGGGTTTGCAGCCTGGAGAGGGATGAGCCCCCCTGGACCTCGTGGGTGTTTGTGTTGAGTGCATGGCACTGCTGGATGAGGCTGGTGAAGCACCGAAGTGCTCGGCATCCCTGCTGAGGAAGGTGCAGAACACGCATGTCCTCTCCACATCTCCATCCAGCAGACAGATCCTGCTGTCCATCAGGAAAGTGGCTTCTCTCCAGTGTGGAAAGCTGGGCTGGGCTGTTGGGACTCTTGGGTTCAATCCCTCACAAGTCTTTCTGCGTGAGTGAGGGCAGGTGTCAGACCAAACCATGCAACACGCCGAGAGCGCTGGGTTCAGAGGGAGATGTTCACTCAGGAAATCCTGGGAAGGGGTTTTGTCCAAATCCTGTCCAGGCTTGTGAGGTCAGGCAGGGGTGACCCTCCAGGCAGCATCCCAGGGCCAGGAATGGTTGTCAGTTCATGGAGGATGGTCGGCAACCGAGTAAGAAATGTCTGCTGTACTTTTCAACAGAAAGATTTCCAGACTGCAGTTCAACAAGGTGAAGCTGGAGGATGCTGGGGAGTACAGCTGCGAAGCCGAGAACATTTTAGGGAAAGACACCGCAAAAGGCAGCCTGAATGTGAAAAGTGGTAAGTGAAGAAGCCAGCAAATGTCTCGAGCTGTCTGCCATTCCACAGAGAGCGGGAGGTTCTGCACATGGTCTGTCTTGTATTTTGTTTCATGCTTTCAGGATATCGAGTAAAACAATCTTTCGGGAGATAAGAAAAATGCAGCTTAGCATAAATGTTTATCTTTGTTATCTGTCACTGGCAATGTGGTTAATTTACATTTTAAATAAACTTGCAGTCTATGTATTTTTTTTTTAAAAGGGGTAAGGAGGAAAGGAAGCTGGTGGGCTTGATGTTTTCATTTTTTAAAGAATTTCTGAGAAGCAAAACTCACCAGAAGACAAGTAATTAGACCATAGCTTTGTGATGAGTGAAGTTGCTTCTGGTTTTCATCCTAGAATGTGTACTCCATCTCTTAGAGCTCAGCGGATGGAGTCTGAGGTTAGGTGGTTTTATTATTATCTTGGTCATAATAATTATATTGCTTAACACTATGGTTTGGATGCTCCCTCCGGCTCAGAAAGTCCCTACAGTGGCTGCCAGAAGCTGTGAGGGCACAGCTAGGGAGGGGATGACTCTCTTTCCTAAGCTCTTCCTCCTGCCATTCACAACTGGCCACTGTGGCAGCCTTTGCTCTGAGCTCTGGGCTCTGCAGCCTTTGCTGGGACTCAGTTTTTTGTGCTCTCACCAGCATTAGACCAGTGTGAGGGAAGGTAGCTTTCTTCTGCTGCTTTCTGGTGGTATTTTCTCCATTAACCTCTGCCTCAGCGGTGTTTGCCATCCTGAACCTTTTGTTCTGTGAAGCTGCAGTATCACGAAGCCTCCCCTCGGTTTTTCTGCCTGTACCATCCCAGTGCCTGCAGGGTCTGGGGGAAGGCCATCCATGCTCAGCCCTCCCTGCCTGAATGTCCCATGTCTGTGAAGTCAGCCCTGCTGCTCTGCTGGGTTTATTTCTGATCGTGACAGGGAATGTGTCCCGAGAAAGGAGCTGGGGCAGGGCTCTCCTCGTGCCTGGGTTGTCTCATCATCACTTTAACAGGCAGCAACTCTCAGGGTTCCCCAGGGATTCCCTCAACAGGAAGACACGCTGTGTGGCAAGGACCACTCACAGCAGGGATGGGAACACACTTGAGTTGCCCAGAAGTGTGTTGAGACCTGAAAAACAGCAGAAGACGCACAAAGTTCTGGCCTCTACCTTTTCCTGGTGGGAGCTGCAGGCTGCAAGTTGCTGCAGATCCAGTGGATTCCGTGCCTGGATTAATCCATTGTCTCAGCTGCTGTGCCAATCTGCCCTTGGCTTGTTGCTCAGCTGCAGATCCAGTGGGTTTCTTGCCTGGATTGATCCATTTTCTCATCTGCCTTGCCAATCTGCCCTTGGCTGGCTGCTCAGCTGCATGAACACCTTGCTGCTGTCTGCAACCCCCTGCCAGCACAGCAGGGCCACTTGTAGCCCCCTGCAAAGGTAGCTAAGATGACACTGGAGTATTTTGCAGCCCTGCCACCCCACTCTGCACTTTTTTTTTCTCTTTCCTCTGGAGCTACCCAGAGTTGATCAGCCTTCATCCGTGCACAGGCATGTACTGTGCTGGAGTTTTCCTCTTCCCTTAGTGCTGGGCTTTCTTGGGATCTCCACAGCTTTCCTCTCTTCTGCAAGCTCCCTTCTTCTGTGACACCTTTCAGTAGAAAACTCCTCAGGGCACCTGAATCCACACATGTGTTTTCTCCTGTCCCTTCTTCCCCAGGCTCCTTAGCACTGATCCTGTTGTGGCTGAGCCTCAGCACAGCGTTCTCTGTGCTAGAACTGTGAAGTTCTAGCAGTTTATAGCAATTAATCAGAGCTGGCCTCCCCTCGAGCCTTCCCCTTCTCCCCAGAAGGTCACTCCAGCTATTGCTGTCTCCATGTGTCCTGCTGCTTTATATCCTGCTCCTTTACAGCTGTTCTGTCCCTGGTGCATCAGCCTGTCCCGGGCAGGCTGGCTGGGACTGGTGCTCCGGGACCAGCTGCTGGAAGCACAATCTCTGACCTGACAGCAGTGGTTTGGGAGGTCCTGTGATGTTACTGTGATACAGGAGGGTGAATCCAGGACTGGGAAAAAGTGCTGAGATAACACCACATCTTGTGATACAGACACACAAGATCTGAGGACATCTCTGGGTGCCCCTGTAGAGAGGTGGCATTGCAAGAGGTGGCCTGAGCTGTCGAGGCTTGAGATGAGTATCATGAGGTGTCCTCAGCCCCACGTGCTGTTGCCTTCCAGGGATGCAGAGGCCAGAGATGGGATCTTCCGATCCCACTGGTGTCCTGGCTGGCAGAGAAGGAGCTCAGACAGGGAACCCTCAGGCCATGGAAGGGAAGGTCTGAGGTTCAGCCTCTGCTGGTGGAAGTCTCTCAGCCTGACCAGGCAGGGTTGCCATTGCAAAGTGCTCTTTGCTCTGTTCCAGTACCACTTTTCAGTTGATACCAGTTTCAGGAAAGCAGCTTTTCAGCCATGCAGATCTGTTGCAGATCACCAAGCCCACCACATCTTTAGAGAGACAGTGGTGCAGTACAGTGACTCCTTGGCACTTAGGAACTGTCCATCAGCCAAGCCCTCACCTCACCTCTCCTCTGCAATTCCAGTATTTCCACAGAACACCCAGATCAGAAATAAATGCTTTTGCATTGAGAAGCTTTGGGACGGTGTTAATTTCTGAGGAAATGCTTCTGGGCTCAAACAAAATATACTGTGCTTTAGTGCTATTTGCAGATTTTTATGACTTTGAGGTTGATTAGATGCTTTCTTAGAAAAATGTCCCCTTTCCCAGTCCTCTTTATTGAACAGTCTAATGCTTATATCACATGACCATGATGGCACAGGTGAGATGTGACTGTTTCAGACTCTTTTCTTCCACAGAAAATTTTTAGGCACCTCCTTAACTGCCCTCCCCCCACTCCCCTTTGCTCGAACACTGCAGGAAAAATCAAACTTGTACCAAAAAGTCCTCTGTGCTTTTTAGCTGTTCGTAGTGGTCTCACCCCTGTTTTTGACAGGGTTCTGCACCCCCAGCCCAGGCTCCTGCCCATGGCCTTCATCTGCTTCATGTTCCTCATCCTCTTGTTCCAGTATTAGTTTGTGCTGCAGAGCTGCACTTACCTGTGGGATGGAGGCTCTTCAGAGGATCCCACCTTTTCTTAAACTCCTCACTTTTCCCACTACCCATCCCGTGATCCCATCTTTGCACTCTCACGGCCATCAGGGCTGAGAAAACCTCCCACACTTTCACTTGTCCCCTGGCAGGTGAACACTGAGACATTTCTGCCTCTTTATCGTGACAGAGACCCTCAACCACACGAGTGGTGAGGGGACAACATGTCCTGTGCCCATCTCCCCCTCAGGGACACTCCTTGTCCTGCCTCTGTCACCCTGATCCCCACCTGGGTGTGCACTAAACCAGCACTAACACCTTGGCAGCCCCCCCAGCCTGTGACCCCCAGCAGCACCTGCCCCTCTCCTCCTCCCCACAGTATTTAAGCCCACTCTGCCCTGCTCAAAAGAGATATTTTGTTCACTACTTTCTTACCTTAATTTCCCCAGGAACAACGAAAGCACCACAAGTCTTACCAGCCTCAGAAACTAAAATAGTTGTTATGGAAGAAGAGTGTAAGTACCTCTCCCCCCGCTCCCCCCATACAGCTGCTTTCCCCTGATTTGTTTGTTATTATGAGACATTTTGCATAAATGCTTTATTGCCTCCTGGAACCTTCTCTAATCACTCCTTCTCTCTGATTTTTCCTGAAGCCACTGATCTTTCCCTAGATCTTTCAAAAAATCTGATTTATGTTGCTGGTGTCTATCTCAGAGAGGGAGAGGTTGATAACTATTGCAGTGGCAGCTTGAAGAACGTGCTACTTCAAATTGCAGTTGAATTTTAAGCATTCCCAGCTCTTTCAGTGCATGGAATTATTGATACTTGCAAGATGTGCTTGTTGCAGCCTTTGATTTAGCAGGGTTTTTTTAATTATTATTTATTTATTACTTTGATTTTGGGTTTGGGTTTGGGGGTTTTTTTTGAGGATAGGTGATAAAACTAAAGTAGGCTCTAGGAAGCACAAGAAAAGATATGTGAGTCTTCTAAACATAAGTCATAAGAAAATTGCAGAAAATCCATCTGTGCCCTGCCCTCCCATTTTTCCTTGAGTTTCCAGAAAGCAAGAAGAGATTGCCCCAAACTTTTGATTCAGTTTGGCTGAAATGCTTTTCACCATTCTCTCCTATTTAGTTGTACCAAATGCAGTAGGAAATGGGCCCACAGCAATAAAAATCAAAGCATGGACAAGGTGTGGATCTGGGATCCCGGTGCCTGGATGTTGGCTCAGGTCTTTCTGGTGGAGGGTGTTATGTCTGTGTCAGAGGGTCTCTCCCCAGTGGGGATCCCACCAGGATCCCATCTAAAGCCCCTGGGAAGTCAGGACCAGGAGGGTATTCTGAGATCTGTGCTGTATTTCCATCCCAGCTCCTGATGCCCAGAGCTGGCTGTGCCTCACTGTTGGCAATTCTGCTTTACAGATTTTATGGGGATGTTCCCTACTTGGAAAGCTCAGCCTTTTATGATTTTAAAGGAAATCTGATTGCAGCCACAGCAGGCACTGGCCAGGTATCCTTTAAAAGCTTTTCTGATTAGAAAACTGCACTTAAAATGTGCTCTTGTGTAGTGCTCAGCCTTGCACTGCACTGGAGACACCAAGCTGAGACACAGCATCATTAATGCCCTGATCCTTCTCCAGGATTTTTCCTTTGTTTTCACCAGGAGAGATCCATGCTACTTCTTTGCATCATATAAGATAAATGCTATTTTCTTAAAAGTCAAATCTCAGAAAGGAAACACAGAAATTTCTCCTTTTGGAAAACTTCTTTCCTCTGTGGGTGCATCATCCCTGCCTGTTTGGCTTTTCCTAATGATGGGAAGAGATGGCAAAGTCTCCAGAGTTAAGGTTGTAATTGACTTTTTCCTTCACGTTCCTTTTTTGTGATCTCTCTCAATTGTCATCTAAAAAGCTCAGAGTCTCTCTGATTTTTATGGTGACTGATGATCTGTCATAGAACTGCATGTGTGTACAGCCTATGGGGAGATAATGGGGAAAGCAGTGGGATATTATGTATTTTCCCCTTGGACCACTGTCAACGCCTTTCTTACCACCTCAAAGTGTATCTACTAGAAAATCCTGACACATTCTGAGTGAGGCCAGACTTCCTCCTCCTGTTCTCCAGTGGCCACAGACCTCTGGGCACTGCTGCATCCTTGGCACAAGGCAGACAGCTCTCAAAGTGCAGCCCGGGTCTCCAAGGTGCTCTGTCTCCATTCTTGGGTAACTTTTTTCCCTGGAAGTGTATTTTTTGTCCTGCTGCTCTCCATCTCTGCTCCTTCCCATGACAGGAGGCTGCAGAGTGCAAGAAGGTAGATTGGTACCACTGGTCCTTGGAAACATCTGCATGGTCACGATGAAGTGCAGGGGATCTCTTCCCTGGCTGTTGCTCCCCTTGCCTACACACTGGAGCAGGAGCTCTGGTTCCCTTTGGCAGGGACACTGTTTGGTGTGGGCCTCACAGGTCTCATGACAGTTTGGAGAAACCCAAGGATCTCGTGGTGTTTCTGGTGTAGTGACAACCCTGATACCAGTCTGGATTTGGGACCACAGACAGCACACTTGGGAGACCTGGGATCCGACAGCACTGCATTTGAGAGCTGTCTGGGATCCACTCTGCCTTGCTTCCTTGTCCAGCCCATGTGGATGTGACCCTATACCCAGGGTGAGTACTGGGACCTGCCAGACAGAGAGCTGGGTTTCCTGAAGCCCCCACTACCTGGTATGAACATGGCATGAGGCATCACTCGGCTTCCTTCAGTGGTGTGTGGATCCCTTCAGATGAAGCAGAGCCATTTAGAAGCTGTAGGAAGGTGGGCCATGGAGTGTGATGAGTCCTGGCCTGGTCATAGGGGTGTAGTGTCCAGCTTTGATCCACGTGGCCAGGCTGCCCTCTGAGGGCCAGATTCAGAAAGGAAGCCTGCTGTCTGGGAAAGTCTTTCCATGATGCTACACATCATGGTGACACAGTGACACTGTGACACACTCTGACACCTTCCCCGGAGTATTTTTGGTGGAGCATTGTCAGACTAGAGCAGCCCTAGAGATACTTGAGCACTGAGGTTCAAGGAGCAGTATCTGCTACTCTTACCAAGAAGTCTCCCCATGGATCCCAGCAAGCAAAGGTAGTGGCAGCAGCCCCATCCGTGGTGGAAAAGCGTTAAGGAGGACACGTTGTCTTGTGTGTGTCATGGGCTAAGGTTGTGCAGTTGGATGGTCACAGAGTCAGCTCACACGCAAGAACTTGCAGGGATGTGGTAACTTGATCATGTGCCCTGATGCAGAGAGAAAGATCCTTTATGCTCATTTCAACATCCAGGGGACTCAAAAGGGTAACGTGATCCTGTCACTGTGCAGCTTGAAGCAGCTAAACGAGGTTCAGGAGTCTGTGGTGATAGACAAGTTTGGTAAACAGAATAGGAATCAGAGCCCACATCTAGAAGCATTCTGATGGAGGCAAAAATGGAAGAAGGTTCAGAGCAACCTGTAGAGCATTCTGAGATGTAAGGTTTATGCAGGACAAAGATAGTAAAATGCTATCAGAGTTTCATTTTAAAAATTTAGGATAACTTTTGAAATCTCTGAAAAGATCAGGTAATCCCCTCTGCTTGTTTTCTGCTGTTGAGTTCTCTAGTTTATTCCCTTGAATTCAACAAAGAGGTGAAGTCTTGAGGGTAGGAATAGAAGACAGGCTGGGTGGAGGAAGCATGGTTTGGATACTGCCAGGACACCAGAGGATCTGCCAGTGGTTGGCAGATGCTCTAAACCAACATGTGGATCATTGCAGCTGCTCACCTGGACTCTGCTCACGCCCTAAGTTCACTGTCCAGCTGACCTGGGTGAGTGGCCTCACTCTACCCTTGGCTGTGGGTGCTCAGCAGCAAAGAGAGGTTTGGGATCACAGGAGGAGGTGGAAGAGGGAGAAAGAGCAGAAGAGGCAGTGCTGAGTTTTGCTGGGAACATGAGGATTGGGAGATATTGTGATTTATCTAAATGAGAGTTGGGCGCTCTGACCTGAATTTTGGGGCCTTTATTTCAGCTGCTGAGGATCACAAGCCCTCCCTGAACTCCCCATAGAGATCCCTGTGGGAGGGGTAGATGAAACATTTCTCCTTTTCCAGTTAAGTCTAACTCTCCACACACCAATTTGGGTCCACAGATTTCATAGCTGTCATCTTGGCAATGTCTTCAGTTTGTAGACTGATTAATTTAGATTCATTCAAGCTATCCCTCTGCAGTGTAATACCTCCCCCAATGCTTAGATGGGTGGGTGTCGGAAAGGTTTGCCTCACTTTGTCTCTCCCAGGTGAGACAGGTCTGCTGGACTTGCGTGGTTGCAATGGCTCAGTGATGTCTCTGCTGTGATGTGCTGTGTGAGTCACATCTAGTCCAATCAAACCTTCAGCACACACACCACGGTAACACGTGCCACATATGGGTCAGCCAACTCCCCAAAACCTTGTCTCAAGTCCAGTCTGTCATGGCCTTTACTGAGTGACCATGTTAGTTGGCTGGTCAGTCTCTGGCCCCTCCAGTCTAAAGGCACTGTGCTCTCCAGAGCCAGCAGCGCTGCAAACGTGATGCAAATGGTGCTCTTGGTTTGGAGTTGAAGGGTGTCCAGCCAGCCCAGAGCACCGGCAGAACAGGCAGAAGTCCAGCCATGTGGACAGACCAGTTTTCAATATTAGACTAAAAATAAGTCTTGGCGTGGTCTTTGTGCAGACAATTTAAATCCCAGGGCCGGAGGTGTGGTTGTAATTGAGCAGAACCTGCACACACACAGACGTGGGACCTTGAGGTGACTGTGGTGGAGATCTTGCTGTCAGTCTGCAGAGAGCTGTGAGGTGGCTGCTGCCAGATCCTGGTTGTTGCTTATTTTGCTCACTGTGTATTTTTTAAGTAGCCACACAGCTACTGCTCAAGATGTGGCGTAAAATCAAACTGTGACTCTGAAGGCAAAGAAGGGCAGGGTGAAGGCTGGGATGGGATCCGATGTCCCTGGAAGCACTGGGGCTGTGAACCCGTGTTCAGAGCAGCAGGCTGTGTACCAGGCTCTGTCTGGCTCCATCGTGTGATCCTGGCATGTTGCTTCACTTCTTGGGCTTCAGCTGCCCCGACTGCGAAGGATTCATGCTGGCATTGGCTCTGCAGAAGGATTTTTAGGTTGCTGAACAAACCCCCTCATTGAAGTATCATGTTGCTGCTATTACAATTGATGATGGGCATTTGGGAAAAGAAGATGCATTCTGGGACCCCTGTGGCAGAGAAAAGCATAGGAAGGGCTCCTTCATAAAGCTGATGAGATCATTCTGGAGGAGCAACTAGAAGCTTTATAATAAAACAGGACTTTGTCCCTGCAACAGCTACCTGGCCTGTGGGAACAGACAGTCCCTGGGCACTCAGAAACTTTTCAACTTGCTCCTCAGTGAAACCTCTGAACAGTGCAGACGGGAGAGGTGGGAAATGCTACCAGTGCTGTTTTGATCAGCAGCATCTGATGCTCCAAGATGAGCGTCCTGAAGCTGTTTGTATTTTGGGATGAACTCCTGACCTGCAGCTATTGGTCTTAATGATCCCCTCAGAAACTGGAAACATGATTCCAGCAAGAGCTATTTCAGTAAAACGTGGGGGTAAATATTTGGTCATTTCCAAATGAATAAAAGCGCAGGAGCAGAATTTTTATGAGCTCCAGAGTCTCCAGTCTGCACAGACCCTTCTGATTTTTGGTACAGAAAGCAGCAGGTAACCTCCAGGTTCTGCTCAGGTTTATTAAGAGATGAAGTGTCGTTTCAGACATACAGAAATTTAGCACAGAGAGAATGGTCAGGATCAACAGCCCCTCCATGTACTAATCAGTGTAAATCATGGGTTTAGTGTGGCTCACACCAGGATTACAGTGCTACAACTAAGGAATAACTTGGCCAGACACCTTCTCATCCATGTTCTTCTGACAAGCAGTTGGGTGAACTCTGTTGAGGGGAACCTCAGCAATTCTGTGTTTTATCAGTAAGTACATGAGGCATATACAGAGCAGGCAATCTGTATACACTCCCCAACCAGCTGAGTTCATCTGTCTAACTGAATGTCTAAATATTGAGAGAATAAAGTGTCTGTACTCTATGAATCCACCAGCCAAAGTTATTTATAAAGAAGAAAAGGAGCAGCGAAATTACCGCTGTCTCCCTGCTCTGCTCGACAGTAGCTGTAGTTCGTGAAAAATTAACTATAATTTATAGTCCAAACTGCATTAATTAACTCTTTGCAGGGGGACTATTTCACCAGACTTCTGAGAACAGGCTGGTGAGCTGCCTGTAAAGGTTAAATGACGTGGGTGGCAGGAATTGTGTAAGAATCCCTGCACAATCATTAATGGCCTTTCTGCGTAGATGGGTTGTGTGAAGGGAAGTCCACCTGGCACAGTCCCTGCCCCTGGCTCTCCTCTCTGCTGCCCTGCCATTGATGTTAGTCCTGAATAACTGGGGCGTGTGGTGGAAAACAGACACTCTGAATGACTCCAGTGCTCTGAATCTCTCATGTGTTTATGCTGCACTGTCCTCACTGACTGGGGCAGCAACAATAAAATGTGGCTGCAGATTGTTTGCAAACACATCCATCTAGAGGCCGCCCTCTTTCCCCTGTCCTCACCTCCTTACTCCCCTCTTTCCACTGTCCTCACCTCCTTATTCCCCTCTTTTTGTTGTCCTCACCACCACACTCCCTTCTGCTTTGTTCCCAGTCCCGGGACTGATTCCAGCTGGAGATCTGACCTGATGATGGGTGAGCTGCTCCAGCCCTTCTTTCACCCTGCAGAAGCTTTCTGGGCAGTTTGTGTGTCTCAGGGGCACCTTGCTTATTCCCACTGGTCAAAAAGAAATGTCACCACTTCCTTTCCATAGCTTTCCTCATGCACAGCTTCCTCTTTCCTGCTTTTAATTTGTTTAAGAACCAAGGGAAGCCATTGGTGCATGATTCATGTTACTGCACAACCCCCTCATCATGTCCCACCTCCTTCATGAGTCCCATTCCATCCAGTTTGCAGCTACCACTCTAAACTGTTCCCTTGCTTATTCAGATCTCCATTTCTCCCAGCAATTTTACAACTTTCAAGTCTTTTGGGATAGATGGAGTTGTTGAATGAAGGACTTATTCTGCCACACCAGGCAAAAGGGTGCAGCAACATCCCAGAGCAATCAGGCATTTTGGAAGGCTCCAGACTCTGTGTTACCACACAACAGTGAGATTCAAGGGTTATAACACATAGAGATCTGTATTCAGTACATCAAACCTCAAAATAAACGTCAGGAATTCCTATGAGTGGAATAAATATCCCATAAATATCATGTATGCAGTAGGGTGTCACCATTTCCAAGGGGAAAAACTGAATCAGAGATGAACCAAAAAAGATCTTTAGCTGGATCAACCTCTGTCTAAGAAGCTACTAAAGAAATCATTGCTTTCCAGCTAGGAAAGGAGATGCTGCCTGTGCCTGCAAGGCACCTGTAAGGCCACAGGTAGCACAGGGGAAACAAGAGGGGATGATGACTATATTTTTCTGATACAAGAGCCAGAAAAGGGCAGGTTAAAAGGATTAAGTGGAGCTGTGCCTTTGCACACTGTCCGTAACACTGGAGCTCTTGTCACAAAACATTGTGGGTGCTGCAAGATTAGGTTTGTTCAAACAGCAACTAGAGAAATCCAGCAAAGGCCACTGAATGTAATGACACTGTGGATGATTTAGGTTGTCTCTGAGCTGCTCATCTTAGATGGCCAGAAGAAAATTATCATTGCATGCTCATGCTGATCTTCTTCCTCAGACATCATCCCCTGGCCACTGTCAGGAACTAGGCAGGGCTTTGGTTTGACCAGTACTGCTCAACTCACAGTCTAAAATGGACTCATTTCATGATGCTTCTCAGCAGGGAACTGGGCTTGCTGCCTCTCTTTGTGGCCTTTGCTACATCTCTGCTGCTGACAAATGCACCACAGTAATATGAGTCTGTGATTCAGTTCAAAACACTTCGTGCTTCTTTGGGATAAAAGGCAGAACAGGGTTTTTTTGCAGAAAACAGAGATTAAAGGATAATGACATTAGCAAGATGCTTCTAAGAGAGGTGATCAACCATGTATTTTCCAGACAGGCACAGCTCTACTGAGAGCTCTCCTCCTGGAAGAGGAAAAGGAGCCTCATTCGTGACAGGCTCCTTTTAATTTGTTTAAAAGGAGCAAAATTTAGAAGGGACAAAACTGTTTCTATGGCACAAAGATCCCATGCAATCTCTAGCTGGTATCACAAAATCACACAGCATCTTCCCATTCACCTCTCTTGGGGGATTGGGTACCTTGTTACCTGATGTGTTTTCTACGGGGAGATTTCTGGGCTCTGTTTTCAGCTCTCCCTCTCTGCTCCTCCCTTGCTGTGGGAAGCCTTGCTCCAGGGTCCTTTCCTGCAGGATTTATGATGCAAGACTTTGCCAGACGGATCATTTTGCTTGCTACCAAGTGGTGTATTTGATGGTTGCAGGGGTGATGGCTCCCTGCAGGCTGTGCTTGTTCTTCATCCATGTGCCTTTCAATTTGCACCAGTGCTTTGGTTCATGGAGTTTCAGTGCTCCCTGATCTGATGGCACACTTGCAGTTTATCAGAGACCCACAGCTCTGCTTTCCCCAGTAGAAATGTGCTAGTATCTCATAAATGTATGAATTATACACCCTTGTCTGTATAATGAATCTGCATTCCCCAAATAAATTATACAGACTCATGATGGCTTTGGCTTCTAGTTACCATTAATCTTAACTGGAAGGGAGAGCTGAATTTCTTACAGAAGTTTGGGAGTTTTCATATTTGAGGGTTTTTTGCAAGCCCTTCACTGGAGGCTGGTCATGTCACCCTCTGCAGACACTGCAGTGTGTGCACACTGCCCACATTTGGCTCCCAGCTGGCTGGCAGGACGTGCCCTCGGAGGGAGCAGCTCTCTGCTGTCCCAGGGCTCTGAGCACTTTGGGTCTTTGCTGAAGCATTTGCCATGTCTGCTGTGCAGAGCACTTTGGGACAGCTCGCTGTGCCCTGGGTGACTGTGAAAATACAGAGCCAGAGGCGATGGTTATTCAAGGCCAGGCGTGGAAACAGCTCTGCTCCCTGCACAGCCCTGCTGCTGCCAGGCAGTGGGAGGCGTTGGCTTCCCTGTGGGAATGGAAGACAATGGAGTGGGACAATGCAGTGAGCTTGGCTCTGCCTTGAGCTGAGCACAGGTAACAGCGTGGGCTGCTCCAGCTGGGCACAGCCCAGGGAGAAACTCCCCGTTTGGAGAAGCACAGACCCCGTGCAGGCAGAGAGTCCTAAAAGCAGGAGAACCAGAACCAGCTTGTCTGGTTTGCTCAGGTGCCAAGCATGACCCACATGTGAGTGGCTTCACAGGGTGCTGGGAGCCCTCCTTTACCTGGGAGAGCCTGGATATGCCCAGCAGGTGCTGGGCTGGAGCCAGAGCATGAAAATGCTCCCCTTGGCTCTGGTGGTGTGGGATGCAGCCTCTGCAAAGGAGGGATGAGCACAGGGGCTGCCTGAGGAGTGGGGAGCAGCCCCAGCTCCCTCCAGGGCAGGCTGTGTCTTGCCCTGCTGCTCCTCCCGTGGTTCTGAGTAGCTCCTTCCCGGGGCTCTAGTTCAAGCCTTCTTCCTCAAATCCTGTGTCAATGAGGAGTTCTGTCTCAGGAACAGGTCTGAAGTCACTGACCTCTCCATAAGGTTCATTTATGCTTTGGAAAACAGGATGGAAGAGAGTATCTCCTCAGAAACCTTGACTGCAGCATAAAAGGTGCTGGAAAGTAGGTAGTAGCCACACTGCTGGAGGTGTAACTGTGTTAGGGTCTGGGCAAGGTGGGTAACCCAGGTGTGGTAGTTTGGTCTAGGCCTTCCTTGGTGATTTTTGGGGCTCTCAAACCATGACACCATGACACCATCTTTAATGGTGTTAAGTATTCAGTTGTGAAAAACCAATGCTTTTGAGTGCCCAGCCCTTCTCTGAGTTATGTGAAGATGGGTCTGCATTTCCCAAAGCTGCTCAGCTTTTGTGACCTGTATCAGTTGCTCTAACAAAAGGTTTTTCCCTTCTTAGAAGCCTCTGTGGAGAATCTGTTTTGGGCTGTAAGTTTGTCTGAGTCATTCAGAGACAGGAATTACAGAGAAATTCTGCAGACTACCTTCAGGGTTTTGGTTGGGTTTTGTTGTTTTTTTTGGTTTGTTTTGTTTTTTTTGTACCTCACATGTCTGGAAAGCTTTTCTCCAGAAAGAAATTTTAGATTTAGAAAAGCACCTGTGTCCCAGGAACCTTGAGTCACACTGGCTGCCTCTCTCTTAGCGTGAACTGGGGCTGACTGACTGCTCCTACTGAACTTCTGCTGGGTTGTTCCCAGCAGGACTTCTCCTGCTGGACTTCTGTCATTGAGGCAGGACAGGGAAACACTCAGAAAATGGGAGGGAGAGATGGAGCTGATCTTACCTGTGTTAGACCTGCTCCTGGGACAAGGATGGCACTTGCTTCTGGCTCTGAAAACTTACTCCCTCCCAATGATATGAAGCAGTGCAATGTCCTCTTCACTGTCTCAGTATCTTCAGTATCATGATGTGCTCAGGCCTCAGCAGCAGGTCACCACGAGTCTGTGACTCTCCAGAACATCTTTCTCTTGACCTGCTGCCTGCCTGATGTCCCAGGGTTCTGAGCACAAGAGGAGGGCAAGCAGAGGTGGGAAAGGGGCACTCTTCCCTGCAGCTTGCCAATAAGATGATCTTGCCCTGACATGCTGGCTGCTCAGAGGAAGATGTGCCTTCAACCCCTCACTCACTTGGCCACTTTTTCTGGAAAAGGAAAGGTCAGGTTGCAGCCCCAGGACCCGGAGAGGTGAAGGTGGGTCTGAAGGCACAGGCCAAGGTTTGTCGCTCTGGGGTTTTTACTTTGGCAAACAAACTAGTTGAAAACCATCTGAGGAAGCAGAATTGCCCAACAAAGGAAATAACAATATATCCTTTTTTGTGTGTGTTTTTGTTTTCCCCTGCAGTAACCACAACTCTCTCCTCCTGGTCCGGGCACGCCAGAAAATGCAACGAAACAGCCAAGTCCTATTGTGTCAATGGTGGGGTGTGCTACTACATCGAGGGGATTAATCAGCTGTCGTGCAAGTAAGTGAGTGGAGTTCTTGTGTCAATATGGAAACTACTTGGCTGGGGGAGAGGAGACCTTTGTGTGACTGCCAGAGGAGCGGGAGCTCTGAAATTCTCCTGGCAATTGCAGTTTGAGCTGTGCAGGTTCAGAAGGGGACACAAGAGGGGCAGGGGTGGGGGGTGAGGATTTGTATTTTCCTCTTTTTGTGTGTGTCTCACTGTTGACTTTTCCTGGATTTTCTTCCTCTAAGGATATGTTTGTCCTGGCTGTTTCTTTTCCCCTCTTTTCCCTTTCTCCTCTGCAGCTTCAGGGAAAGCTGGGTCCCCTCTCCTCCGTGACTGGAGGTGGTCCCTTGCTGGGACCTGCCCTTTACCTCTCCTATCTGTATCTCCTGGGCCCAGGTTTAGCACACAGCTCTTCACCCCTCTGTGCTGCTTTGTGGCCACTGCAGGTTGTTTATTTCTCCCCTTTAAACCTGCAATAAAAAAACAGAGACACAAGTTATCCTTAAAATGAAATTTCTTGAGGAGGTTGAAGTGGGGCTGCATAGTCTGAGGGATGTGGAATGGGATGTGAGACTTTTTCCCCTCTGGTTCACAGCCAGAAAGCTCAAAAGCATCTCACCCCTCACCCCCCTGAAGCCTAATAGTGACTGAATAACTAGTGCAGTCTGGTTGCCAGTGCTGGACATGTAGGTACCCAGAGCACACCTGTACCTGCCCCTGGGCTCCTGCAGAGTGAGCACGAGGTGGTGCCCTGGGTGTACATTCACTGAGCAGATGGAGCCAGCTTCTGAGCTCTCCTGGTGACCCAGGCATCCCTGTGCCCAGCTTGGAGAATCCCAGAGCCAACAGTTTTCTCCCCGTGTGGCCCAGAGGCCTCTGCAAGGAGACACACAGCCAAAGGTGTGTGACATCTGTGGATGTCAGCCCAGCACCACTGCCACTGAGTGATGTGATGCTCACCACACACCTCAGCTCCTCAGGACATAGCTGAACAGAACCATCATCCTGGAAGGCTCGTGGGCTGGATCACAATGAACTGCTCCCTCCTCATTCTCCTCCAGTGCAGGGCCAGCTGTGGTGGAAGGACAGAGGATGAACAGCATCTTCCAGTTCTCCCAGACTTGCCCCTTTAGGCATTTAAAAAGCTGAGTAGGGCAGAAACCAGAAGCTGTGGTCCTCCACATCTCCTACGTGTGTGGGGAGAAAGCAGCCCTTGGACACCACAGACCTGAACTTCAGGGGAGTTGTCTCTGCCATTAACTTCTTGTGCCACTGTAGGTTCATCTTGCCCGTGTTCCCCACAGGAAATGTGGGGGAAGCCCCATATGATGAAATAAAGTCACAGCCACTATTCTGGTGTAACTGTAGCCCCAGGAAGCCCCAGTAATTCCAGTCATTCCATTCTGGGAAGGGCTTGAAGCCTGGAGGAGTCTGTGAATCAATAGCTCTATCTGTAAGCAATGTAGTCATGCCAAAAGCATGGATTTCAAGGCTATTTCTTTTGAGAAGAACTTGAATCCAGATCAAGACTTTTCTGATAGGATCAATTTCTAACTGCAATAAGTTACCCGAATTCCTGCCATATGTAAAAATCAGTTTTTCCTAACAAAGGATAGATGTGGGAGTCACCAAGTGTCTTCAGCAGGCAACTCCAGCCTCATGAACAACAGCCTGCCTTCCAACCAGGCTGCTCTGACAGCTGATGAACAGAGGGAAAGCTCAGTGATGGATTCCATTAAGATTTTATGTGCCGCACAAAACAGACCTAATTATTTCATATCATTTGAAAGCCTGGATTCCTTGGTTTGGTAAAATGATTTCCTTTTCTGATGAGCTCCAGGATACCACTTGCTAAAAGCAGATGGCCATTGAAGAGTTGTGTATGGAAGGGCAGGAAAGAGTTACCCAGATGGAGGTGCTGTGAAGATCTGCACTGTCACTGCTCATCTGCCAGAAAAGATGACTCCGTGTTCACAGGAACCCAGGGGACCCAAGTGCCTTCTACATGGCACAGTCATTCCTCGTCTTACTGCTTGAGAATGTTCATTCTCCTTGGGTGTTTTTATCATTGAATCACAGACTGAAGATAAGAAATCCTGGCTTTTGAAGTGGTGTAACTTTAGAGTTTCTGGATTCCAGAGGGTGACAGTTATCGGGGAATGCAGAAGCCTTTGAACTGAACATAGTGCTTCCCATAAAATGGCTCTCCCAATGACATGGATGATTCTTGGGGAAGGCTGCTGATGGATAAAGACTTCACCTCTGTCTGCCTGCAACCTGGCAGAGTGCTGACATATTCCACGGCTTCCTTGTCGCACCAAGAGAGAAGACCTGCTGCTGTGGTTTGTGAAGGATGCCATGATGCAGCCTCGGAGGAGAAAGGAGAGGAGGCAAAGATGCAGGTTTGACCTGCATTTCTGATCTCTGTAACGCTGACTTTGGTCCTCCAGCCTCCCTGTGCCTCTGAGACAAGAGCATGGAGGAGGTTGGTAGGTCCCTCTGCTCACAACCTCTTCAAAGGCCTTAGAGATAAAACAAGAGCAGCTTCAGCCAGGAACAACCTGTGTGTCCATGTGCTGTTTCCACTTTGCTCTTCTGATTAGAGTCAGCAGGGACTTGGGGGGGTCTTCTGTCCCCCCTGTGCCAGCTTGCAGCCCTCCTTCACTGGGTGCTAAGGGGATTCTAACTCCCCAGCACCAGCCTTTCCAATGCCACCCATCAGAAGTTTAGTGTCCTTTTTTTATTACCTGCCACTGTCCTTCCTGGAGTGGATTCCACTGTTTGCAGCTGTCCAGAAGCACAGAAGATGCTTCCTGTAGATGTCCCCTCTGGCAGTCTGGAGCAAAAAGAGCAGCTGAGTTCTCAAATAATTTCTTCTCCTGAAGCGGTTCATGCTTGATTTGTTGCAGATATCGACTAAATTGGCAGCTGGCCTTTTATTATTATTTTATAACAGGCTTCCCAGAAACGTGTTCCTCCTGGTCTTTTAAATTCTCAGGAAAAAAGTATTTGCTTGTAATCCCACCTCCTCCCTCCCTTTTCAATGCACTTCAGCTAGACCTTGGACAATGGTCTTCCTTTTTTTCACCAAGGAAGAGCCCAGAAAGGATTTGGAGCTGCTCCAGAAATTGTGTCCTTTTTGGATTGTGTTCTTGCATAATTTTGTCCTTGATTTGAAGTAAGTTCTGCACATGGTGGTGTCAAAGGAAACCTGAACATAAAACAATCTGTGCTGTTATCCTGACTCTGCAAACAGACCACTTGGAAGTTGGATGGGAGAAGTGGGATCTGCCTCAGATATTCTACAAATTTTCGGCATAAACCCGGGAAATGACTGAATCACACACACACAGAACTGACTCCTCAGCCCCTGTAAATTAACAAGCTCCAGGCTCTCAACAGGAAGAATTTCTTGACCCTTTTCCAGACCATTTTGCTCAGAGAGGCCTTATGAGTTGGACTGGTTTCTCACCAGAACTGTAGGGAAGAGGAGAGTCTGAGTAGAGCAAATTCCAGTGCCTGCAGAAGGGATGCACACAAGCAAGTCTCAGTGCCTTGAGCTGGTCTGGGACACAGGGCAGTGGTGACTGGCTCTAATCTTTTGTTGCTGGTTCCATGGCCACAGGGCTGTGCTAGTGTGTGTATCACAACAGAAATGCTCTTCTTCCCAGTTAGGAATTGGCACACTTTAGGTACAGTTGGGATCTTCCCAGCCAAACAAAGCCAAGTCTCATCATTCCACTTAAATGTTCTTTGTGACTCTTGTGTGTGATCAGAGGTGACTGGAACCCTGAGCCAGGATCTTGCATGGGATCAGCAGACTTAAACAATGCTACAGAGCAACACCCCCTTATCATTTTGGACCAGGAGTCAAGTTGAAGGATTTACAAATGCTGACAGATAAACAGACTTTCTGGGTTTGAGGTGACAGCACTGTATTACGTGAGGGAGTGAGGTCAGAGCACCTCAGGCAAAAAGTGTAAGTCAAGGAGAGAACAAAACCCAAAACAAAGCAAAAGAGAAAAGATCAGTTCATTTCTAAGCTAGTTGATGCATCCCAGCCACCAGTTTTCAAAATCACACGTTCACCTCCTCCATGTATACTGTTGCCTGCAGATTTTCCCAGGAAAGGGAAAGGTCATTCAGGAGGGTTAGCCATGCTGGCAGCTTTGACATGTTCTTCCCAGAGCTCCATCCAAAGGGGTGAACATCAGGCAGATCTCCCATGACCATGGCTTGCTCAGCTCTCCTGCAGTGCCCGGAGCTGTGCCACCCCTCCCCGTGGCATTTGGTGCTCATTGCACAACCACAGGGATGTCACTTTGCCATGGATATACGAGCACTTCTGTGGGGAGGTGTTGCAACGCCCTTGGAAATGCAGAGCCCACAGTGTTGAGCTAGGGGTGAAAATCTCCACATCCTGTTCCAAATCCCCTGAACCAGCCAGGACTCGTTCCTTGCGTTTTTCGTGCTGTTTATCTTGGGTGATGACATCAGGTGCCTTTTCAGGTTCAAGTGGCCCGTCTGTGCATCCTGTTCACTGTGTCCTGTTTAATGCACATGTAGCTGTATCAGACCCTTGAGCCCCATCAGAGTGTGGAAGCTGATCCTGCAATTCCAGGGCTTGATGAAGACAACAGTGCAGAGCCCACGGCGCTGTTGCCCTCACCGAGCCCAGCAGTGGATGTCCCTGAGGTTTGGACTCCACTGCACAGCAAACATGCCTTGATTAGCTGCTCTGGATAAGGCCTCTGCCTTTATTCTGGTTGCTTTCTTTTCTTCCCATCAGTGGTTTTGTGGAGTCCAGCCTTTTGGGGCTCTCCAGAGCCTGATCATCTGGGACTGGTCAGGGGACAATGACAGAACTGTCTTCTTTTTCAGCCCTTTGCACAAAAAAGCAACACGCTTGAAACATTTTTTTTTCCCATTTGCTTACATCAGTGCATTGTGTCCTTCTGCTACAGCTTCTCCTTATCCCATTATTTTGAAGCACCTGCTCATTCACATTCTTCTGTAACATGGATTGCTTTACGAGACCTGCCAAATTTGGCATATTATTATTAAGATCTAGGGAAGCAAAGGAAATGTGCTGACCCTTGCAATATTTAGATCAACAGCTGGGCAGTAAAAGTTTTACTTCCAGCAGGAACATTATGATAATGATGTTATCAATTAATAGTAGCAAATAATAATTAACAATCATTATTGCTCTGCCCTGATAGAGGGCAAAATGTCAAAGTTTCTCAATTTTCTGAAATAAGTGCTCTGCAAACAACATAGAAATGGGTCCTTCAAACCATTTTGGTTTGTACTTTTTGAGATGCTTTATTTGGCTAATCATCTTACTGCATTTTTGTTACCATGGAAATATTTCACTGCAATTCACCCTGAACCCAAGAGCAAAACTTTGTGGATGTTTTTGAGGTCTCAAGGTCAAAGTTGAAAGAATAGGACATTTTCCAGCAACAACAGAAAACAGAACCTGGACAGAAAAATCGCTCTGACCGGTTTTACAAATGGCATTTGCAAGTAAGTTTGAGATGTGGCAGTCAGGAGCAGAGGGATGGCGTTAAGCCAGGGCAATTTTGGGGTTCTCCACTCTGGCTGGAGAAGGGACAAGGTGCTGTCTGCAAGAAGTTGGTGCAGCCTTTTCCTTCCCCAGGACTGTTCCTGCAGACACACCTTTGTCCTTTTCCCTTGGCCTTTGAGGAGAGACCCATTGGGCCTCTCTGACAGCAATGAGGGGACAAGAAACTCCAAAGGTTATATTTGCAGGAATAGTCCACCATGTGTGTAGTCCCAGCAAGAGCTTTCCAAAGAAGGAGGGACTCTCTTTTTCTGAGACAGCCAGACAGAATCTCTTGGCCTGGGGTCAAATGTGTAGGAAGAAGGATGCCGTGATCAAAGACTATCTCATGGCTCTCAGCTTTGGTGAGCCTTGACTTTAGTATATCCCTCACTGAAGGAGAGCTGCCCAGAAGCCCTTACCACTGGCAGCAGATTCTGCATGCAGAATTCGTTGCTCTTCCTGTCTGGACTGGGAGACTCGTGTGCCATGCACGCTGGAAATTTCTTTCCTAGAAGTCACACCTGGAGCTACAGTGATAAATAACAAATCATCTTCACCAGCCTAGAAGTACGAGACAGCTAAAAAGAAAGTAACCAAAAACACTGCATGGTCTCAAAGGTCTCCTGGTCACTGTTTCTGCCTGCAGCCTTCCTTATGAGGAGCCAGAACCCAGGTCCACCAGAGTGGCACTTGTGTCTCAACACTTTGCACACTAGTTTGGAAGGTGCCAGAAGGTGCTTCTGTCCATGAGGGCTTTTTTTCTGTCGCTTTTCCCAGTGCTGATTCACTAGTAACTAAAGATGAAAAGCCTGAGCTGTCCTAGACACAGAGAAGACAGTTATCTACTGCCTTCTGTCTAGAAAGCTCTTCTCCCCACCCACGCTCTGCTGCCTGCGGAGATCTGAAGATGGGCTGTATGGTAGCTGTCATGGCATCAAAGCTTCTTTGACACCTTTCTGTTTTGCTTTTTCATGTGTCACCAATTTCTTTCTCCGGGTTTTTATTTCCTTCCGCCCGCTTTCACTGTTATTTTCAGTCTTTCCTTAAGGGCACGCAGCCTCGGTCACACTGGAGCTCCAGCCTTGGCTCACCTCTTGCAGACGAGCAAGTTTTTAGCACCTGAGACAGTTTTAGCTTGTTTCAGACAAAGCGCCCCTTTTTGGGCTGGGTGGGAGGTTTGCTTCATTCAGCAGCACCCCTGAGGACCTTCAGTGTGCTCACAACACACACGAAATCTCAGATCCCAGAGAAAGAGGAAGCACATTGCAAGATAAACTGGGTTCCTTTGAAGACTGTGAATAAGTTCCTGACTGTCAGTGGTGATGAGTAAACTTCAAAAAGGATTGGGAAGACACCTTCTATTTTGGATGCCTTCATCAAACCCCAGTGCAGTCTCTTGAAGGTTTCTCCAAAGTCCTGCTTCCCTAGGGCTGTCCTTGTGAGTATGTGCCACCCAACCTGCCTCAGGTTTGTGCTCTTTGATTGCCAACGTGGCACCTTCTTCACTTCCCAGCACCAGCTTCCTCTGCTTCATCAAGGGAAAGTCAAGAGGCCTCATGTCTGATGGTCACCCCTTGGGCTGGGCATTCCTTGGCAACTGAAATGGCATTGCTGGTTGTGTCCCTCTTTCCTGTGCTCCAAGATGAATGTCCAAGAATGAGGAAAGAGAGGGAATTTTTCAAAGATATTTGCCTGACCAAGTAGTCAAATTTCCAGTTTTGGAAGTGACTTGGGTACTGAGAAGCTGAAGTGTCTGGCTGGGGAGCTCAGTGCTGTCAATGCAGAGCCATGCCCTCGGGGTCACCCAGCACACTCCCACATGGACGTGTCCCAAAAAAAAAAATGCTGTCTAACACAAAAACCAGATTTAGCCATGGGCAGTGAAGGTGCACTGGAGTTTTTTTGCACAGTGCAGGTCCCCAAAAACTGCAGTGAAATCCAGCAAGAAATCAAGTGCCAAAGCCGGGTCGGCCATTCAGGGCTTTCCAAAGCTTGCTTCTGTGAGAGGGATAGCAGGTGGAATATTCCGTGGACCTGGAAAACCCTGCCTTGAAGAACTGGGAAATCGCTCTTTAGGAAAGGACGGGTTTGGAGCTGTGGAGATGTTGAAGTCCAGAAGGACAATAGATGATATGGAGAGATTATGCAGCCTTTAACTGGCTATATCTTCTCCTTGGATCATGCAGAATTCAGAGGTGCATCTTGACACCTTGCCCTGCCTCATGCTCAGATATCTGGTGCCTCCTCAAGCCCATTCCAGACCACAGTTGAGTCTCACATCTCCCATTTGGGAGCCTGTACCCCTGCAGGTCTGACTGGTAGGTTGTTGTACCCCTGGTCTGTACAGCCGAGACCCCCCAGTGCTACCTCCCATCTCCTGACCCAGATCAATAAGTGTCCATCATGAGGTACAACTGCTAAAAATCAAGGTGTTCTGCACACAGCCTGAACCTGAACCTGGGCTTAGGCCTGGATCTGCCCTGCTCCATCCCACCACATGGACACTGTGCCAAGGCTGCCCTGGCCTCTTGCTGTGCTTCACAGTGGACTGTCCAGGGGCTGAGCCACTGACATTGGACTTGGCCTCTGCTCCATGTGCTCTTTGCTGAGGTGTCTTTCAGCCCCTTCCTTGTTGACCAGTTGCAGAGCACTGAGGGACAGTAAGACCTTGTGGGTGACAGCTGAGACTGAGGAAGGTCTGAAGTGTACAAGGTGCAGAGTCTGCAGCTCCACTTACCCTGGGAAGCTGGAAAATAGATGTTAGGATGCTATAAAGATAAAATTCTCTTAAGCTCAGAGGAGGGAGAGGCTGGGTGAGAAGGGAGTGAGTTGTGGGACCGGCAAGTGAGAGCTGGTACTTGAAGAAGGCTGGGGATACTTTGTGGGACTATCCAAGGAATCCAGAAGAAAAGATGTGAAGTGAAGGAGAGAGACAAGTGCCTGGGGGAGAAATGCTTGACCACCTAAGGCTGGGCTCCCCCTGCATCCCAGGTTCACCTGCAGCTGTGGTGGGACACGACACAGAGGGTGCTGGTGCTGCTGCACCTTCATGGCCCCTGCCCATGTCCCTGGGCTCCCAAAACGTGGCTCAGCTGGGGGGATACTCATGGACTGGTGCCTGTGCCTGGTGTCTTTCATCTGCAGGGCACCTTCCCTGCCACTGCAGCATCATTCCAGTGTGGAACTGGTGGCCACGAGCTGGCACATCCCGGCCCATCAAGTGACACTGGCTGGGATACCCTGAGAGAGCCTCGCAGCTGGACAGCATGTGACACCTCTTTGGCTCAGCTTTCTTCTCTGTCCCTTTCTCTCTGTTAACACAGAGACTCTGCACACACTTTCCCTCTAACTGCCACATAACCCTTTTTCCCTGGAACACCCCTGGGTACTTCTGGGGTGATAACAGGGACACACCTTCCATACCCAACGCTTGCTGTCACCTGGGCAGCCACTCACTGCTCTGTGGTGCCTCTTGCCAGTCTTGTCTAGAGAGCAGCTCCTCGGAGTCTCTGAAAGCAGCATCCAGCCCATCTCAGTCTTCCTGCCAGCTGGTGCTTCTAGCAGGTGAGAAGGAAGGAGGCAGGCAGAGTAGGACAGGGCAGAAGGGTTTGGTGCCTGCTTGAAGGCCCAGGTCAAAACCAAAGCTGGAATACTGATGTTTGCAGGTGCCTGGTTAAAGCAAAGCAAAGAGTAAATACACCTGTAAAGCCTTTATTTATTTTTTCCATTCATCACAATGCACTTTTTTTTTATTTCTGACCTCAAGAACTGTGCCAGACATGTTCTGTGATTTCTCCCCTTTTCCCCTCCAGATGTCCAAACGGATTCTTCGGACAGAGATGTTTGGAGAAACTGCCTTTGCGATTGTACATGCCAGATCCTAAGCAAAGTATGTTTGAAGACAAAAAAATGCACCACACTCCTTAAAACCTCCCGGGCACAGCGGTGGATGTAGAATGGTCTAGTCAGGGATGGCTGTTGGTGTCAGCTTTGGGCTAGGGCTTAGGGCTGCAGGTAAGGGTGAAGGCTGAGAGCAGATGGATAGAAGCCGTGCAAGGGACCTGAAGGGGCCTCAGTTCAGCCTGTTTGGGTGTCATTTTGCTATCTTGTTTCTCTCTTTCTGGTTTTCTCTCTTCCGGTAGGTGTCCGATCGAATTCACAGGAGACCGGTGTCAGCATTTCGCAATGGTCAGCTTCTCCAGTATGTCTCTTTCTACTTCTCTCTCTCCCTCGTTGTTGTAGCTCTGTGTCATGTCCTTAAAGCAGGTTCTTCTGTTCTCCAAGAGCCCTCTCCCTGTCTTGTGCGCTCCCAGCTCTGCTTGGCCCCAAGAGGAGCTGTGACCGTGGCCAAGAGGAGAACTGGGGGCTCTTGTTGTCTCCCCGTTTGTTGGAATGGGCTCTGCTTTCATTTCTGATTGAACTGAACGCTGCTTGCTCTTCTCAGGCAAAAGGCAAAGGAGGCCCAGGGTTATGTGGTGGCTGTGCTGTGTGAGACAAGCTGTGTGTGGAGCTGTGCCTGCCAGCACTGCTGTCCCGAGACACTGTGCTGGGCAGGGCAGGAGATGTGTATTTTCCTGTCACACTCTGGGGATGGCAAGTGAGTCTCCCTGTACCAACAGAAATCACAGCGAGGGTGTGACTGTAATGAAATCGCTTCACAGTCCATGACCCAGAGGTTACGCTGGTGGCTGCCACTGCCTCAGGGCTTCCCACGCCTCATTGTCACGAAGGATACAGGCTAAACCTGCCAGCTGGGCATGTCAGGGAGCTCTCCATCCCTCCTGGACATGGAGATGTTCCTGTCTCTCCCAGGGGTTTGCTCAGCCTTGCATGCTGGGTTGTGTCTCACTGCAGTGACCAATGCCTTAACATGTTCAACAGGTGTAAAGAGCCTTTGCACTTAATGCTCCCCAGTTTCTAGTTTCCCGTTCCTACAGGTCTCATAGGCATCATCAGCTCATTTTGGTCAAGGTGGATAGTTTTTCCGGGTCCCTATTCAGACGGTGCCCCAGCATCAGTGGGATCCTGGTCTGGGTAAGGACTGACCCGAAAGGAGGCACAGTTATAGTGCAGGAAATCAGCCACGGTGATCCTGGCTGTGCCCCATCCTGTGACCCTCCCTGTGACCCTCACTGTGACCCATCCTGTCTCCATGCTGGCCACTTGGACCACCACAAGTGGTGGGTTTAAAAAGAGGTTTTTCAAAAAGAGCCACGAAAGAGGCTTTAATTAGTGGGAAGCAGAGGAGAAATGGCTCTTCAGGATAACTCCTTGATTGCCAGTACCCCTCTCCCACCGCTCTGTGAGGAATCCTGCAGTTCCCATCCTGAACTGGCAGTAGCAGGAGTCTCATTAGCACGTGCTAATAGCTGGCAAGTGCTCAAATTAAACTCCCTTCCGTGGAGCATACAGACAAATGCAAATTGACTTCATGAGGCCCTTGGGACAGCTCGATGTTTTTACGTTTCCTTTTGTTCCAAATTGGCCTCCGAAGCTGAAACCTCCATTGATTTATCCTCCCAGGCTCCAACATCCAAGTAAGCTCTCTCTAAAACGACAAAACAAAATGTTCTGGTTTGATCTTTCAGTTGATGCAGAAAGGTTTCCTTCCCATGTGGAAGTCCTTGGTGTCAGGGCCCCTGGCTGCAAACACCATTGGGATGCTCACCTGGTGAACTGATTTGTGTCATAAGGTGGTGTCCAACAGGCTTAAACATTATTGCTACCATTCTGCAAAACCAAAACAGGGGGGGAAATGAGTTTCATGTCAGGAAAATGCCTTTTTCAGAGCATTTATTGCAGGAGCAAACTGTGTGGTTTGGTTTTTTTTTTTTTTCTCAGCCTGCAGAATCCAGCTTTTTATGGGGCTGAGATTTGTTTTAATTTTATTCACGTGTTAAAGGAACAGTGCCAGCTTTAAAACTGACACGTGTACATTTCCTACCTCAACTCTGCTTTAACCACAGCATAGTAAGGAAAAACAGCTTAACAATCCAGGCTACCTGTCTGAACTTGGATAAAATTCATGTAAGAAGATGATTCATATGTGTTTATAGCTGTTTTCACTTTCAGGTCACAGTTGGGTAATGTAAGTGGAGGCAGCACAGCAGAAAATCTTGCACTGAACTTGCTGATTGTCCGAATAAGAAAGGCATTTCACTCGAGTGTGGACCCTGCAAATGCTTACCTTCTACTTTAATCAATAATTTGGGCACAGTACAAGTTGCTGTTGTTCTGTAATTCACTCAGTGCTTCATCCCACATGGGTTCTGACAGGTCAAAAACCAAAACAGATTAAATGAGGTTCAGGTATTTCCACTGGAAATAAAATAGCTCTGTCCTGATTCATGATTTGATAACACTGCCAGCATTTGACAGATACTTAAATAGTAAATAAGGACACCTACATTGCTGGTGTTTTAAATGTATTTGGGGTATTTTAGGTTTTCAGGCCTAGATTGGAACCTTCTGATTCGTTAATATAAATAATAAATATTACAATGACTTTTAGTAGGTATATCCCAGGACTGAGGAAGAGTTTGCAGTGAGCTAAATTGCAGATACTGTTCTGAAAAGGTGTGGCAGATACTTTGCTGAATTTGGGCCACAGATGGAGATGGTGCAGCATCCCAGCATCATGCCAGATGTTGTGTACTTTCCTTTTGGGAGCAGCTTCCTATCTCTCCAATTTAAACCCTTATTCAGATTTTGCTCATGTAAAACTCCCCATGTTCTTCATGACTTCAGGTTGTCTTTGTCTGTTTGACAGGTAGCTCTGGAGGTTTGTTTTGATTTGATTGCCCAAAACACCTGCTAGACCACTGCAGTCATTAAGATGAAAATTGGGTGTATTTAGATAGGTTTTCTTGCATGTGATATTTCTCTATGCCACTGTTATAACCCTATGAGCAGGTACCCACTGCCAGCCCTTCTGGGTATATACCCCACTGCTTGAAAATGAAGAGGAAATGTTAAACTTGGAGATTTTTTTTCCATGTCACGCTCACACTGTTGCTGTTTTCTGACAGATTGGTACAGAGGAACTCATTAGCAGTTGTATTATTGGGCTCGGAGACCCCCCAGCCAGTCCCGACTCAGCCCTGGTTTGGATGAATAGAGTTTGCTTTTGGAAGGAATTTGCAACAGCAGGATTCAAGCAAATGATTCAAGTCAGCAGGTGGTTCCTGTTCAGCTTACGACTTCACATTTTAGCTTGGGAATGTGTTGAGATATCGCAGGAAAAAAGTGAAGCTTTCTAAAACAGCCACTTACCTGGGAAAATGGATGCAAAGTGCAAACAGACACCACAGCTCTGACCCAGCCAGGTGTCACTTCTGAGCAGAGCTGTGGTACCTGGCTGTGTCAGCTCTCTGAGCCTGCCTTTAGGCTGAGCCTGAGTTAGTCTGAGCCACCCTGATGGTCTGTTTTTGAGCAAGGCTCACACTGCAAGGAGGTCTGAGGCAGTGTGGCTTTTCTGTGCTGCAGTGGCGAGGGTTGAGCTGTCACCAGTGATGGACAATAACCCAAAGCAGATGAGGGCCCTGAGACACTGAGGCATAGCAACTCCACATCCAGGGAAACTTGAAGCTGTGTCCTGTTTATCATAGGTCAGCTGTAGGGCAGTGGGGACAAATGGCTTTCCCAGAGTCATTGAAACAGAAAACCTTCAGCAGAAGGAAGGGGAGATGTCAGAGCAAACAACTGCTCACTCTGATTAAAATAGTTGAAAGGTACATATCTGAGAAGAAAAAGATGTCCTGACTTAGGATGTGCTGACTTTAGCCTGTCTAGATGCCTTTTGTCAGTATGAAATGTCACTGATCTCAGCGAGTCTCTGTGCACACTCCTCCACCCACACATAAGGAATTGGCTGATGGATCAGGGTTAGGAGATCGTGTTGTTTAGGTTTTAACTAACCTGTGAGAAGAGAGCCTTATAGAGGCTGCACAATATAACTGAGGGACATTAAATCAACATTTAATTGCAGTAGCAATTGTCGTTTAAACTGAGGGAGAATTAATGGCATTGAACTGAGAGGACAGTGATTGTCTGCAGTTCCTACACAAAAGAGAGGAATGACCTGGTAGATGAGAAAAGAGAGAATTATTTCCATGGTGATGAGTCATTAAATCCTCTTGCTAATATGTTTTTCACATCAAGGTCTTCAAATTTCTATGTCTCCACAGACAAACTCATGGGTGTAGCTGTTAGGTGACTCCTGGTACTGTGGTACAGGTACCTGCAGGGTCACAGGTGTCTCTGTCTGGCTGTCCATGCATTAGTGAGAACAGAACACAGCAAATTCTTGATCCACAGCCAGAATGAATCCATAGCACAGGTACCCATGGACCATTAAGCCTCTGCAGCCAGATTTTTCTCTCTGCTGGCACACCTGGGTGAAAACTTTAGCAATATCCAAAAGAATCAGAAATTTCTTCTGTGAGCTTCTAGTGGGTGCTGGAGACTCACCCAGTGGACAGCTGTCTCCTTCAGAGGCACAGTCATGGCTTGCAGCTCTTCCCCGAAGACACAGGCCTATCCAAATTCATCTTTCCTTCTAAGAAACTTTATTTTTAAAGCTTGTACTGGCACCTTGTATTCCATAGCTGCCTGTTTTACATCAGATCGAGATCTAGCTCTATATTCTCTCTTCTATAAGCAGCTTTTCAGGTCTCTGTAAAACCCTCCTGGAATTTTACTAATAAATTGCCAGGGCTGGCTGGTTGTAAAGGTTTCATGAAACACATTGGCAGCTATTTCACTCCTGGTGGGGCTGAGATACTGAAAGTTAAACGTGCTCAGCAGGAACATTTATACATTTCCTAAGTCTGCACATTTGGATTCTTTCCATTTGTGATTTATGGAACAAGTTAGAAATTTGGGGTAAAGTTTTCTATTTATGCTTGCCTCTTGTCTGTGGAAACCCAAACTTCATCTTAACTTTGCTGTTTATTCATGTCCCCAAATAATCATCACCAATCTGGAGAATAAATGTCACAGCATTCATCATCTTGGTTAGTGAAACATTTTCATTTTCTACTTTGTGACCCAATTAAAGTTGCAGTATGTAGCCACGCTAGAATAGAGCTGACAGTCATATACAATGTCATCCAGCATATTCTTCGTTTTTCCCCCATATTTAATAGTGGTTTCTTTATAAATTGATTTTCAATTCATAGTTGGAGTTTTCCTACTGGTCTGCTTGCAAACACAGAGTAGGATTTCCAGGTATCCATTGGGAGAGCAGCTTTCTTTCCAACCTGTTCCCACAACTGGCTCCATTGCTTCTGGCTAAACTAGCATGGAAGTGGAGCAGTGCAGGTTTATTGGGTGAGAAGGATGGTCCCTTGCACTCAGAAGTCACTGGCTGCAGCCAGAGGAGTGTTGGTCATCACCCTGACATGGAGAAGTGACCCTTCTGGTGGATGGGGTTGGGAAACCTTGCTCCTGATGCTGAGGTAAAGTGTCCTCATGAGCAGAGGGATAAATGAACCACTTCAAGCTCTTCTGGGAAGATCTTGATCCGAATTTTACCTTCTCTGTTCACTTCCTTTTTTCAATAGTAGTTTTCTACCTGCTGTGATTGCAATAAGCAAAAGAATACTTTATTTTATCTACCTTTCTGCTTCCTTCTCCACCTCTTACTCATCTGACCCCCAAACCAATATTTAGCATTTTAAATTCCACAGACATTCTGCAGCTTCCTTTCAGTGACATGATAACTGCTGACCACTGAATTACAGGGTGATGGCTATGCTTGGTGTGGCTGGGTAATTACAGAGTGTTTGTGGTTTTTCATAGCAGGGTGATTCCTCTCCCCTGGAAGCAGTACAGGTTGCCCTTTGGGATCTCCTAAAGTTAATTGCATACTCATCCACAGAAGATTTCGAATAGCCTGTTGTTGTGTATCTGGATTTTTGAGGCCAACCAAATGATTTTGATTGTTACAGTACTGGACAAGCTAAATGTCTGTGGAGTTTAGGGAAAATTTACAGATTTTCTGTACTTGAAGATTCCATGTATTGCCCAGTTATTAGCACAGGCACAGTGTCCTCTGTCCCCATCTTGTCCCACTGTCCTGCATTGCTCCCTGTACCCACTGGGAGAAACTTGGATCAGGATCCTGCAAATGCTACTCTTGTCAGTACAACTGATTGTCAATAAAATTATTATCAATTTATTTTCTTGCTGGCCCTCAGAAATCAATTCTCCACTTTGTTTCGTGCCTTGGAGCATGCTCTGTGTTCCAGAGAGTGTGTTTGGGGGGAATAATGCATAGTAACTAAACATCTTAACATTCTTGGACAACCTGAAGTCCAAGTGAGCACGGGCCCACTTTTCAGAGCTGTTTGCTGAGGATTTTATCCTTTCTAATCATCCTACAAATCTACAGATCAGTGAGAATCATCTCGCTTGCGGCGTTACTCCTACAAGAATATTTTAGATTAAATGTTTTTTGCCTCTCCGTCTTTTAAAATAAGTAAAATACGTCATAGACAAAACCTTAGTCACAAAGGCACTGCAGGTGAGGTGAATGTAGGACTTTGCCTTTTGTCTGATGGTGAGAGACAGCATTGTCAGTTTGTCTCTGCTGCTGGGATTCATCCATTTCATTTTAGCCATCCCAAAGGCTCCCTCTGCCACGAGCCTGGGGTGCAATAACACCTCCCCACTGTGTGGGGGGAATCCCTGTCTGGAGGAGCTGGAGGACCTGCCTGGACCTCCTGCTTCCTGCTGTGGGGTTAAGGGCTGCAGAGGGGACTCTTGTCCAAAGGTTTCTGGGCACCCCTGAATAGATCTGTTGGAGCAAGTCCAGAGGAGGCCACCGAGATGATCAGAGGGATGGACCAGCTCTGCTATGGGGAAAGGCTGAGAGAACTGGGGTTGTTCAGTCTGGAGAAGAGAAGCTTTGGGGTGGCCTTCCAGGACCTGAAAGGAGCCTGCAAGAAAGATGGAGAGAGACAATTTACAAGGGCCTGGAGTGACAGGACAAGGGGGCTTCAAACTGACAAAGGGCAGGATTAGATGGGATACTGGGAAGAAATTTTTCCCTGTGAGGGTGGTGAGACCCTGGTTGAGAGTGAGACAGGTTGCCCAGAGAAGCTGTGGCTGCCCCATCCCTTGAAGTGCCCAAGGCCAGGCTGGATGGGGCTTGGAGCAACCTGGGGTAGTGGAAGGTGTCCCTGCCCATGGCAGGGGGTTGGAACGAGTTGATTTTTTAAGGCCCCTTCCAACCCAGGTGATTTCATGACTATATGATCATGTTGAGCATCTTCTCCACCTAGGAGAAAATATTACCCAAAGCTTTTAAGGACATATTGCTCTTCCCGATAAACATCTTAGAACAGTAGAAGAGACTTCTTCCAACCATGGTGCACAGTCAAGAATATCTTTTGCTCCAATCCAAAATGAATTGTTGTCTCCAGGAGAAATTTTGATTTCTCAAAAGTATTTGGTACCAGTTGGAATGCTGTTGATATGAAATCAGCACACACTGTGTGGTAAACCACATTTGTGAAGATGATGCCCCTCTGCTGAATGCAGAGCTGGGTCCACCTCATTAGCCTCTGTCTGGATTGCAAAGTGCTGAATTATTTTGAACAGTCTCTCCTTTGGAGAACATAAACCCTCCAAATCCCAGCCTGCTCTTGAGGTGTCTCCTCCTTCACCATCCCAGCAGGGAAGGCAATACCTGCCCATGCTGGGAGGAACTCTGAGGGGTGGGAAGGGGAGAGTGACTCCCTGTTTGATGTGTTCAGTTATGGGTGATAGAGAAGGAATGTCTGTATCCTGAAGTGATGCTGGAGAAGGGCTGAGTAGCCATGAAATCAGATACAGGAGCACAGGCTGGGGAAAGGCTTCCTCCACCTGCAGAGCTGCTGGTGGGTTTGTAGGCACAGGGAGGCAGGTACACTCCAGCTGCTGTGTGGTTGCATGGTTTCTCTCCTGCTTAG
This sequence comes from Chiroxiphia lanceolata, assembly GCF_009829145.1. Classification (NCBI taxonomy): domain Eukaryota; kingdom Metazoa; phylum Chordata; class Aves; order Passeriformes; family Pipridae; genus Chiroxiphia; species Chiroxiphia lanceolata. The sequence continues at coordinate 3,644,904 of NC_045651.1, forward strand.
GGAGCCTGTAGCTGAGACCCAGGGATCTCAGCTGTGTCTGAGCTTGGGGAGCCAAAAGAAAGACAGTTGTGGTGTGAGAGGGACAATGGGAAGGCTCAAGCTCCTCAGGCAAAAAATTCATGAAAATGTTTTGAATTGCATCCATTTGTATCTGCAGATGTTGCAGCAAATCCTGGGACAGGGAGGAAATGTGGCAAGATAGGCAGTATGCAGCTATCAGATGGACCATCAGCTTAGATTTATGGCTGAAATTTGATGTATCTCTATGGACATTTGTCAGTGTCAGGGGAAACAGTGTGTGCAATGATAGAATTACTCAGGAATAGGTCAGGGTTGGATGTGATAACCAAGAGGTTTAGAATGAATATTCTGTCCAGTTCTCTGCTGCCCACCAGATTATGTCCACGCCACTGCAACTTGTACAAAATGCCTGTGAAATGCACTCTAGAGGGTTGTTTTTAGAGTTTTTAGAGTTTTTTCCACATGTGAGATGTGAAACAGAGAGCAACCAGGTTTTGTGGCCTTTAAATTATACAAAATTTTAAAAAGCCACCCAACTCCCACCCCCCCCCAAAAAAAAAAAACCCAAACATCAGCATTGATTTGAAGAGAAGAACCTGCTTTAGAACACGTGTTTACATGTCCATAATGATTAGTGCTAATTCCCCCCTCCCCGCCTAAATTTTGAACAGCATTGCAAAAGAAAGCCAATATTTCTGTGCAGCACAAAGCAGTTCCTATGGAAAACATAGTAAATAAATCTGGACATCTCCAAGCTGCAAATAATCTTGTGTGTTTGGTGCTTGGGAGCAGCAGAGCTCACTTTTGTGTACAGCGGTAAGTACGGAGAACTTTAATGTTTGTGTAAGAAAAACTGTCTTTAGGAGAGGTCTGTAGCAGGAAAATGACTAAAATCCAGGATAGCTGTTTTTGGATAACTGTGTTGTTGATTTTTTTGGGTAAACTCCTGTGCTTGGCACTGCCCCTGCAAGATGCACTGCAATCTCGCACTTGTTACGAATATTAATCCGAAAGCAGATGCTGCAATCTGGGCTTTTTTGCAGCGTGCTTGTGTTTCTAAAACAATGCAGAACCACAGCAGAAGTGAAATTGGGAAGACCACAGGCTTCAGGGAAACTTGCAGTGCAATTTGCACTTTCAGACCTGCGAGGGACTCGCTGCCTTGCCCGGGCAGCTCATCCCTGGCAGCGCCGGCGGTTCGAGGCAGCCCCGAGCTGCCCAGAGCGGTGCTGGCACCACTGACACACCACCAGGAGATGGGCAGGCCCTGTGCTGGTGACACTGTGCACCCCAGACCAGATTGGGCAGCAGAATGGGGCTGGCAAAGCCTCGGGGCCCGGGGCACACACCCACACATCTGTGTCCCTTTGGTGCTCAGCCCCCGGGCACAGAGGGGCGTGGGAACCCGGGCAGGGCAGATCTGGCCTGTAGAGAGGGAAGGAATGGGTTTTTCCCAGGTTCCTGCAGTCTCTATGTGTTTTGACCTGTCAGGAGTTGTTTCAGAACAAGTGTACCTTTCCTTCTTTTTTTTTTTTTTCCTTCCCCCTGCCTAAACTGTGAATTCCATATCAGGTACTAACAAACATGGCTCATCTCAAAAGAATTCATAATTAACTGAAAGAATTCATAATGAACTTCCACTGCAATTTGTTTGGGTCTTTCTTTGCATAACATGGTGGGGATTTGAAATGCTCTGAAGCATACAGTGTCTGTGTGACTGCTGCTGAGCCTACCAAAAGCTAACCTGCTGTAACTGCACGGTGTGTGTGTTTGTATTTTAGAGTTCTCTGACAGACCTGTTTTTCTTTTTCTCTTTCTCTTCCTTGTCTTCTTTCTGCATTGGCAGAGCATCTTGGATTTGAATTAAAGGGTATGGAACAACCATTCATTTATTAATCAGAAGCCATTAAGAGCTTCCCACATTATATTTATGGCTTTAATGGGATGATTAAAAAATCAGCTGTTCTGTTCACTTCCCTGGCACCAACATAGATGTTTGGATTGGGAAAAAAAAAAACCAACAAAAAAAACCAAAAAAAGCAAAACAAAACCAAAACCAAAGCAAATCACAAATTCTAAATGTAAACCTATAAAAAAGCAGGTGTATTTATTTTTAGCAGCACTTTTTTCTTTGTTCCAAGCAGCAGCCTGGTGTGTGTGGCGTGACTGGGATGTTACAATTGCCATACATCTCCATTCAACAGCTTTTTGTGTATTTAACTGAAAAGCAGGAGTTTACATCCATCCAAAAAGTTGCCAGCAGGGGCAGGCATTCCTGGAACAGGAAGGCAAATTTTAGGAAGCTCAAGGCTCCTATAGAAATTGTCATTCCACAAGCAATAACCTCCACTGGATCCTATGAAGGACCAGGATGAGCTTTGCCATTCCTCCACCCAAATTTTAGTGGCTCATTTTTGGTTCTTGACTGGGAGGAAATTGTTCCAAAAAAAGATGGCATGAGATGAGTTAGTCTAGAAAACTAGATCCCAGGGAAGTCATTAGCTCCCCATGAGAGTGGAGGGTGTAATGCTGAGCACCAAGGTGGCAAGCTTGGAAAAACACTGCAGAAACTTAAATGATTTAAAAATATCCCCTCTGGGCATTTACCCACTCCTGCTCAGCTGCTCATAATCATATTATTTTCCTTCCATTCTCCTCAGTCTTTTTTTAGAAATAAATCAAGTTATCTTTTGAGTAAGCAGTTGGGAAATCAAATCCTTGAGGTGAGGTTTCCCTGGGGTGTACAAGCTATGAGCAGGGAGGGCTGGTCAGATGAGAGTAGAGAGATGGGGCAACCTGGTCTGGTGGAAGGTGCCTCAGGGGGTTGGAATGAGATGAGCTTTAAGGTCCCTTCCAACCCAACCCATTCTATGATTCTGTGATGATTCTATGATTTATCACTTAACTTAAAATCATTGATCCAACAGTGTCAGCCAGAGCAGATCTTCATATGAAGATGCTTCCATTCCATTTGCTGGAGACATGGGGACACTCCTTTCACTTCTGGATCCTAAATTGCCCTCTCAGGACCCTGAGGTGGAGGGACATGCACTAGCTGAAGCTGGAGAAGCTTATCTCCTCTAGTTTTTGCATGCCTGATCCCCCAGGACTGGCGACAGTTCCCCCCCCACTGCAGAAAATGCGTGAACTTTATGGTCAGGTGTCTCAGAGAAAGCGGTGCTGCTAACGCTAATACACTTAAATCAACTTTGAAAATCGAGGATTTTTGACATCCCTTTTTTGTTGACCTCTTGTCCTTTTCCTCACCCATTCTCGATGTCATCACAGAACCGCACACATCCTGTTCCCAGTCTGCAGTCGTCTCTTCTCTGTCATTCGTCTGTCACTGTCATGCCTTGCTGTGACCCCATGGCTGGACTGTGATTCTGTCGGCATTGTGTGGCACCACATGGTTTGTTCATAGTGTTTGCTGCTGTAGAGTGACGATGCTGCTGATGAAGACGTGGTGTTTGTAGAGCATAGAGACACAAATGGACAAGTCCTGCTCCAGGATCTTACCTGCTCAAATACAGAACTGTAGTGTGCACTCTCTTATTTTCTGTCTGTCGCTGTCGAGACGGTTTTGGGCAACATGAAGGTGCTGTTATAGAGCATCAGCTTTAATGAGATGTTGGGAGCCAAGCTGAATTACTATCAGCAGGCCACTCAATTTTTAGTTTTGCAGCAGTGATGCACAACCTCACACTTCACTGCTTCACGCAGCAGAGCTGTCAGCTCAAGGCAGAGAGGCTAAATCTGCATTTCTGATGAACTGAAACATTCCCTGTGCAATTCAGGTGAAGGTTCAGCACAGTCAGACATGTCAGAGTCAGGGTCCCATATTGACATGATCACCAGAACAGAGACTGGGATTTGAGCCTCGGGTGAAGAATTTTGTCATGTAATAGGCAAAAAACCCCCAACAAAACCACAAGAAACCATAGCTTTGATGACTTTGCTCTTTATTTCTCCTCCATGATTCAAAGGTAATGATTTGTGCTTAGGAAAAAAAGTCATTGTAGCAAAATATATTTCTGGTGAAGAATCTTTGGAAGAATTGGCTTGATGGATGAGTCCATGGTCAAAACAGACCTCCTGTCCAGCCTCTTTTTTTTTGTTAAAGCAGTTTTTGCTGAGTAGTAGCAAAATTCTTGCCCAGTGCCATCCGTAACCAGGACGTGATCCTACCTGGTTTTCCTAATTCATACAAAATCTCTGAAATTCCTGCCAGAAGGAAAGAGCTGTACTGGTAGAATCCCACTCCCAGAGGTGTGCAAGAGCAAGAAAACTTGTCTGCCATGGTTGCTGATGCCTGGAATAGGGCACCCATACAAGGGAAGCACGTCACTGAAGGAGATGTTTCACCCCAGAGTGGATCCTTTCCCCATTCCAGTTCCACGTGGTTCGTTATAGGGAAAATAACCACAAGCAAGCTCTGTTTTTCATTTTCATACCAGGGCTGTAATTCTCAGCCCTTGTTCACCAAACCTTTCTCCACTCTCATTTTGAGGCTTACAAAGACATGAACATTTTTCGTAATGCTTTTTTTTTTACCTTCCAAAAATGCTTTTTCCTTCCTAACATGGCAGGTTGAAATTGTTCTAAATATTCAGTCACCTGGGAGGTTTAATTGCTTCCCCCTCAATTTTTTTGCTAAAATCTGGTCCCAGACCTAGACCTGTTTCTCTTCTGGTTTTGTATTTGAGTGTTTGGTGGCACTGGGGGTTTCATAAAATCTGTGCAAGGTATTTTGAGTGGTGTGGTGAAGCACAGCAACCATGGCATGACTCTTGCTGACTAATCTGTATGAAATAAATATTTCAATGAATATTAAAGAAGGCACAAACCCCAATAACTTGAACATTGACACATAGTGTGGGGGCATAAGGACATCCTTCATAGATGCTGAACTGAAACACCCATGGCAGCTGTGCACTGAATCCTTCTCCAGTCATCCAACTGGAGAATCAAATTGCTGGATGCCACCGAGAAGAGCATCTGCTCTGGTGTAGCCACGGAGGAAGAGGTGTCCTTTCCATGGGATTACTGCCTAGGTGTAGCTCAGTTATGTGCTCCAAGTGATACCCAAGCATTTCCCGGGAGCTTTGATTGATGGGGATGAATTACCTCACTTCCAGCTTGGTCTGGCTTTTGACACAAGTGACTTTTGTGGTTTGAAAGGTGGCCCATGACACAGGGTGACATCTGAGAGAAGCAGCAGCAAGCTGCTTGTATTTTGTGTGTGCCTCTGAGCTACCTGGTGCAATGGAATGAATCGCTTCCTAGGGTTCCATTAAAATTCCATTACTGGTTACTGTATTTTAATTAGTCCACTCCCTTTTCTTTGTCGAACGCGCTGTCACTTTTCCATCCTCATGCTGCTTTTTGACCGTTCTAGGATGTCCCTTTCAGCACCTACATGCTTTGGGGCCTGTTGCTCAGTGGTTCTAGGGCACCACCGAGCTCCAGGGCATGCAGCAGCTGCAAGGCAAAGGCATTCTGAGCCCGTCAGAGCAGAGGCTGTGATCAGGGCATCACAGGGCACGTGTGCTCGTGGTGAGTGGGGGGTGCTCGGGGGCTTCCTTGGTAGGTGACTAAGGCACCACAAAGGGGGGAACTGCTGGAAGGGAGAGGAGAGTCGTGGGGCTTCTTGAGATTAGTCACTGTGGGAGAAGAAGGGCAAGTGAGAAGTGTGAGTGCAGAAGGGGTGAACTACTGAGTGAGAGAGGGCCAAGGTGCAGGGAGACAAAAGGAGTGAAGGTCTTGTGAGGGGTGAGTAAGGTTGGGCCAGCTGGGCTCAGGTTTGGGGCAGCTCTTAGACGGGCAGTGGATTGGTAGGAGGTGTGCCCGAGCCCTGTCCTCTGTCTTACCCACACGCAGTGCTGGTTCCTGTGCAGCCAGAGGCACCCCTGGTGCTGGAGCCCATTTGTAACTGGATCCTTTCTCTCCATTTGCAGAAGCAGAAGAGCTCTACCAGAAGAGAGTTTTAACCATCACGGGAATCTGTGTTGCCTTGCTTGTGGTGGGCATCGTCTGTGTGGTAGCTTACTGTAAAACCAAGTGAGTATGGGTGGCTGGCAGACAAGAACTGGCCAGAGGTTAGTGAGTGGCAGCGTTCATGCTTCACACTCTCCTGCTTTTCACCCAAATGCTGTTTTAAGGAGATGCTCTGCTGTGGTGTTCTCAGGAAGGTCTCATGCAGGAGGCCAGTGAAGCCATTTCCCAGGCTGTGCCTGAGCAGAATGCTTTCCTGGCACCATCTACTTATCCCCTGAAACAGCACCACTTTGCCCAACCAGGTGATGCTGTGTCACTGGGAAAAGCTGGCCCCAAGCCAGCACTTCACCTTTTGACAGCAGAAGCACACTGGGCTGTTGTGCAGGAGTTGTGGGCTCAGCCGTGTACATTCCAGGGACTTTTGGAGCAATCTTGATTTAACAAGAGGTTTGGTAACTTGTTTTATGGCCAGCCTTTCCTGCCTGGACAGCACCTTTCTCCCTACTTAGCCTGCACCTCATCTCAGTTCAGGGCCTCCCTGGGACATGGTGTCCTTCCAGGGGCATGAGTAGGCTTTACCACTTTGTCCTTCATGCAGGACAGGTCAAGTGCCTTTCCACCAAGGCCAAGCCAGGACTTGTTCCCCCTTTTCTCCTCACCTTTCTCCTTCTCCCCAGCACCATAGTGTCCCTGCCTCTGCTGCATTGGGATGGACCTTGTCTTGAAAAAGGGACCCTGGACCCAGCTTCCCAAATTGCCCATGATAACAAAAGTTCACCTTTTGTTTGGAAAAGCAGCAGAACGTGTCAGGTGTTGAATGCCTTGTTCCTTCTTGGTTGCAACTTCCCACAAACACCACGGGAACATCCATGTGTCCAAGACTTGCCTCCTCTACTGTCTGTGGGGGCAGAGAGCCCCACGAGAGAAGTCTTCCTAATAGATTTCTTTTTTTCCTCTTCTGTTTTAAAGGAAACAAAGGAAACAAATGCATAATCACTTGCGGCAGAACATGTGCCCTGCCCATCAGAACCGGAGCCTTGCGAACGGGCCGAGCCATCCACGTTTGGATCCCGAGGAAATCCAGATGGCCGACGTAAGACCCTCTGTCTCCATCTCCCTGCAGGCTGTTTTCCACCAGGGGTTTGGCGTGGGGGTGTGTGTGCTTACACATCTGTGTGCAAGCCCATGAGGAGCAAAACACTAACAAACTTGAGCAAAGAGATGAGATTCCGCATAAAAACACTTCCAAAACCAACATCTGAAGGGAAATGTGATTTTACTTTGAAGTACGGGATGAGATTCGGGCACTCGGGACAGGCTTGTTTTGATGAATCAAGTGTGACCCTGATTTCCACTAAGAGAGATGTTCCCAAAGTTTCCTGTTTATTAAGCTATCCTGTCCAGTCCCACTTTGTGGGATGACAAATGGGATCAGCGGGGCAGTGACCAGAGCTGACGTGGTGACCACGTTGTGCTGAAGCAGGTCATGGTCATCTGGTCAGCACTCCATCAGCCCTCCTGCCCTTGCCAGGAGTTGTGTCCTGGGCAAGGTGGAATGCCCTGATGGGGTGCCTGTGCCAGACCAATGAGAATGATTTAAGTCTTTAGCACTGGATCCAGAAGGGCAGTTCAGCCACTCTTGTGACTTCAGTCAAACCCCATAAACTCTATGGGTTTAAGTGCCTTGCTGGACCAAGGCCTTGGAAGGGGTCAGAAAAAGGGAAGGGGGAGGCAGAGCCAAACAAGAAGTACTGAGGAAAATGAGTCCATTGAATCAACTATGAGCTCTGCTGGGTCACCCTTTGGATGGTAAAATCTGGCTAGGGTGAATCCCAGCCACGAAGGAAGAGGGAAAGGGAATTCTAAGAACCACAGTTCCCTAGCCCCAAATTACTGCCTCCTGCAGAGAGCTTAGTGTGGCTGTGAGAAGCAGTGCTAGTTGATAGATGAAGGAATATCTCAGCACAAATATTTGGATCACACCGGGTGTTTCTGAAATCTCTGACAGATTTCACGTCCTTCTCTTTTTGCTGCTGTAACCTCCTGTGGGCAGACACAGTAGCTCAGTAGCTACACATGGTACCACTGTCCCCTGGGGAGCCCCTTGTCTCTCCATACCCTTATGCAGTCCCCATGCCATGGCCCCTTTCCAGTGTTCAAAGTGAAGGGACAGAGAAGAGCCTTCACCCTCCTTATCTTTTCCCGTAGGTTGTGGAGCTTCTGGGCTCACCCAGTCCTCACCTGATTTCACCAGAAATACTCAAACCAGCTGAATTTCTCTGTGGCAGCATTCACAAACTGATGGCTGATCTGTGTGGTTCTTCATGTTTTACAGTATATTTCTAAGAATGTTTCTGCCACTGAGCACGTGATCCGAAGGGAAACAGAGACAACCTTTTCGGGCAGTCACTCCTGCTCCCCATCTCATCACTGCTCCACGGCCACTCCAACGTCCAGCCAGAGGTGATGTGTACCATTTTCCCCTGAACCTTCTCCTGCTGTTTGCCTTAGGATGCTGTGAGATTCAAAAGGTTTTCCTTTCACCTCTCCTTCTGCTTTCATTTGATGTTTGGCTCTGCACTGGCATGTGGGCCGTGTCTCCACTGCAGGTCTTTGCAGGCACAGCTAGATAGTGAGAGGTGTGGAAAAGTGGGATCCTTGACCTGCAGGGAGGTGCCAGCAGGAACCTGCAGCCCTGACATTGCTGGGAAACAGGAGGAAACCAAGCTGTACTTCCATGCTTTTTGCACAGACCCAAATGGGAGGATTCATGTAGCAAAGGCTTTGCAGCACATTGGATATCTGAAATAATTCATGAAGCACACACAGGCTATCTCTTTCATACTCAGAATGTATTTGCTGTGTAGAAGACAAAGCACACAAAATATCACAAGATGTTTTGGTCAGTTCCTCAGAGTCAGGGGCTGCCTTGGAACTCACAGGTTTTCACCAAAAAAACCCCTACTCCTGCACGATTTATCACAGCCCAGAGAGTTGTGTTAGAATCTCAGCCTCTGAGGTGGTGGCACCTCTCTCACTGGAAGTCTTTCTGAGGCTTTCAGGAAAACTGGGTCTAGCAGGAAAGTGCCAATATTTCTTGTGACACAGGATGAGACGTATTTTTTGTTTTGATTTCAAAATAACTGTCGGGGGAAGAGCTGCATGGCTTGGAAGCTGAACTTCTCATGGTTTTCGAGAGCATTTAAATTGCAAATAGACTCCCCTATTTTTATGATGTTAAGAAAAGTTTTTCAAATGCCCTAAAGCAAGTCCTATGCTGTTTTGAGTTTGGATGCTCCACTTCTTCCTCTTACTCAGCTCTTGTGCTTCTTCCAGTAAGTGACGGTGTTTTCCGTGGAGATCCCTTGCCTTTGGTACGTGACTGGCTCATGTACTTCATTAGCCTGATGGGTTTGTCTCCATTCATCCAGGAATCCTAGAATTCTTTCAGCTAAAGCTCATAGGTGGCTCCCAGCAGGTTTCCTCAGGGTTCAGGCATTCCTCAGGGTTGAACAAGTACTCAAGATCAACTTCCGACACTGAACTTGGGTTTTCAGGTGAATCCCTTCCAGATTCCTTTGGCTAGACCTCCAGCAAGCAGAGAGGGAGCCAAGAATGACTTGATGGGCTGGAAATGACAGATTTTTCCAGGGAAATCCCACCCCTCGTGAGCTAGACGGTGTGTTTTCCAGGTTTTTTGAATTTGTACTCTGCAGCCCAGCCCAGCCCTGGATAGGTGTGTGCAAGCTTGAGCACAGGAGAGGCTCCTGTGCCGGCAGAGCTGCACTTTGCTGGCCTTCCATGCTCGCTCCAAAGTCCTGGGCCATCCCTGGGCAGCTCCTGAAGAGCAAAGGTGTGCCTGGAGGGCAGCATTAGCACATGGCAGCTGTGGAGAGGAACCTACCTTGCGTAGCCTCTGGCCCTGGCTACCTGCCACCTAATTTTCCTGAGTCAAGTGCAGCAAGCAGGTGCTTCTTGAAGTCATGCCAGAGGCAAACTACTGGCATAATCAGGCTCCATTTTACTCCATCACTGCCTCTAATGAGGACACTGTTTGAAGTTATAAATGAGCATGTGCCTGGAGCCATCAATAATTAACAAGTTCTTGGGAAGTCTTAATGAGGCCTGCTCTCCTCTGCAAACCCCCACCCAAAATCCTCCACTGGCACAGCTCCATCTGGTGCAGTTTGGGAGTTCAGAGGTGTTGTATTTCTGCCATGGAGGGTGCCAGTGTGGTGGCCGTGGTGTGGGTGGGATCCCGGTGTGCAGGTGGAGCAGTGTTACCCCGGTGAGTCCTTGTGGCATGTCCTGTTTCCCCCCAGACTAGGACAGGTGAGGCTCTGAGTGCTCAGCAAGGTCTAGTCAGCATATCATAGCTTTTGTCTAGCACCTTGAAAGTGTTTTGCTGCCAAAATCTTTTATAAACCAACTCCACATCCAGATCTCAACATCCAGATCTCTCTTTGGTATACTTCGCTCTGCTAATTTTGAGTGGCTTCTCCTGGCTCCTCTCTGGTAGCAATTCCAAAGGGGCTGTCACTTGGCAATGCTGGTGGCACATTTGAAGAAACTTGGCTGACTTGTCTTGGCATGGCCAATGTGTTGCTCCACACCCAGAATGGTTTGCAAGCACAAATCAGGATTGCACTGGCCTCCCTCCAGAGGCTGTCCCATCACGGCCATTTATTCAGTGGTGGGATAAATATCTTCTATGCACTGGTTTGCTTTCTTTGTCCTCTAATGATATATCCAAGAAGTAGCAAAGAAAGGCAAATCAAAGGTAGGGTTGGGAAGCTGGGCATCCCTGACCAGACATATCCTAGTAAGAGAGAGAAAGGGGACACCAGTGCAGAGGTGCAGAGCCGAGTGTGAGTGGTGCTCTTTGGAGAAGAGCTCGAAGGGGATTCCTTGCTCACTGTCCACTCGGGGTTTGGTCCACAGACACGAAAGCCACACCTGGAGCTTGGAGAGAACGGAGAGTCTGACTTCAGATTCCCAGTCTGGGATAATGCTGTCCTCAGTGGGAACCAGCAAGTGCAACAGCCCCGCGTGCGTGGAGGCGCGGGCTCGCCGCGGGGCCACCTTCTGCATCGAGGACTCGCGGAGGCCCACGACACAGTACCGGGACTCGGTGGATTCCCTGCGGGACTCACCCCACAGCGAGAGGTCAGACCCCAGTGCTCGGTGCCACAGTGGCACAGCGGGGTGGAGCTGTGCCCTCTGTGCACAACACAAACGTGTTTGCCTTTCCCAGCCCTAGAGCAGCAGTCCCATGGCGGCACTGGAGAAACTCCAGCTCTGTCCTACCACAGGAGGCCACTCTGGTAGGGGCAGCAGCCAGTGCTGCATCCTGCTCACCTGGTGGCAACGTAGATTTGGAGCACAGAGGTGACAGGGGTGTAAAATACCTGACTGCAGTCAGCAACTGGTGAAGAAAAACTGTCTCGAGAGTGCACCCCAGGCAGCTTGGTAGGCTGGCAGCTCGAGCAGGGTCTGGCCCTCAGGTACATGGGGAAAAGGTATGTTTCCTCAGCACAGTCCTGGATGCCCTGGTGAGCAGGATGCTGTATGTGGGCACAGCAGTGGGATAGGGCTTGGTATGACCCAGCCTTCCAAGGAGCACAACTGCAGAGCTGAGATACCATCAACAGCAGCAACAGTTGTCGTTCCCCTGGTTTGGTTCCTCATGGTGCAGAAGCACATCTCCACCCTTGCTCCAGCCCTTTGCAGGTAGCCATTCGTGGTGCTGGGTGGACACATGGTCAGTTACCCTTCAAGGCAGTGGGACTTGTCCATGGGGAAGAGGAGAAAGGCAGCGTCTCCTGCCCTCTCATTCCTGTCCCTGGGCCATTCAGGTTGACTCAGATCGTACAGAGATCTCATACTTCACAAAACGTATGGGTAAAAAGATGCTGGACTAGCCAGAGAGCCTGGGCAGATGGAATTGGGCAGAGACAACACTGGGACTATTGACAGGAAATAAGATCTGCTCCTTAGAAAGAGGTGATGCCAAAGGAAGGGCTGGTTGGAGGGTAGCTAGACTAGACATGCATGGCCACACTGATGCTGTCATTAAAGTAGAGGACAGTGGTAGATGCATTTTTGAGACACAAGATTTTTGCTAAGTCAGAGTAAGCAATGCCTAGGCTTTCCCCATCTGTGGCCTGAGCAGGGGGAGGGAATTTGGGGATCTTGCTTGGAAAGAAGCCTGGCAGCTCCAGAGGGAACAGAAGGCAAGCAGATGAGAGGCAGTGAAGCCTTGCCTCAACGATGCCGGGCGGGAATTGCACACCGAGTCCCTCTGGAGGGTCAGCCTGGGGATGCACAGTGCACGGTGCCCTAGTGTCCCACTAAAAGCAACAGCTCACCCTCCCTTGGCCCGGCAGTGCCAGCTCCCTCTGCCTGGTTCCCCAGGAGCTGTGGGAGCTCCAGGAGCGGGTGCACCAGAGGCCTCATGAGTCCCCAGGCTGGGTATTTGGCAAAGCGCGGGCGCAGCTGATGGTTTTTGGGGTTTTTTTCGGTGTGTCCAACCAGAAGTGTTCTTTTTTCAGGTACGTGTCGGCCTTGACCACCCCAGCACGCCTGTCTCCTGTTGACTTCCACTACTCGATGACCACGCAGGTGCCCACCTTCGAGATCACCTCCCCCAACTCGGCGCACGCCGTGTCCCTGCCGCCGGCGGCTCCCATCAGCTTCCGCGTGGAGGAACAGCAGCCCCTCCTGCGGCGCTACCAGCTCCCCTTCCAGGACACGCAGAGGTACGACAGCTACTACCAAAGGAAGACCTACCTAAACGACAGCATGGGGAGCCTTCCTTCCAGCCCCTTCCGCATCACAGAGGACGACGAGTACGAGACGACGCAGGAGTACGTCACAGCGCTAGAGCAGCCAAAGAAAACAGCCAGCAGCAACAGGCGGTGGAAAAAATCCAAACTGAACGGGCACATCCCTCACAGAGCCAGAGCCGTCCGGGACTCCTTCTCCTTGAGCAGCGCCTCTTACAGCGAGTCTGACGAGGAGCTGGTGGCCGAGAGCACCCCGTTCCTAAGCACTCAGAACAATGAGGCGGCGCACACAGAGTCGCCGCCGCTGCACCGGCCGGGCGACAGCCGGACTCACTATTCCTGCAGCAGACACAGCGCCCACGGGGAGAGCGGGCGCAGCAGCCTGGCACACGTGGCGCCCAAACCGGACCCCGACCCTCTCTAGGCACCTCCCAGACTTCGTCGCACCCGCAGACACAACCGCGTGGAGGAGGCCGGAGGAGGGAGCCGAGACAAAACAAAAAACAAAAAAAAAAAAAACAAACAAAAAACAAACAAACCATGGAACAAAAAAACCCAAACAAACAGAAAAAAAAAAAAACAAACACAAAAACAAACAAAAAAATAAATATTTTTATTTTATATAAAAGAAGGGGAAAAAATATAACAAATAAAATGTTTTATTTTCATTTTAGCAAAGTTGTCTTATAATAGCTAACGACAATGACTTTTTTATAGGGAATCTCTATTTATATGTAATGTCTTGATTTACAGCTTCCGAGAAAAAAAAAAAAAAAAGATTAAAAAAAAAAAAGAAGAAGAAAAGAAAACAAACAATAAAGTAAAAAAGAAAAGTGGGCCAATTTTTGACTACTTAAAAATAGAAAACAAAACTATCGTGGTGCCTTTTGCTGTATGCTAGTGCTGGGATTCATGCCGAGGATTCTGTTTCAGTAGCATTTTTAAGATCATAAATTTTTGTTTGGGAGACAACCTGTCACAAGGGCACTCTTCTGTCAGAAGAAAACAGCCTTGCCACTTTGCCCCTCCCCGTACCCTGCTATTAATGATCTTATTCTTTAAAGTATTGTTTAAACACACATTAAGGACATGAGTGGGAGCATTTCCATTATCATGTCTAACGGGGATCTGTCTTGCCCTGTAAAATACTTGTATTTTCGCTTAAATCAGGAGAAAAAGAAACCCAAAAGCACCGTGCTGAAATGCAAGAAATACCGTTTCTTTTGCCACACAGGTAGGAAGACAAAATGAAATCGCGCAGCAGCAGCAGCCCTCACAATGTATCTCCCAACCTTTGGCCATCTCACCTGTGGGTCCGGAGTTGGGTTGGCACAGGTTTGTGGTCAGGCAAGGCAGACACTCGTGTGATCACACCCGTGGGGGGATCACACCCTATCAGGTACCGCTGAATCCGGGTCGCTGAATCCATCCTGGGCAGGCTCTGTGTGTTGTTCCCAGCGGGGTGGGCTCTGTCCAGCCCTGGTGCCCGTGGCTGCGTTGCCATGCCAGTGCCGTGCTGGCCACGGCACCCCTTTGGCTGAGCGGTGCAGCCACGGCGCGGCGTTGGCCGGGGCACCGTGTGCCGTGGTGCTGTAGGGCTGGGGGGCTGTGGTGTCCTGTGTGACATCGTGCATGACATCCTTGCCAGGAGGACACCCAGAGGATGGTCCCAAGGCGCGGCACGGCCGTGTCTCCCCCCGGCCGCGGTGCCGGGCGGTCACCAGCTGTGCTGCCCCAGGGTTCAGCAGGACCCCGAGCACTTTTGGCCCCGCTTGTCGCCCCTGCCTTGGCTGGGAAGGGCCCTGTGTGGGGCAGCCCAGCGAGTGGATCCTCCCCTACCGCTGTGCCATGTATTGTAAAGAAAGTTGTTACCGTCACGTCCCGCCGTCGGCGACGGACGTCGCGTTTCCAAACTCGGAGCAGCTCTGGCCATCGGCTCTGTGGCGCAAAGAGACAGTCCTGCGTGTCCAGGCGGCAGAGCACCCCCCGTGGAAGTGCCCCTCTCTCCTCAGTTCTCTGCAGCAAACCTGTTTACATTGTAGCCTGACTTTTTTCTTTTTATATTTTTACTTCTGCATGTCCTTTGCATTTCAGATACTGTAGATTGGATGCATGGTGAAGCTGTGACTGAGAAGATAATACAACAATTGACAGTGTATTATTTCATTTAACTTTTAGCAATAAAGTAACTAAACCCTCTATTCCTCACCCATGATGGGGTCAGATAGAAAACTCTGCTAATTTGTCATAAGATGATTGTCAAAGTTTGCTCTGGATTGTCTGAATGTCAGAACTCTCGACTGTTTAACACTTGAACATTTTTTATATTATAAATAAAACAAGAAATAACAAACTGTGGGCTGCATTAATATCAAGCCCTTTTGGGGGCAAGTGGGGAGCTGTAACAGGTACCATCCACAGAATCACAGACTGGTTGAGGCTGGAAAAGATTTCTTCCAAATTCCCTGCTACAACAGCTCACCCAGATCCAGTTACCCAGGCCTGTGCCCAGTCAGGGTTTGAATGTCTCCAGGGATGGCAACACCACAGCTTCTTTGGGTAACCTCTGTCAGTGCTTGGCTCCTCTCAAAGCAAAAAAGTGTCTTCTTGCATTTAGACTGTATTTACTATTTTTTTATTTTCTGCCCATTGCCTCCCATCCTGTCACTGAACGCTGCTGAGAAGAGTCCAGCTTCCTCTTCTTCACTGCCTCCCATCAGGTATTTATACATATGGATAATGTCCCCCTGAGCCCTCTCCAGGCTGAACAGCCCCAGCTCCCTCATCCTTTCCTCATATGAATGATGCTCTGGTTTAGTAAAGATCTTTATGCCCATAGAGACCCATAGGTAGGTGTTTTTCTACCTGGCATGGATATTTGACCGTCACTGCAGGGCTTAGGAGGTGAGTGAATGCCACCCTCACATCCCCTGGGTGGATCCCATTCCTTCTCCAACTGCAGCCCAGGAGGTCCTCCTTCACTCCAAATGTGGCAGCTTTTAGCTGTTCCAAGAGAGGACAAGATCTGTGGCATGTGCTACATGCTAGCATCCATTTCAGTGACTTTTTCAGCAGAGTGGAGATGTGTTGGGTCCAACCCTGCCAGTGCTGTGCTGTCGTGCAGCACCTGCCCACCCACAAAACAGGTCCCTTCTTCAGCTCTCCCATGGCAAATCCATGTCTCTGGATAGCCTCCCTGTAGGGGACTCACTGACAACACAGTGTATCCACAGGCAGCACAGGCCCTGAGGGGGAACTCATGGCTCAGCCCAGCTCAGATCTCACTTCCTTGTTCCTGCTCAGTGAGATGAGGAGGTGCCCAAAAGTCCCAGATGAATTCCCCCTAGGAGGAGAGGGATCTGCTACACACTGGTCTGAGACAACCCTATGGAAATGGATAGGTTGGAACTCAGTGATCTTGGTTAGAACTAGATGATCTGGTTGGAACAAGATGATCTTCAAGGTCCCTTCCAACCCAAACCATTCTATGACTCTATGAATGCACAGAGCCATGAGAGAAGCCCCCAGCCCTCACCATGCTGCCCATGCTCAAGGCCCAGATAATCACACCCACAGCCTGGGCTTCTTCTGCTCCAACCCCCCCCCGGATGCCCATTGCCTCGGAGATAACCCTGCTGGGTCACAGGCCACCCCTAACACCCATCACATGTGCTGAGGGGACTCCAGACAGACCAGAGGGCTCAGCACTTCACCCTCAGTAAGGCATCTCAACACTGATTTCCCAGAAGGTTAAAGGTTGAAGGATCCTGCCCTCCTGCCATGGGGCTCATGTCACCCAAGGAGATCTTAGATGTCTAGGACTGGAGATAAAGGACTGAGGATAAAAGGTGAGGATAAAGGATAAAGGATGAAGGTCAAGTCCTGATTTGGGAGATATTTGCCACATAACCCTTGGACACATCATGCCCCACTTCTGTGCAGCCCCCAGCTTTGCTGGATGAAGGCAGCTCTCCACTCTCCCATTACTCTTGGGACATGCTCCAACTTCCCATTGCCTTTGATCTCCCATCTTATCTCCTCCAGTGGCTCCTGGAGAATAGTGAGATAGACAGGAACAGACAGAGAGTGCCTGACCCCTTGGAAGGGACTCATGTGGGAGATCACCAAGGCTTATCCCTGGGGAAAACAGAGAAATAGAAAAGAGAGGTAGGGAACCATCGGGTTCCCAAAGCAGCCCTGGCTCTCCTCAGAATCTGTGAGCTTGTGAGCTCCATTCATGGAGAAGTCTCCCCAAGGCTGGCACAGCAGCATCTGCATTACAAGAAAGTGAAGCTCTTGAGTCTCCTGCTGGGGTGCAGAGCAACCATGTGGCCAAACCTCAGGGTGTGCTCAATGCAACTCATCCCCACCAGGTATCCCTGCCGCTCTCTGCTCTCTGGGTCCCTCAGAAAGGAGCTGTGGGTTTGCCCTGCACAGGGGGATCCTTCCCTGCTCCACGGTTTGCGGGGATCTGTGATGCTGTGCATCTGCTAAGGCATCACTAGCTCAGAGCCATGGCAGCCTCAGGATTTTTTTTCGTGGTGATTTCTTGTTAAACGTGCCCCTTGATTCCCATAATTGTGTGCTATATTTAGAGGCAGCTACGCTACTTCAATTTTCTCTCCGATTGCCTCCGAAGGAAGCCTGTGTATCTCTCTCCTTTTTCCCCTGGCTGGTTTATTTTTAGACTCCTCATTTCCAGCCACGTGTATTCCCAGGGTTTGGCTGTAAATATTTTATGGCAATTTTCACAGGTGGGGGGAGCCACCAAAGCCTCCTGCCAGCTCTGCTCTGCGTGTACGATGCCTTTGCTGCCCTTCCCAGAGGGGAAAGGAGCTGCTCTGCTGACACAGATCGGGTGACACAAGCAGGAGAGGAGCACCAGATCCTGGCTTTGGGACCACAAAGCCTCCCCCACAAAGAAGTCCCTCTGAAATGAATTTGGTGTTGTGCCCGGGAAAAGTGGTCAGGCTGAACCACCACTGTCAGGTGAGGTTGTGTGAGACCCAGAGCAGCCGTGGTGCCTGCTAGAGGGGCTGGCACAGGCTGGGGATGTGCCAGAAAGCACATCTGGATACCTCCAGGAAGAGAAAAGGATGTGGCTGCCTAACTCCTCTGAGATGCTGCTCTTCTCTCTTAGAGGTGGGGGGCTGAGTCCTTGACCTCCAGAGGGGGAAAGAGGGGGGAAAGAACTGATTTCTTCCAGGTGACAAGTTGAGGATGTGGATTGGTCAAACCAGGAATTTTGGCTGTTCTCAGTGCCCTTGTGCAGATGAGAGGTTCTCACCACACCTGCACGTGTGTGTGAACCTGGATCAGGACTTGTGCACTTGGTAAACTGCTGGTAGTTTTACCCTCAGAGTAAAGTGCAAGTTTTTACCCTCAGTGCAAGTTTTACCCTCAGATTTGTCTTGCCTCTGTCTGACATCAGCTGCCACCTCTTCCCACATCCATGGGCTGGTGAGTCTCAAGGCTTTGAGGCCTTTTCCTGGTGCCCAGAGGAGACTTGCAAGATCCTGCTTTTCTCTTCAAGCTGAGGATGGCAGACTGGCACCTTCAACCAGGGGGCTGAGCTGCTCCTGGTGGCAGCTCAAACACACTGGAGACATCACTGCTCGCTGGAAGGGATGCTCAGAAAGGGCAGACTGAAGTACAAAATATAGCTGGGATTTTGGAGAGAAGGAGTTAGGCCCAGATTTCCTCCAAGCTTCCACTGTGGAGTCTGGGCACCAGTCACTTCATGTGAGCAGGAGCATCTTGGAGCTCTGCAGAGCAAGGGATGTCTGTACAGTACCTGACACAAAAGCAACGATACCTTGGAGAAACAGCCACTCAGTGCAGTCCTGGACTCCTCCTCTCCCCCCAGAACATGTCCAACCCCCAATGAAGGTGTTGGTGCCTTTCTACTCCCGTAAATCTCTAGGCTGCAAGTGGACAGACACACCTGGGATGCACCAGCCGGAGAGAAGAGCTCCTGAATGTGTTCCCATCTTTCCACACCTGCTCCAGGGGTGAGTCATCCATCCAAAGCACAGGCAGGCCAGTGCTTTCAGCCCCCAGGAGGATGGGTGGGGTTGTACCCCACTTGTGGAAAGGAATTGCCATTTTCTGGTGCTGCCTGTCCACAGAATCCTGGCTTTTGTGCAGCAGGTGCTGGTGGAGACTTGTATCAGCCTGGCCTTCTGGTGCTGTGAAATCTGGGATCAAGCCAGCACACGGTGGAACTCTGCTTCAGACCAATTCTCTTTACCAACAGATTCAGCTTTATTGTTATTCTTTTTTTTTTACATGATTCTTAGTGCATCATTTCAAATAAACTATCAAACTGTACAAAGAAACAGAGATAAAAGAAGAGGTGACAAAGTTGGGAAGAGGTTTTTAGTGTCATGAACCATCATGGAAAACAGTAGTCCATAGGCTCTCAAACGTTGAAGGTCCAAATAAATCTTATTTTGTTTGTTTAAAAAAATGCTGCAAAAGATAAACAATAAATGACTGTAATTAGCAGCTACAAGATCCTTCAAAACTGGAACTTGATTACTGTGAATACACCGAGGGGAAAGAAAAGCAATCTGAGATAAAGGACCAAACCAAACTGTGAAATAAATAAAGTGTGGGAGGACAGTCGTGGCATTGAAATGCAGAGGAATCACTTCAGCACAACAGCAAATCATTGGACCACAGACAGCAGAAAGGAACAGGAATACAATTCCCCACTCAAAAGAGTACAGCATGTGCATCGCAGGATGGAGGGATCCAGCAGGGATGGGCAGGTGGGATTGCTCCTGCACACAAAGGTTCCCTGGAGCTGGTGCACAGCTCCAATTGTGCCTTGAACCCAAAGTGGTAGATGCTGTGGTTGCCAAACAAGCAGCCACTTGGCCAGTTTGTCTGAATAAGCAGGAACAGGAGAGCGATGTTTCACAGCAAAGCCAGGTGGGATTTCCATTCGAGTAAAAAAAGGAGAAAAAGAAAAAAAAAAAAGATACATAGGCTACTGCAATTTTTAAAACGTCCTGGTGGGCTGGTCAGACCCTCCACGTCCCTAGTGACTTCCCCAGGCAGCTTTGCCTTCACTTGCACACTGAGGTTAAAACCCACGTTAGAGTTTCCTTATATATATATATTTATTTATATATATTCATATGTATATATATATATAAAAAGGATAAGGTGACAGAGGGCACTCCAGGCCTCTCCTGCCGGGGGCAGATGATGTTCCCATGTGCCACACTGGAGACACCTCTCACTTGGTCCGTGATCAGCTCACGACACCCGTCTCACGTCACGACGTGCTGGAGGGTGCTCCCCTCGTGGGAGGCACCTGCTCCTGCCCCTCTGTGCCCTTCTCTGGGAGCGCTGGTGGTGCCACAGACCGTGTCATCTCGGCTGAGTTTCCTGCACTGCCGGGGACTGTGACCGTGGACCGGTGGGGACTCCAGGGAGGGAAGGTGGAGAGAGAGGGCTGGTGGAGAAAAGAGCAACCTGGCCCTTGATGAACCAGCACATCCCTTTGTTGTGCAGGCTGCAGCAGGAGGGAAAGAAAAGCCACTGGTGCTGTTGGGAATGAAGAAGAGATGATGCTGAAATGCCAGAGCATTGTCAGAGAGTGTCAACTAAAGCTTCTTTGATTTCTTTCACTAGAGCAATCCCCATGTCATACATGTCTACGGTTTTGCTCGGATAATTTCCTAAGTAAAATTGTGCTCATCGATCTAGTCCAGGAGCGCAGAGCATCGCCGGTTCATCCCCCTGTGCACACATTCCTTGTTAAGTGTTCTGCTCTAAAATGTCCTTTTCTGCCTTACAGCTGACGGACAGGTGCCCTTGGCTCAAGGAAGGGCTCGAATGTGTCTTCCGCAAAGCAAGGTCCTCAGCTTCCACCTTGAAGAAACTGGTCTCAATTCTCTCCAGGTCATCTGTCCCCACTTTTATCTTCATGCACAGGAGGTTGATGTACGTCTCATAGCGGCTCTTCTGCAGGGAAAGAGGGAACAGAGAGCCTGGCAACAGGGACAAGCCACGGTGTGTGTGGCAATGCCATCTGCTACTGCAGGAAAACCCATCCTGTACCATCAGGATCCCACTAAATCTCACTCCCCAGGTTTAACCACAGCACAGTGCCTGGCCTGTGCAAAGACTGATCAACTCAGTGTTGAAAGGGGTGTGTCCATGTATCTGTGTGTGTGTGTGTGTGTGTGTGTGTGTGTGTGTAACACTCTCCAGCTGCTTTTACAAGTCTTGGCTGCCACTCTGATTGTATGAGGACAATACCGGGGGCAAAATCAGATCAACTGATCTGCTCCTTCCTGATTTAGGAGTTCCCTTTGATTGGTTCAAATCCTTCTGCTTGTTATTGTTTCCATCCAGTGATTCACTTGCTGCTGCTGAGTTATGTCCCCATTGCTCCTCACAGAGCACAGCATCAAGGGAGGAATCTCCTCTCTGCCTGGATCCCTTCTTCCAGTGCTAGATGGGATCTTTTTAAGGACTTGTGTAATACCCATCCTTTCTCTTAACAGCTCAGAGGCAGCCTGTACTGGCTTCTTTGTCAACCCAGAGAAACAAGCATTTCTAGAGCACATCTCATAAGACAGAGGAGATGAATTATGCTCTGGAAGTGCCAACTTCTCCTCGCAGACTGAAAAGGCAGCCCAGAGAAATGCTCGGATGGAGACTTCTCTGCAGGCATCCAAAACAAGATGTCTGGAAAATGGGAGGCAGCAGCAACCGCTTGAAAGGTTGGTACAAAGACAAGGGAGCAGCCAGAAGCTGTGGCTTTGGAGAGTCTGGGTGTTACACAAAAGGGTGGTGCAGCCCTGGCATGAGGGAGGTGGGATGTTTCCATCCTTGGAGATTTCTGAGGCTCAGCCACTAAATGACACACTCAGTTTGGGCTAAGACTAGGAACACTCCAAGTTCCTGCTGGAAGCAAGACTAGAGGCCTCCAGCAGTCCCTTCCCACCTATGTGGCAGGAATTTTCTGCTCAACTGTCACTGGAACAAAATATCCCATTTCTCCCACAATTAAATGCCTATTAGACTTTAAAGAGAGCTAAAACTTAGTTACATGCATCCTCAAAGAGTCTGTAATCAGTTGTAATGCTGGGTTTGGCTTTATTTACAGAAATTGTTGCAGCAAAACAAGATTAATTCTCCCAGGGATTCCCTTCACTTTTTATTAATGTTGCTGCAAAAGACTGATGCACACTAAGAACTGAACCACTTTCTTACTTGGGACCTGAGGAAATGTCAAGATTTGGCACAGTAAAGGAAGATTTTCTTTCTCTCATCAGTTTTCCCCTCCTCTGGTTAGAAATCACAGAGGGGAGGGAATGTCTGTTATGTCTTTTTTTAGCTTCAGTGCAAAACAGCAAGGCTTGCTCCTGTCCCAAGACACCCATCCAGCTTGGGAGCCCTTGTCCTTCTCTCTCCTTTCATGCTCTCCCAGGCTCACAGCATCCACCCTGGAGTTCTCAGTTCTCCTCAATCAGCCAAGGTATCATTTATCACAGAAAAGATGAAAGTTCCTTTACCTCAAATATTAGGTAATGTTCTTTGAGTCTGTATTCCTCAGCCTCTTTTGACTTGAGGCTCTTCTCTACAGGATGTAATTTATGCTCTGCTAATTCGTCTGCAATCTGCTTCATTTTATTTTCATGAGACCTCAGCTGTTCCTCCTGCCGAGAGAAAGAGTTGTCAGGTATTAAAACGTGGGAGTGCAGCACCCAAGTGCACCGCCTGCCTGTGGGTGTGGGAGCTCTCTCTGCAAGGACAAAAGCTCAGCTACTGTGCTGGAGCCAAAGGTGTGCTGTGAATTTGCAAATTCATCTGATAAGGAGCAGTGGAAACACAGGTATTCGAGTGAGTCCAAACCTCAGGGATCTCAACTGCCAAGAGCGGATTATTTTTGGCATCGGGGCGTCTTTAGCATCATAAACATGAAATGCTCCACATCATTTAACAGCCAGGCAGAACCAGCTCTGCCCCAAGAGCTGCTCATCCTGCTCTTTTCAAGATAAAAGCACCCTCCCCATTTGGGCTCTGAGAAAGGTGACATCTGGCCTCATCTTGCTCAGCAGACAGGAGCTGTATCTCTGCCCTGATATTTCAGGCTGTCCTCCCCTTTGCTGGGGGGCAGTGGCAGTGTGTCCCTACTTTTTGGAGGTGCTAAGGCATGTTGGGATTTCCCTGGACAGGGAAACAAAAGCTCCTCTTTGGGTGGCAGCTGCTTTTGGTTAGCTGAGCCTCAGGCAGCTGTGGCCTTATGCACCGGGACCCTTTGCTTCCAGAAACTTCCCTACTGAGTGAGACAGTCTCTCCCTTCACCTGTGGCTTTGCAGCTCACAAAACAAGAGGCTGTCACCTCTGAGTGCCATGATATAAAATAAACCTGGGCCGCAGGTAAATAAAATAAAAATAAAATAAACCTGCAGAGCTGTTGGGCTCTGCAGCATCAACTGCGGAGCTATTCAGCTCTTTCAACTCCAGCAACAGGAAGGTGCTGGGATGTGATGGGCAAAGAACCAACAGCCAAACAGGCAGGTGTGGGTAGGGTTGTTTACAGCCATTGCACAGGAGGCACTGGCCTGACACCAGGATTTTCCACGTCTACCCAAGTCTCCTGCTCCAATCCCCTCCTCCTGCCCCGAGCACCTGAGTGTGCCCATCGGGCAGTAACAGGGGGACCTGCAGATGAGCTCAGCTGCCTGCTGAAGGGCTTGCAGAGCACTGGGTACTCCTCCATCACTCCTTATCTCACATTACCTGGCACAGTTTGGTCATGGACGAAGGCAGGAGCGGGCGGCAGAACTTCTTCATGGAGCAGATTGCAGCTGGGAAGGCTGGAGCAGAGAAAATGGCAGCAACGAGGTTGATCCGCAGGATCCAGGAGAGCATTTCCTCCTTACTCCTGTTATGGAGGAGGGGAGAAGAGAGAGGGTGTCTGTAAATCCTCCTGACCCAGGACCAGCCAGCTCACAACAGTCCTGGAGCCACCCATGCTCAGGAGGGACATCAGTGCCTTTACTTTGAAGCCACTTCGTGCCACCCCAGGTTGTGACCAGAGCGAAATCCTGGATAATTGGCTCCTCTACAGTGCCCTGATGATTTCAGGGCTGCTGTCTGTCTCTCAAAGTCCTGGCAGTCCTGCCTTCCTCATCAGCTCTGTCAGCATTCCTGAGGAGCTGGGGAGAGGCCAGGACCAAGGCTGTCCTGCTCTTTGGAGAGCAAGAGCCGCACAACAGCTGTCCCACAGAGCAGGATGGACTCCTCAGCTGTGTCATTGGTGGGACATTACCTGGGGTCTCTCATCAAATTTGTTCAGGTACTGCTCCCCCAGCCCTTCCAGGGGTTTTTGCTGCAGAAATTCAAGTGTCAATCTTTAGCTTGATAGAACTCCAGCCCAACTTCCAATGTCACCTCTCTCAGCAGAAGACGTGAAAAACACAGAAGAGATGACTCAATCACACTTGACACTTATGAACAGCACAACTTTCCTCAGCAGTGGACTAAGGAAGGAGGAAAATCCAGCCTGGCTGAGACGTCTTCTCTGAGGAGCTTTAGACAGTTTCCCCATCAAAGGATGATGAGGGGAACCATCACCTCCTCAGTTCAATGCACCACATGGATTTTCTCCCTTCCACTGGCAACTGAAGTTAGCAAGAGGGGTCCTTTACTCAGCCCTTTTCATCCCAGCCCATCCTGTTCAGCCCAGATTGGTGACAGATGAGAAAGACCTTTAGGACTGACACAAAGCTACCAAGAAACTGTAGCCTATGACCAAGTCCTTTGAACAGTCCCTCAGCTCCTTGCTCCCCCCAGCCCTGTCCCCTGACGCGTGTGCTGACCTGGGCAGGTCAGGGGGACTCTGGCAGTGGCTGGAGGTCGGGCTGCCCATCCAGGGAAGAGTTGGTACTCACGGGGCCTGGAAGAGGAAGACTCTCCAGTCAGCTGTCTTCAGCTTGAGCACGTTGGACTTCTTGCTGTAGTCAGAGGCTTTTGTGGCTAAGGCGTGGTGCACACGGATGGCGTTCTTCAGATCCACTTCAGAGAGGTCTTTGTCAGGTTTATATTCATCCTGTGAAGAGGAACGTTAATTGGATAATGACAACACTAACACTTGCGGGCTGCTTTAATGAACCTGCCTCTCCCCCCCCACGCTATAATCACAGAGTGCCGAGACCAGGAAAAGGCACTGCTTTGTACAGTAAGTGCTGGGAGCTGATAATGATAATAATTAACATCTGGCAACCGCTTCCATCATTAAGTTCACTGGGAAGATGTGAAGAAGGAGATGAAAGTTTCAAACATAATTAGCAATAGTTATCTCTAACACGGCACACGCCTGAGGCTTCATGGGAAGGCACAAGGCAGGGCCAGGGTTCTGCAGAGCTGCCCCCACAGCTCAGAGCTCAAGCTGGGATGCAATTCCCAGTCCACAGTGAGTATCACTGACCACCTGGCCTGGTGCTGCAGCTTCATAGAATCATAGAATCACAGAATGGTTTGGGTTGGAAGGGTCCATCTCATTCCAACTCTCTGCCACAGGCACTGATACCTTCCACTATCCCAGGTTGCTCCAAACCCCCTCTGACCTGGCCTTGGACACTTCCAGGAATGGGACAGCCACAGCTTCTCCAGGTAACCTGTGCCACGGCCTCACCACCCTCACAATAAAGAATTTTTTTCATATATCTAACCTAAATTTCCTCTCTTTCAGTTTGAACCCATTACTCCTTATCACTCCTCGTCCTATCAGTCCAGCTTTGTGTGGAGGAGGGTCTGGGCTCTGGAACAGCAACATCCCTGCAACCAGTGCTCTTCCACACAGGTGTGGGGTTTGCTGGGCAGTTGCCAGACTGAGTGTGGCCCACCTGAATCACTCTT
Source organism: Chiroxiphia lanceolata (assembly GCF_009829145.1). Taxonomy (NCBI): domain Eukaryota; kingdom Metazoa; phylum Chordata; class Aves; order Passeriformes; family Pipridae; genus Chiroxiphia; species Chiroxiphia lanceolata. The sequence continues at coordinate 3,670,595 of NC_045651.1, forward strand.
GAACTCTCTTAATGCCCCCTTGGCATGGTCTCTCCTGTAATTCATTAGACTGGCACTTGCAAACTGTAGCTGCATTCCCTGGATTCCCGCTTTGCTTTCTCCACTGAAGGACAATTTCACACAAGTAGGGAATTAGGCAAGAACTATATATGTGTATATTTTATAACAAGGTAGAAAACAGCAAACATGGGATTCCTAAAAGATGACCTTGGCACAGCACTTTTTAGGAAAAAGCGGAGTCCAGTCAATCCTGTGTTTACCTTTTGCTTTCCCAGTGACTGAGCTCATGGCCACTTAAAGCAATACCCTTTCTCTCACTCTGCAGCCCTGCCAGCTCAACAGCTGGTCCAGCTGGATGGTGGGATGGAAGGATGGACAGATGGATGGATACACACACGGACAGGTGATGTAAGAGAACCTGGCCTGGCTAAAGCAAAGCACTGCCTGACCACGGCAGGACAGGGTGCTCTGGAAGGGCCTGCCTCGCCCTGGAAGGTTACAGTGCCACAGGACTAATGTGCTCTATAATTTCCTTTCCTTGACTGCCCTTGGTTGTCAGCACCAGGGCAGCTCTGCCTGGTGGTGGTGGTCTATCTGTCCCAGCCCTTCTTCAGCTTTCAAGCCAGATCTTGGTTTGTTCTGCAGATTTGCAAAAAGATGGTTTTTTTCCTCTGTTCTGGTGATACAAATCCAGCTGTTCAGGAAGAGCCATGCTACAGGCTCCTGGATGGTAACTCTGATTAGTGAGGCTGTTCCCTGGTGTAGGGTCAGAAAGGTTGCTCTCTTTGCTGCTCTCCAGAGTACCAGCACTTCCCAGCCCATGGATGTGGCTCACTGATGAGAAATAAGCTACTGAAGCTCCTCTTTTGAATCAGTCATCCCATCCAGGAGAGTGGTTGCCATACTGTGTTCATCATCATTCAAAACTTGGCATTGTGCAAAAAAAATGTCATAGGGCCAACCAGAAATGTCAGGCAGGGACTCCTGGGCTTGGTGAACCCCAAAGAATAGCCCTGGTTTTCCAGCAGAGGAAGGCTGAGTGCTGCAGGCACCCTGTGTTTGGGGGGGCCTTCAGCTGTACAGTGCAGATGACCTTTCCAGGGTAGGGATTTCAGTAGCCAGAGGAATGGGCTACTAGCCTTGCAGCAAAGAAAAACAAATGCTTTGCCTTGTGAGGATCTAATGTGTTACCCCACTTGGAGAGAAATACTTGCTTGAGGAAGACATTGCTGCTCGGGCCTCCTATATTGTAGAAATCCCTCAATTCAGGATGTTTTTCCAAGGCTGAAGTTCTTTGGATCTGAAAAAAAATCTGACCGTGCTGATCTCTAATTTCAAGGTAAGCTTTCTGAAAATACAGCACAAATAACTTGGCTTAAAGACACATGACAAGAAGAACCTGCCACAGCTGCAAACTGCTCTGACTAAGGCAGATCCTCAGTTTGAATGGAATCATCAGGTATTGCCTCTATGGATTTCAGGCTCTCAGGCTTCAGTGTCTATGTAAGGAAAAGCCAAATCTTCTTTTTCTAATGCTGGGCCCAGTAAATCAGCGTGAGGTTGAATGAAGTGGGTTCTCTCCACCTTCTCCCTCCCTGTCTGCAGGAGTGCAAAGTGCTGGAGGTCACTGCATGGGCTGACTCGTCCAGGAGACTCATCCCAGTGCCTGTGGTCATGATGGTGTGGATGGCTGATGATGCTGAGGGATGTCTGTGTGCTCTTAAACTGCTCCATCCACAGACATCCCCAAGGCTTGCCTGACGCCACACACGTCTGAAGCCACCACAGTGCCCAGCATTTACATCACAGTGTAACCTACTCCATGTAGCCTCTCTCTGGAGAATAATCCCATTGCCCTTCAACAAATCACATCAGCTCTGCTCCAAAGTCTCCAGCAGCTTCTCTGCATTTTGCCTCACAGCCCTTCTGAGCTTTGATGTAAGTTTAAGTGTGTGCATAAATTGCTGCTGAGGAAGAGGTGTCCAAAACCACAACATAACAGTGACACAGACACTTCCAGTGAAGTGTTTCTGGTTTAACTCTCAAAGAAACTGATCTATACTAATACATAAATGGTATCATATTTGGAGAAACTGATCTATACTAAAACATAAGTGGTATCATATTTGGAGGAACTTCAGACAGTGTTCTTTCCACTATATCGTATCACTAACCTGATTTCATGCTGTTATCCTGCCATGCATTCCCTGGCAAAGAGGTTGATTTGGTATCAGGGGTCTCTAGAATTTTTGTCATATGTGTCCTGCACCATTCCCATGGGTACTTGTCACTGGGATGTGGGCAAAGGAATGCTGTGCTACATCATTCCAGTTACCCTTAGCCCCCAGCCCTTGAATGGTGGCATGCCAATTTTTCCCTTGCTTCTCCAGGTGTAGGATAGTGGGGATCAGCACTTTCCAGGGTCTGTTTTGGGAATATCCTCTGCAGGAACTGACCCCCAGGCGTGGACACTTTGTTTCAGAATCCCTCTAAATTTACTTTCAGCTCCTGATGCTGATGGTGTAGCCAGATTCCCCATTCATGTGCCTTTCCTGCTGCCCCAAGGCTCTGCTCGAACACGCATGACCACCCCCTTGCCTGGGCTTAGCTTTGGTCATGGTGGTGCTCCTGGAGGCTTTGGGCCACTGTCCCCTGCTGCCCACCCCTGTGAGCAGGTGGTGGGAGATCCACCAGTAATCTCAAAGCTTGTTTTGTCAAGAAAAGTCCCCTACATCTTGTCCCTGTAGGGCACCTGGACGTGGTGAGAGAGTTCGGTGTATCTGCTGCCCTCTCCTCTGCCCTCAGAACCAGCCCTGGGCAGTGCTGGGAACATGGACATGGAACGACAGAGATTCCTCATGGTCTGGCTTGTGAGTGGCTTTTCCTCTTTTTCCTTTCCTTCACCTCACATCTACCAGCCTAAACAAACCATTTAATAAGGAATACTAACCCTTGTGCACTTTCCAGCTTGACAAAGACTTGGCTCTCCAAGGAGCACTATCTTGGCAAGGGCCTGCCTGCAACAGCATCTGTGCCTCAGGGCTTTGCTGGGAACCCCTTTGTGGTTGGGGGCTGCAAGGGCACAAGGAAGACCTGCACCCTTTCCAGTACCCCTGTATAAAAGCAGCTCGTGCTTTACAGCTCTCCATCATTCTTCTCAACACCCCTCCATGTGTGGTGATTAAGGGTTATTATCCCCATTTCACAGAGGTGAAGTAAGTTGCCAAAAGCCATGGAGTGAGTCAGTGCCCAGAGCAGATTAGTGCACAGGAGAGGTGTGCCCTGCTCCCAAGCCTGCATTTCTTCCTCAAGACTGTGCTGCAGCCCTTTAGGGGATCAAGCAATTGCTTCAGCAGACTGTGCTCCAACATGCTGATCCAGCAATTAACACCAGCAAGTCAATGACATGTGACATCTCCTCACCAGCAGGTTCATGGCTGCTGCCTGAATTGTTTCTGTCAGACCCACTTCTACCTGTTCACCCACCCACCCTTCTGCCTGTTTTATGTCCACCTCTCTGTCTGGCTGTTCCTCCTTTTATCTACCTCCGCAGGCCCCCCTTCCCCCCTGCTTTCCCTCTCTCACTCTTATTTATACTCAACTTGCTCCTCAAAACCAAATGGAGGAGAGTTTCCTATGAAACTTCTGGGAATTTCCTATTAAAGCCCAGGTCCCTGATTTGGTCTGAGCAAAAAAGTGGAACAGGCTGAACCTGTGCTCCGTGACATCAGGTGGGTCTGAAGGCAGGTGCTTTCTCCTCTATATTCACATCAGAAAATCTTTCCCCAGTGATTTGTGCTCAGGCTAGGTTCTACCTTTTGTTTATCTGCAGGCATCTTCTGCTGAGATCCTGGAGGCTGGAACACTGCTTCCTTCTGCATTGTGCAACTCCTTTGTTCTGCAAACCACCCCACAGGCAGGAAATGGCACCAGGACTCCACAGGGCAGGTGGATGTTTATCCACTCTCGTAGCTTTGGGAATGTTTGGAAATGACAGGGAAAAGACTTTGTCTTCATGGTCTCATCCTTCTGTTCTGTCTCTGCAGGCCTGGTAGACACAGTCTGTAGCCAAGCCCAGCCCAAGGAATCCCCTTAAGAGGACTATAACACAGTCTGGCAGCAGCTCACAACCAAGAAACCCCTCTTTGCCCAAATCCTTTGCCCAAACATTCCTTAGCTTTACTTTTGTTGTTGTTCCAAATGCAGCTTCCTTGGGGCACCCTTGGCAATTCTGGTCCCTCCTGCTAATTACACATCAGTCATGGCTGTTATTTATCAGACACTTTCATTACCTAAACAAATCTTGGGTGTTTTGCTTCTTCAGTCCTTGTCCGTAAAGAAAGCCCTCAGGCTTAACCATTTGCTTCTGAAGGTCACTGAGATAAGAACAGTCTTCTAACTGCCATGTCAGTCTCATCCTTGCTCTCTTTTAAATCCTGAACACCTTGGACTAACATAATGAACTATGTTAATGGGTGGGTATTGCTGCAAACCTTGAAACAGCAAAGAAACTCCAACCCCTCTGCCCTGGGAGCAGTGATGACACTCAGTGTCAGCGTCACGGTTCCTTCTGCTGCTGTACAAGTGTCAAGAAAATCTTCAGTAAACTGGATTTTGGTCCAGCATGGGAATAAAATTCCATTCTGAAAGTGTATTTCATTCCCAGTCACATAATGACAGAATATGCTGGGAAGGGACCCGCAAGGATCATCAAGTCCAACTCCTGGCCCTGCACAGGACCATCCCAAAGAGTCACAGTAGGTACCTGAGAATATTGTCCAAACACTCCTTGAGCTCTGGCAGCCTTGGTGCTGTGCCCACTTCCCTGGGGAGCCTGTTCAGTGTCAACCACCCTCTGGGGGAAGAACCTTTTCCTGAGCTCCAACCTAAACCTCCCCTATCACAACTTCAGACTGTTCCCTGAAGTCCTGTCCCTGGTCACCACAAAGAAGAGATCAGTGCCTGCCCCTGTTCTTCCACTGAAGAGGAAATATTTACCCTCTCAACTGACTCGTGCAGAGAGAAGTCCATGGTGAAAAATCCATTCGCATCCAAAAGCTTCCTGCAATCACTGAAATGTCTTTTTTTTTTTTCCATGGAAAAACTGTCATAAAATTAAATGTACAAGCCAAATCCTCAAGCATCACCTGTGGCAGCACGAGGACTCTTTGGTGGACTCCATGTGGAGACTCGTAACGAGACAAGGACTGAGATGTGAGAAGAGTGCTGCTGACTTGAGGGGCTGGATTAGATCTGGGCTCTCCCTCAGCTGCAAGACAGAGTGGCAGGGCTGTGAAAACCCCACTGGGCTAAGAGCAACCCACACTGCAAGTTACCATGCGCTGCTGCCAGATTTCTGTGGGCTTTTTGACATCTGCCATAGGACCTGGCAAAACACGGGAATCATTGGGGTGTGCTACGAGCTCTGAGTCATAATTCCGTGCTGCCCCGAGGACCTTTCTGCCTTTCTTATACAATCCACTGTTTGTTTACTCTCATTGCTGTGGAGATAATGCTGCAATTCGTAGGAGCATCTGCCCACGGGGAGTGCTGCTCAATGGTGAGTTCAATGGGTTACTGCTCGGCGTGTGCTGCTCAGGTAGTTCAGACCTAGTTCAGTGGGTTATGCTGTTGCATTATGAACAGACATTTGGCATCCTGGGCTGGCTTGGGATTCACATTCAAGTGAGCCCCTATCCAGTCTCCTCGGATTTTCCCACGGAAAACTTTCCAGCAAACCCTCCTAGCATCCAAGTGTCATCCTACAGCACACAGGGAAGATATTCCATGGTGACTCTGATTTCCATGAGGACCTGGGATTTGTGCTTGTGTTGACTAGAGGTGGCCACACAACAAGCAGAGATGAAGAGAGGCAGAAAGTGTCACTTAGCAGCCCATGGAAGGACCCAGATCAGGAAGGTCATGAAGAAGAATATAAACTTTAGCATAAAATCATGGAATCACAGCATATCCCAAGTTGCAAGGGACCCACAAGGATTATCCAAGTCCAGCTCTTGGTCCTGCATAGACCAGTCCCAACAATCCCACCATGTGCCTCAGGGTGTCATCCAAACACTCATTGAGCTCTGTCAGCCTTGGGGCCATGACCAGTGCCCTGGGGAGCCTGTTCAGTGCCCAACCACCCTCTGGGGGAAGAATCTTTTTCCAAGATTCAGCCTAAACCTGTCCTGACACAGCTCCAGCTGTTCCCTCGGATCCTGTCACTGGTCACAGAGAGCAGAGATCAGAGCTGCCCCTCTGCTGCCCCTTGTGAGGAAGCTACAGACCCTGGTGAGGTCTGACCTCAGTCTCCTACAGCTGAACAAGCCAAGTGACCTCAGTTGCTCCCTCCAGACCCTTCCCCATCCTCATGTCCCTCCCTTGGATGCTCTCTAACAGCTTTAGATCTTTTTGATGTTATGCTGCTCAAAACTGCCCCCAGAACCTGAGGTGAGGCCACAGAGAGCAGAGCAGGACAATCCCCTCCCTGGCCTGGCTGACAATGCTGGGCCTGACGCCCCCCAGGACAGGGTTGGCCCTCCTGGCTGCCAGGGCACTGCTGACTCATGGCCAAGTGGCCATTGACCAGGACCTCCAGGGCCCTTTCCCAGCACTGCTTTCCAGCCTCTCATTCCCAGTCTGTCCCTACATCTGGGGTTGCCCCATCCCAGGGGCAGTTGCCCTTGTTGATTGCCCATCTCTCTAATTTATCAAGGTCTCTCTGCAGGGCCTCTCTGCCCTTGAGGGAGTCGACAGCTCCTCCCAGTTCAGTGTGGGCAAACTTACTTAGTATCCCCTCCAGTCCCACCTCCAAGTCATTTATGAAGATGTTGAAGAGCACGGGGCCTACAGTGGAGCCCTGTGGAACCCCACCAGTGACAGGTCACCAGCCTGATGTCACTGTCACCCTTTGTGCCCAACCCATGAGCCAGTTGCTCACCCACCACATGGTGTGTTTATCCAGCTGTGGGCTGGACAGTTTGTCCAGAAAGATCCTGTGAGAACCAGTATCCAAAGCTTTGCTGAAGTCCAAAAAGATCACAACAACTGGCTTCCTATATCAGACACAATAAAGCTGTGCATAATCAGATCTCTGCCTGCAAATAAAACAACAGGCAGGATAAGACTGGTCAGATGCTCCACCTCTTCAGTTTCCTATTGCATTTCTCACCCTTATCCTATTTCATCTATTCCATATCATCTCTTCATTCATCATCTCCAACAGCTCCTACTTGCTGGGATACTTCTGCAGAAATCTCGCCTCAGTGTTTTCTCTTTCATATTTCTTCCTTCAGGGTCCTCTTTTGAGGCTGTGAATAGTCTCCTTAGCATGAACACCACTACAAAAGATGAGAGCATCCTCCAGCTTTAGTCTCTGGAGGAGGCCTGTCCATGTCCATGTATGTGTTAGGACATGGATTCACCTCTACTTGCACCTATGAGTCTCCTGCTTAGGACAGCAGGACTGCTTTGGAGACAGCACGAGACAGCAAAGGGGATAATCCCCCATGGTTACCTTTTGTAAATAAAGGACGGTCCCTTTAAGCACAGCATAAAATTTCTTCCAACCTCTTCTTCCTCTGGGAGCTAAAAAAAAGGAAGAATATTTAATTGTACATGTCTGCTCCTGCTGGTGCTGTTTGACCTTCCTGGCAAACCCAACCCTTCTCCTGACCCACCACAGGCACACAGTGATGCCCAGACCTCATACACCTCCAAGTTTTTGCTCATGAGTGGCTTGTCTGCAGGGACATGTGTTTGAGAGACAGTAGCTGGGCTTTGCAGCCTCCCAGCAGGAACAAAGCAGGTCAACACCAGAGATGAGCTGGTCCAGGGGCAGCACTGGACACCTGCAGGAAGTCTCTGCTCCTCTAAGCCCAGGTTCACGCTCCTTGGACTAAATGCTCGTGGAGCAGAGACAGTCCCTGAGGCTTCCCTGCTTCTTGGTGAGTTGGGTAGCTGTGCCCTGGGTAAGGAGCTTCTCTTACACTGAGGAGGGAGCACTGCCACCAGCCAGCTTGATGGACCTGGGGACAGAGAGCTTCCTGGAAGCTGGAGAGGGGTGGAAGGCATGGGGAGCCATCCACATCACCACAAGACAGCTGGTCCTCCAAGCACAGGATATTAAGAAAGTGCTGGAAGCAAGGGAGGCCTTTGGTGGTAATCTCTTCTAAAGACTTTAAATTGGCTGCAGTGACTGGGCCAGTCACGTCAATTAGTGAAAGGGATTATCCAAGGTTTAATTAATCTCTGCTCATTAACAGTTCCCAAATATCTTTTCCTTTACCTTTCCTATAATCCCACATGATGATAGCAGAGCTGTGGGATGTTCTGTCCCCCAGCCAGCACATGGCAGGATATGGACAGGAGCAAAGCCTGGCAGACCAGACTGTCCCCAAGGCCAGGGCTGGGGAGGACATCCTGCCCCCATTGCTCAGAGAGTGGGATTGGGAATGGGCCCACGAACAGGATGGAAGCCCAGGTCTGTCTGTGTGGGGCAGGCATTGTTAGGTTCCTTGGCAGTGAGAAGGGAAGATTGAGGCCTCCTGAAAACATTCATGTCTACAAATGCCTCAAAACCAGCCTCCTTTCCCTGCATCCTGGCATTTCAGGGGATGTCTCTTGTGTTCCCTGGGATGCAGTGAGGACATGCCAGGGAGAAGGGTAGGGAAAAGCTCTGGGACTGCCTGGGGCACCTCTCCCTGTCCCCTTAGCACGTACTTCTCTTCCCATCCATGTCTGCGTGGGTTTTTCGGGTGAGGACTCCGTGCTTGTAGGTGACGGCGTTCAGAGCCTGGGGGATGTCCAGGAAGGGGTTGCTGCTGTCAACAATCCTCGTCACTTTTTTCGCACTGGCTCCGAATTTGTCATCTACCAGCTCCGAGAGGGATTTCCTCAACTCGTCCTCATCGCTTGGAAACAAAATCAGAGAAGAGACTGAGTGGAGAACACATGAGGTGGGTCACAGAGTGCCCTGTCTGCCTTGGGTTTAGAGTTTATATTACAGGTCAGGGAAAGAAAAAGAAAGGAGATGCAGGGACAATGCACACCGAGAGTGCCAGTGGTGGTGGTCTGAGCTGGGTGGCAGGTAACTGTCCCAGAGGTCCCACTGTGAGGTTACTCAACATGAGTGAGAGGATGGGGGCTTGTCTGAACACCAGGAAACTGCAGACATCCCATGCTGAGGACTACAGGCATTTCACAGGGAGATCCTCTGATTCTGTGCCCTAAAACCAGAGCTTAAGGAGAGTTTTTGCTGAAATCCAGGTATTACCATCATTTCTCAACTGCTGGCAGCACCTGCGGTCTCCTAAATACTGGAGGACCTTGAGGAATGTTCTCTGCATCTCTGAGGAACAAAAGCTCTGCAGACATTAGGGAGATGGGCCACTTGACCAAAAAAAGACAAACCCTGGAACAGGTTATACATCAGTTCCCCACTTGTGTCTTCGGGGTGAGCTGGCAAAGAGCAAGAAATGCTGGTCAGTTCCGTAAAAACTGCATCTCCCCACAGATCTCCTGGTCCTGGACCTTGAACAGCAAGAGTTGAGTTGGACTTTGGAGATCTCAAACCATGACACTTATCAAAGTGTTACTGACTCCAACAAGCCTGTCTCTACTCTGGCACATAGAAACTAGAACTTGTATGGGAAGTGATAGTTCCCAGTGTCCCTCGGACATGAAGGAGGAAGAGCAAACAGGGAGTTTCTGCCCTGTGTGATAAATGTCAATATCTAAATGCTTTGAGTGGTCACATTAGGTTGCAGATGGGACCAAACCTCAGCTGAGGAGTGACCCAGAGGTGAATCCACTGGCTGGAATGTGAGCAGTAAAACACCACACTGCCCCCCTGCACAAGCAGATGGCAAAAGCATCAGATGCTTCATGGAAGAGAAGGATGATTTCTCATCCCTCAGCACCCATAGGAGTCCTGGGGCTTAGGCAGAGCCCAGACCCTACAGCTGGATGGGGACTTAGTGGGGCTCAGTTCTTTGGGCTGCACCAGAGGGACCCCTCAGAGTCCTCCGTGCTGATGGTCACACACCTGCCTGTCTGCTGGGATTTGTGGTCAAGGGCATTTCCTTCCCGGGATGGACAAGGGCAGAAGGCAGAGGGAAGCAGGGAGGAGAGAGTCCTGCCTGTGCAAGGATGTGCCTCAGTGCCAGGTGTCTGAGAGAACTCCCGTGCCAGGGACTGTCTGACCCGGGCACCTCATGCCAGGGAGTTTCTGCCCCAGGTATCCCATATCGGGGAGCATCTCTCAGCACTTGAGGAGCTGAGGGGTCTCTTGATCCCAGGCCAGTGTGGGGTGAGTGAGGGGTTGCAGGGATACCATGGAGTGGGCAGAGGAGGGAAGGAGGGGGCTGGATGCTGCAGCGGCACCCGGGCGGGGGGTGACATCCCTGGGATGTGCCCGAGCAGGGAGCTGTGCTGGCGGGCGTTGTGTAACCAGAGCCCGCATCCAGCGGCAGATGGATGCACTCCTGCTGAACTCCCCTTACATAAACCATCCCGCCGGCTGCGGCTGCGGAGCTCGGAGCTCCCTCTCGCGACAGAGCCCACGCGCAGGTGACGGGAAGGATGGGCTTTAAAGGGAAATCGATGGTACCTGACCCGCTAAGAAACTCCTGCCTTCCCAGGGCTGGCTGAGGAAGGAGACACCAGCCGCTGCCATCGGGCACGGCAGGCGATGGGGGCTCCTGCTCTGCAAAGCTTGACCCAGGTAGGTGGGGAGGGAGGGAGGATCAAACCGGCTCCAGATGTTTTTCTGCTCAAGATAATATGAGGAAGAGAGCAGGTGATGGGGCTAAAGGCCCAGGAGGTTCTGTTCAGTCCCGTGACAAGAGAGGTCTGAGATTAATGAGGACAGGAAAAGAAAGGAGAGGAAAAGAAAGGGGAGTGGAGGGGATGGGAGGAAAGGGAAAGGGAAAGGGAAAGGGAAAGGGAAAGGGAAAGGGAAAGGGAAAGGGAAAGGGAAAGGGAAAGGGAAAGGGAAAGGGAAAGAGGGAGAGGGAAAGAGAAAAAGGGAAAGAGAAAAAGGGAAAGGGAATGTCCACAGTGTTAGCTTAGGATCCCAGGTCTGTTACGGGCTTCCCAGCAGCAGCAATGAGGAGACACTGGGGCTGGGGGGCCTCGCTGAGGTCCTGGCCTGTGCTCTGAGCAGGGGTGGGTGGCAGAGCAAGGGAACAAGGGCTGAGGAAGGTGCTGTGTGAACCTGTGATGGGGGCACCATGCCAGCTGTTTCCAGGCTTGTTTGATCCGGAGGAGAAGACAAAGTGCATCTTATTGAGCTTGTGGATGACATAAAAAAGACAGGTACAGGGCCACTGCTGAGAGGCCAGGAGCACCCCAGGGCTTCACTGGGGCTCTGGGTGAACAGCAGGGTGAGCAGGAGGCAGCCAGTGTGTCCTGGCAGAAACAGAGGCCAAGAGCACCCTGGGCTGTGTAACAGCGGCACAGTGAGGAGGCAAAGAGAAGTGATCCCCTGCTCTGCACTCATTGCATCATATCGTGATACAGCAAACAGTGCTGGGCCCCCAGCACAGCAAAGAGCATCAACAGGGTGGAGAGAGTCCAGCTGAGGCCACCAAGGAACCCGAGGGCTGTGTAAGAGGTGACTGAGGGAACTGGTCTTGCTCAGCCTGGAGAAGAGGTGGGTTTGGGGGACCTCCAGGCAGCCTTCCCTGTGTGAGGGGGTTATTGAGAGGACAAAGCCAGGCTTTTCACCATAGTGCATGGCAGAAGGACAAGAGTCAGTGGGCATAAGGCAAAACAAAAGAGACAAGAAAACAGTGCCTCTCTCAGAATAATTAAGTATTGGTTTGTTGATCCAGAGGGGTTGTGGGTTCTCTGCCCTCGGAGGTTTTCAGGATCAAACTGACTAAAGCTCTGAGTGTCCTGGTCTGAATTCAATGTTGACCATACTTTGAGGAGGGAGCTGGAGATATCACAAGGTCCCTTCCCTCCTGAGTGATTCTCTGATTCTATTTCCAGAAAAAAACCCAAACCTATGTGGAAGAGGTGGAAAATCTCAGTGTCCAAAGTAACCACAGATCTTTCCTTGTGCAGAGACTCCTGAAGCACCTGGAGAGGGACCAGCATTTTACATGTGTAACAGTAAACAAAGAGGGCATTCCCTTCCTTTAGATCATGGATCCATAGACTGTCACCAACCTCCCCAACTTCTTTTGTGTCCAAGCCATAAATAAACTCCATTTGCCTACAGAGGGCACTTCAGTGCTTAAGGGCTTGGCAGGAAATATTCTGGGACTGAAAACATGACTTAAGACCTGCCAGACACTTGGAAGGACACACTAGCTCTCAAATGCTTAGCATATACTTACATGGCCCACTCCAGCTTCTCATTCTTGATGGAGTTATACAGTGTCTGAAACAAGAACATGGAATTAGCTGTGTTTCTCATGGAAGTCATGTCTGGCTGCGAGATCATCTCCTCCTCCACATTCTGTCTGTGCTCCTGGAGAGATTCCTTCCTTGTTGAACTGTCCTGGAGAGGCATTCACCAATGACCAGGACAACTGCTGTCCTGCCAGACCCCTTTTTATCTGTGTGCCACGCTGGGTATCGGACTGGGCACGTCAGCAGCAGGTGGGTCTGGCAGCCAACCTTGCTCAGGAGCCTGTATATCACATTTTTGACTCATGCTGGGTGTTGCACCTAGTCCTGAATGAATCCTGGCCTACACAAGATGCTAAAAGTCTCAAGGATATGCCACGACACCTTTGATGTCTCCACTAGGGGAAAGGAAAGGGGAGTCTTGAACTGAGTAGCAGGGGAGGGATGAGTGACCTTGGGATCAGCTTTTCCAGTTCCTGCTGTGCAGAATTCCAGTGGCTTCCCTGGGGCACTGGAAAAGAAGCAGGAATGGGCTAGGAAAGAGGAATGTGGAGGTAGCCCTGTGGAGTAGGGTGAAAATACTCACTTTGGAGTGTTTAACCAATAGCCCATGGTACTGTACTAGCTGTGTTGGAACACTGCATCTAATTACATGGAAGTGAAGTATCAGTGCTGGATGGTCACATTTGGGGGTGGGGGGTGCCTTGTTCTGTGTGCATCACAGAGCTGCTGGGGGAAAAAGGGCCCCTGGTATGCTCTGAGGGCAGATATGCCCCAAATCTGGACAAAACACCACCAGGGAACAGACCTCTTAGCAGAGACAACCATGGGGGCTACAATTCTTCTCCTGAAAAAGCTGCACTGGAAAATGCTGATTGAAGGGCTCAGGGTGCCCCAGCAGGACTAGGTGGCACTGCAATAATAATGACAGTATCCCACTGTCTATTTATATCACGTTACCTTCAGCAAATCCTTCGCGAAGTCCTTCCCATCGTTCAGCCCGTCCAGGTTGGCGATGAACTGCTGGCACGACATCTTTTTGCCAATGTTCTGTAAGGCAAAGAAGCAGCTCATTAATCTTGGGGAGAGTTTTGACTTTAATCAGTGCCTTTCAAAGAACAATTTTACATGTGGTGCTGAAAGCCTGGGTTTGTCCCCAGAGCTTGAAGCTGAAAGGGCTTCTGATCTGATTTGCTATTGGGGCTCTTTGCTTTATTTGCTCATGCCAACAGCCAAATGTTTCAAATGACCTCTTTTTTAATGGTGGGGATAAGACACCTGAGAATAGCCTCTCCAGCTCTTGATTCAAGCTTCCCAAGTGATCCAGGTTGGTCCTGGCACAAGGGCTGTGTCTCAAAACTCAGAGCAAGCACTCTGTTGAAATGGTAACGCTTGGATGGGGCTCCAAGGCTGCTGTGTGTGAAATTGTGTGAGCATGCAGTGCCAGCACCTGAGACAGCCAGCACTGGGCAAGGGAAGGCTGGTCCTTCATGGAAAATGTTATTTTCAATTGCTGTTACAAAAAGAGATGGTCCAGATGGTACTGCACGGACTTGAGTGCAGTGGTGTGAGAGGGCAACGCACATACACTGGGAGAATCTCACAACCTGGAACACACTCACCACCAGCTAATGCCAAGGATATTTGGTGCTGAAGCTTCCAGGCCATCTGGTATCCCTGATATCATGGCTCCATCACCTGTGGCACCTGCCTTCCCAAACCCTTTACCCTTCACCACAGTCAGGTGAGCCCCTTCCTCAGCCTGCTGGGGTTGAGGCAGGCAGCCCTTTTCCCAAGCCTCCCTCTGCAACCCCACCTCTGCAAAGGGCTGGAGCAGAGGTGTGGAGGAGTCAGTGGGAATTGCAGGCTTCGGAAACAGGAGTCTGATGACACAAAGGAAAGGTGGATGTCTGCAGTGCCATGTCATGTCACACCCTGCAGTGTGTGAAGGACAGACCCCGGGTGACAGCGCATGGAGTGGACAATGGAGTCAGTGAGGAGAGTGTGAGTTCACACCAGTGGTCCTAAGGATCCCAACAGCATCCTGACACTGGGTGTGCTTCACATCCAGGTATGGACAGCGTGGCCATCCAGGAGGACCTGGGAAGATGGCCAAGAACAGTAATCAGAGTCCTGCTTAGGGGCTCAGTGGGGGAGAGGAAGGGCCTCACTGGGTCACTGGAAGGGGATGAAGCTGCAGCAGATGATACAGGGCAAGATGTGTCCTCTGTGGGGTGCCTTCTCACACAGCAGGTCACCTGCTGGATGCAGCAAGGTCATCACATGGGCACATAATGCTCAGGGGAATGTGTCTGCACACCTCAAAACTCGGGGCTCAGATGTTCTACATCTCTTGCTGAATTGGGACCTTCGGGTAGGAAGAGCTTCATTCCTGTCCAGCTGCACTGGTAGGGGCATTTTGCTTTTCTCTGTTTGTCTTGAAAGAGACTGACACCAGAAACCTGCCCACAAACATGCACTGCAGATGACCTGGAGGCTTCTCCCCAGATGAAAACATCAGGAAAGAGTGAGGCCTTGGGATTAGCTCCCCATGGCCCCCCTCCACCTGTCATCTGTGTGTGCAAACACTCTTGGGCTACACGGGGAGCCAAGTGCTGCCTTTGAGCAGCTCTGTCTGATTCTCTTAATTATGCCTCCTGCTGGTGCCAGCTCCAGATGAGCTGGCACCCTTGAGAGATCAAGAAAAAGAAGAATAAAGCACTGTTACAAATCTGCAGTGCCTGGGGATGTGGTTGGCACAACACAGCTCAGCCATCACGGGGAGCCCCACAGCCCCCATCAGCCAGAGGCCACTGCCAGCCAGGGCTCAGAGGGCACATGGGCTGCTGGAGAGCTCAGGAAACCTTGCAGACATGCTGGGATTTCAGCAGAGGGAAGAGAGATTTGTGTGCTCATTGGCCAGTGAATCTCAGACACAAAAAAGAAAGGAGAAATCCAGTGTTGTGGATGGAGAGAGGAAGGAGGGTAAAAGAGAACGTTCAAAAACACAGCGAGGAACCTCCACGAGGAGGGAAGTCTGGGGGTGAGGCAGGAGTGTTGTCTGAGACCTTGAGGCACCAAATTTACACAGAGAGAAGGTGACTACTCCCACCCCTGCCCTGAGGCAGGGAAGCAGAGTGCACAGCACTGGTCTTTCTGCCCAAAGAGATCTTGCTGTAGTGATACAGCACTGAATGCAGAGGCCAACACATTTTTGGAAATGAGTGGATACAGTGAGATATCACAAGTTACCAGCCTCACAGGCCCTTTTTTGGGTTTCTCATGTACGTGTCTGGGATGTACCTTCATCCCAAGGGATGGCTTCCTTTTTATTCTGTGATTTGTCTCTTTCTGTGGTGCAAGACCATCTCTGAGCTCACCTGAGACAGGAGCCACACCATGGAAATACAGCTAATTGAAAATATGCCCTTTCCCTGACAAGCAGAACAGGTGATGAGAAAGGTCCATCGAGGATGGGAATACTGGGAATCACCCTGTTGGGCAAGGTGGCTGAAGCACTGCAGTGGCAGGGGCAGGACTGAGGGTGGCTGTCAGAACAGGATGGGGTGGCCCTGATGCAATAAAACCTCATGTCAGCAATATTTAAACGCTTCTCAACACTTGCTGCTTTGGGAAGTGGGCTGGAGCCAGCCACTCAAACACAAAGCCCTGCAAGTGCCTCCACATCAACACGAGCTGAGCAGAGAGAACAAAAAACATCACCCCAGGACAAAGACTTTGCAGCTTCTGTTGATCAACACTTGCAAAGAAACGATTCTGTGATCACAAGTGCCTCATTATCAACAGCATCAGCACCGGGGACTGCCTGAGCTTTCAAACACTGCAACAGTATTTTGCAAGTATGGGGGATCCCAGGAAAACCCTGGAAAGGGCCACTCCCAGGGTGCAGTGGGATGTGTTCTTACACAGCATGTTCAGATTCAGCAAGGTCATCACAAGGGGCCATAATCCTCAGGGGAATGTGTCTGCACACCTCAAAACTCAGGCCTCAGATGTTCTACATCTCTTGCTGAACTGGGAGCTCTGAGTAGGCAGAGCTTCATTCCTGTCCAGCCTGACATAAATGGGGGCATTTTGCTTTTATTTAATGGTACATCAGTCACTTACCAGCAACAGAACAAGCCAGAGAGGCTGTTTCACAGCCACACGTAGCTACTATTCCTGATATGTCCCCCTGGCAGAAAAGAACTTTGTCCCACCTCTGCTTGCTCCAGGCAATGCAGCAAAGCATGAGAAACCAGTCAGAATATGAGAGAGCACCATGGTGTGCTGCATGGGGAGCCAGTGAGCCAGCAGTGGATTAAACAGTGGATCAAATATCTGAGAAGAGCTGGATACTTAGATGAATGGGGAGAGACAGTTTGGGAATGGAGGGGCAGAGGTGGATGGGTGCAGACACTGTATGGGAACACAGGGATGCAGAGACAAGGTGCATGACAGCCATAGAATATCCTGAGCTGGAAGGGACCCACAAGGATCATTGAATTCTAACTCCTGGCCCTGCATGGGACAGCCTCAGGGATGAGATTGATCTGGTGGTAGATAGGGCTAATTCTGCCATCCCATCGTTTCAACCCAGTGTAACTCCCCTGTTTACACTTGGGTTCTTGCCTCCTCCTGGCCTCAGCCATCTGCTGCTGAGCTGCCTCACCCAAGATGATCACAGACCATCTCCTGAAGTGTCCAGGATGGCTCCATCCACCTCCAGAAGACTCTGGCCTGTAGCCTGGCATTCCTTGGCTGTTGCCAAATCCCAGCATTAGGAGTCTGTGCAGGTGAGTATGGAGCTGGGTGCTCAGTGAGAAGAGCAGGTGCCATGTGAAAGCCCCAGGAGGAGAAGCAGTTTCCCAGGACCTAGAGTGTGTGAAGGGTGGCTACTGGAGTGCTCTCCCAGTATTCCCTCTGTGAGGTGTTAAACCACTTGAGCTTCTGGGCTGGAGGTCCCAGGAATCAAACCTCTCAGCTCAAAGTGGTGACTGCAGCACATCTCCAGACTCCCCAGCACGAGCATCATGCCCTTAGCAGGTCCTGCTTCCACTCAGGCCCTTTGACCTCTCCCAAATGCTCTTCTTCAGGGGAAGACACCCAGGCAGCTCCATTTCTGCTCCAGCATGAAGTGAGGGGTCACTGTTCTGACCGGACCAAGGTAGTGGAGATGTTCCAGGCTGCAGGAGCAAAATCACCTCACTGCAGGGAACCAACCTGTACCAATGAGCCCTGGGCCCCACAAACCTGCTCTGGGCAGACTGGGGGCACTCTGCAGGTGATGCCAGTGGCTGCTCCAACCTCAGAGCTCTTCAGCTCTTCTAGTGCCACTGACACAGCAGTACTGCCAACACCAACCCGTGAGCTTGGCTTAAGGAGGGGATCACAGGGTTTGTAAGATTAGTGATGGACATATGGAGTCAGGAGCTGCCCAGGATCCCATGTCAAGTTTTGTTTGGTGGTCATGAGAACTGCTGGCCTGCTTTTTGAACAAATCACAATATGATTCCAGAAGCTGAGCTTTGCTAAAGTTCCAAAATGCCCCCACGAGTGCTGATGATGCTCAAGCGTTCATTTGTCACTGTCCTTTCATGGCCAGGAAGGAAAACACCGACAGTGGAGAAGGAGACATCCCAAAGCTCTGCCTCCATGGGGCAGAGATGGGGCAGGGCAGTTCTTACTTTGCCATAAGATCTCCTGGAGCAAAAACAGCACCAGCAGAGCAAGGCAGAGAGTTGCAACAACGTGGCTTGTACTACAAGGCTTGGAATGTTTAGTGACTGCTGGCTTTTCACACCAACTCCAGCTGCTTCCATGAATGGGGAATGTCTCATTTTAAAGACAGTTTTCTGGGCAGTCTGGAAACAGGGTCTGAGTGCACCTGTGGTAGAAGATGAACAGTACTAAGGGCAGGTGGAAATCTCCTGTTTTAAAGCCAGTGTTGTTACCTTCAGGCCTGGACTCAGCGTGTGTGTCACGGTCCCTGCTGGAATGCTGAACCATTCCAGGGGCACTGCTGTGGGGAACTGCCCCTTTACAGAGACACATCAACCCCCCTGTCCTCCCCAGAGGAACTTCCCACTCTGGCAATGCACAGTAAAACACTGCAACACACACACACAAGACTGAAAAAAGGAAATAAAATTAAAAGTGATATGGAATATCATGGCAGCGTCTTTAACAAGAAGGGCTGGCAGATCAAGTCACACATTCCCAGGTACACAGCAGTTTATGGAGGTTCCTTTACACCAGGAGCATTTCATGGGATGCATATCAGCTGCTAATGGCTTGCCAAGGGAAGAACACTGCACAATCACTTAGGAATCCACACAAACAAAAACCCTTACTGTTTTTAACACAGGAAAAAAAAAAAAACAAATAAGTCAAATGCCAGTGCTTCAAAGCAAAACACTAGAATGACTGCACTTACCACCTGGTAAAGGGTTAAAGAGCAGAAAGAGAGGTTCCAGGAGCAGAAGGAAATTTAAAAAAAAAAAAAAAAAAAAGAGGAAAAGGAGAAGAAGAAATTAATGTTATACATGCAGAAAAATAAAGAGAAGATTTTTTCAAAGAAAAGCTCAGGCATTTCCACACCTGGTCAAAAGGAAGTTATTTTTATTTTGCCTAGGTATCACGAGAACATTTCTTCTTACCAGGCCTCTTAGCCAGCTTGTCAATGAAAAATAGAAATGGTAAGGTTTTGGAAGTTTAGGTAGGGTTTTTGGCCTTTTCAATAATGTTTGTCTTCCCAGAGGCATATCTTGGATCTGGTTTTTTTCCTTAAAAAAAACTAGACTAAATAAGATTATTTTGGACTGAAGTCACATAGTTTGCCTTCTGCCACAATGGAAATGCTTTGGTGGAAATATTTCCTTGGCTCCAACCATTTTGGCTGAAGGATGAGTGCAGAGATGGGTTACTGGGAGCCATGTGGGTGGGAATGGACCCAGAGGCCAGGGTGACACTGGTCATAGCTCCCTGTTCCCAGAGGATGAGGCCACGGCAGCTGTAGGCAGCTTGGTGCAGGCCACATCTGGAAAGGATGTCACAGGGCACATCTGGACGGGATCCCCCTGCAAAAACCAGTCACTCCCTTCACTGGCTGCTGTGCTGACACTGTCACTGCCATGAGGGCAATATCTGTGTTGCAATTATGGGAAGGGTCTCCCAGGTGAGCCCTCAGGATGGCCCTGGTGAAGCTGGTGGCCTTTGCATCTTTGCCCTCATCGGTGAAGAGCGCTCATGTAGCGCCCTCTTCCCAGCCCCACAGAAAAAGGCTCCCCTTAAACATGATTATAAACCAGCATGAAACAAAGAGAGGTGAGTTATGGCCTTCTGTGCTCTCATTACAGGCTAATGAAGAGAAAATCTGGGCAAGCCTGTGCAGATGGACAGCAAAGGGTTACCAGCTGGAGGCAGAAGAGGAGCCTGATGATGACCCTGAAAATCCTGGGTCTGTGGGGCAGAAAGGGGGTGTGCAGGTTCCACATGCTCAGGCTGCTGTAACAAACTCCAACCATGTCCCCTCCACCTTCTGGGGAGTCTGCAGCTCCAGGTCTGAGCTCTCAGAGGGGCAATGAAAGAAGGTACCTAATCAGCCTGAGAGCTGAGGAGCCCCTCTACCCCTAGAAAGGGAGCACAGCCCTTTGAGCCTCACAGCTGTTCTACACCTGGAGAGCAGGGAGGGGATCTGGGTCAGCAGTGCCTTCAGCCTCAGCACTAAGCAGGGCACAGGGTCCACTCCCAGAGGTGTGGCTGGGAAATGGGTCTCCAGAGGTGCACAATGTCCCACTGCTGTCCCCTTGGACAGGTCTAATCTCCTTCCTGCAGTTATTTTTCCTCCCTCTCTCCTCTGCTCTACACATTCTGGTTGATCTTTTAAGACCAAATCCAACCTACTCCATCAGAAAGAACCTCTAAAAGGTGGTGAGAGATCTTCTCACAGCTTCTGCTCTTCTCCAGCCACTCTTTTGGGCACTGAGCTCTGCTCACACTGCTCTTTGTCTCCAGAGGCCCCTCTGGTATGAAATTCTCCTGTTACATCTTGGGGAAAAGGAACAGCTGAGATTTATTTCATGTTTGGGGAAGGAAATATGAAATCTAGACCTGCATGAAACAACTGACCCCCTTGCAGCAGTGTCTGGGACAAGGGGAGCCTCAGGTGCCTGCAGCACAAGAAGTCGCAGCACAACTGGTGCTGCTGTTCCCAGACCAACAGAGAATGGTGGGGAAGACCCCAGTGAGAGCTCCTGGGACAGGGCTGATGTGTGCAACAAGTCCTGGGGGGAAAGCTGCACTGCCTGTCCCTCTATAGGATAATTGCTGTCAGCAGGAGACAGGCCTTTGGCTTGAGTCTGGAGTGACATTTGTGTGTGGACTGTCCCCAGCTCTGGGTCTGGCACCCAAAATTCCCTCTGGAGCAGGTCAAGTACTCTCTGCCAACCTATCTCAATTTTCCAGCAACACATTGAGTATGAGGGAAGAGACAAAGGATGGATACATCTCCAAGGACTACTTACATGGCCGTGCAGGTCTGTGTTTAGCAGCATCAGGGCACAGGTGAGGGTGTGAATCCCATCTGAAACACACAACAGTCACACAGCTATGGCTGATTACTCCCCATCTCAGGCAGTTTTGGTGTTTGCTGTCTTGGCAGCCCACCTATTGCAGAACCAAGGCCAGTTGCTATGGCTGGGGACCTTAAAGAATACCTGTTTCATTCAACTGTGTAAGACAATTTAAAAAATTACAAAGTCATCCTCTTCTCTCTCAAACTCTACCTTTTCCTGAAACAATCACCAGGGAACTGTCTTTAAAGCAGTTTTGCCAATAGCTTTCTAAAGACCAGACTTTCTATTAAGCTTACTCCATTTCCATGAACCAGATGATCTTTAAGGTCCCTTCAAACCCTTTCTATGATTCCATGGTTTCCATTTTGTCCTGATGTCACTGCAGATGGGGCAGAGACCCCAGCAAACAGAGCTGGTTTGCCCCAGTTGGTCATGGTGACCTCAGGGGTTTGTCCTGAGGTCTTTGGCCATCAGACCCTGCCAGTCTCTAAGCTCTTGGGGCTGTATGGAACTGTGACAAGTCCTGAGCACTCCATGCTCAAGGCCAAGCTCTTTTTAAGCACTTTTTAAGTCTCTGTGGGAGGTTCTGGGCTGACATTAGGCTTTGCTATGTAACTTTGGTCAGGTAAATCATGTCCCACATGGCCCCAAGGTGGAGCTGGTGTCCCAAAACCTGCCATTCTCTCAGTTGCACTCACTTTTTCTCTCAGCTCACACAGCTGAGAGTCAAAACACAACCATGTACTTCTTCCACGTCTGGGCTTCATCAGTACAGGAAAGGAGGAACAAGACACAACTCTCTGGGAGAAAAACCAGGGTTGGCCCCTTCTCCCAGGCAACGAGCAACAAGACAAGAGGAAACAACCTCAAGCTGTGCCAGGAGAGGTCCAGGTTGGACAGCAGGAAGAATTTCTTCACTGAAAGGTTGGTAAAACATTGGAAGGGACTGCCCAGGGAAGTGGTGGAGTCCCCATCCCTGGAGGTGTTCAGGCAATGACTGGATGTGGCATTTAGGTCCCATGGCCCTGGTCTGTAGGGTTGGGAGGTGGATGCAACAGAACCAGGGATCACTTCCAGAGGGAAGTGTTGGAGAGGAGTCAGAACTTGGTATGTGGGATATTTCAGCTGGGGACTGCTGCTGGAAATTCAACCTGCAGTTTAATGTCTCCAGGTGTAGGACCCTTCCCAGGGAAGTTCATCTTTGGATCAGTGAGGGAGAACATCACACAAATATAGGAAAATGAAACAAGGAGAGGGGGTGGAAGGGGAATAACTGGCAGCTGAGAGCAGGGCAGCAGCCTGATTCCACCCATGGGGGCATTTCCAGATGCCTGTTAGCAGGTGTGTAGAGGCACTTATGTAAGTGCAAACATGGGCATGCTCGTGTCTGGGTGTGTGTTTGTGTGTGCACACGTGTACCAGGAACGACCTTTCCCACGGAATCATAGAATTAAAAGACCTCTAAGATCATCCAGTCCAACTGTTGACTCAGCACCACTGTGTTCATCACTGAACCATATCTCCAAGTGCCACACCTTCTGATCACTTCCAGGGATGGTGACAGTGTAGAATTGTTAAGGTTGGAAAAGACCTTTAAGGTCATCGAGTCCAACTGCTAACCTAAAAATGTCAGAAGAAACTATATCCACTTAAAAAATAATGTGGAGAGGCTGAAAGTAGCTCTGAAAATCTGCAGCTACAGCAAGCCCAGAATTCTACCCAGCTGTGCTGTTTTCTGTTACAGCTGGAGATGTGGGGAACACAAATCCTGTGTGGGGCAGGCCAGCAGTTTTCCTCAATCCGCATGGAAAAGTCTCCCCTCAATGTCTGCACCCAGCATCCCCAGTCCCTCCCAGGGCAGGGATAACAGTCAGGGCAGGATCCCAGGGGCAGGGGTTTGTACCTTCAGACGTGCTCTCCTCTGGGTTGCACTGGCAGTACCGCCGGGAGAAATGGATCAGCACCCGCTCCCGCTCCTGCGTCTCTCCCATCAGCGGGAATGCCTTCAAGAACGTCCTGCAGGAACAAAGGGATACTTAGAGACCTCGTGGATCAGTCTGCTGGGCAGTGTCCATGCTAAGGAGGGAGATGGGAAGGGGGCCCTTTATCCTCCCCCCAGCCTGTGCACCCCAGGCCCTGCAGGTGGGATGCGAGGGGGTCTCTGGAGCCAGTGCTGAGCTGTGCAGGGAAACACTGCCAGCTGAGCTCTGACCCACCCCTGGCTCCATGGCACCAGGATGGGGTTGCCCATCCCAAGGGAAGAAGTCACTCCCACTTGCTCTGATTTTGTACGGGATGAGATTCCTGGGAAAGCTGCTCTCTGCCATGGGGGAACAGGTTGGGGACCCTCCCCTTGACGTGCACTTTTGGTGGCAGCACCTTGTGCCAAACGTACCAAAGCAAAGATTCAATGACAGCCTGGAGCTCCCCCCTGTCCCTGCTCCTATCACATGGGAGGCCCCCACGGTGCTGGGAAGCCTGGAGGAATCCCCACTGCCCTGCTCCATCCATCCCAGAGCCCAGCTCACCTGAGTGCTTTGTCAAGGGTCAGGCCAGTGAAGTCAAAGAAGCTGAGATACTCCTCTGCCACCAACTTGCTAAATTCATTGCTGTAATTAAAGAGGGAGTAGTCAACCCTTTCATCAGGGAAGAAGATACTGCCCACAAGAGGAAAAGCAGACTGCTGCCTCCTGGCCAGCCCAATCACAGCAAGACATTGCAGATGTGATTCCAGACCCAGGGGGACTTTCTCTGGGCTTAAAAAGGACAGTAACATTCCTGCAGGCAGCCCCAGACACCTGAGAATGAGAGAGACTTCCCCTGCTGCACCCCTCTTGTGCTGCTGGCCAGGCAGAGCTTCCTCCCAAAGCATCCATGAGGAGGAGGAGGCCATAAGGATGTCCTGTGCTCATTCAGCACCTACTCCTCTCCCACTGCTGGACGTGTCTCCTCCTCCCACTGCAATATTCCTGCTCTCCACTCCACGTAGGCTCCCATCCCGCCCTCTCACCACAGCACCTTGCTCCCATGGCAGATGGATGCTGCTGGAAACCGGAGCAGGAGGGCTCAGCCAAGCTTCTGGCCCTGCTCATTCCTGGATGCTTCTCCAGAAACCACTGCCCTGCCACGTTTTTGAAGGATGCTTGGAGATGTGCTGTCTTTAGAGCCAGAATGGGGCCTGTTGAGCTCCTCTATTTGCACAGGTCCATGGAAGTGCAAGAGTAATCAATAAAAGTGGGCAAGAAATCAGACATGATCTCAATATGCTCAGCCTTTGCCATGTACAATTCCTTTTCCTTCTCCCCACGAAATGAAAAGTGTTTTGCTAAGGATTCCACATCCAAATTCATGCCAAGATGTGTTAAAACAGAATTCATTGCTTTTCCTACGGCATTATCTCATCTCTGCTGTGAGGTGGATGCTGCAATGCCTCTGGTGTGGATGCACAGCACATAGCAGGGTTGGACAGAGCAGCAGGACAGCTCCAGGGGAGAGTCCCAGGCTGAGTTTTGAGAGGCAGGAGACAAATATTGATGCTGGAGGTTGTGCAGGAGACTGTTTCAAAGCTGTATGAAGCCACAAGGCCTCACACTCATAAAACAACCCTATCATTTTGGGATCACTAGCTGTGGGAAAGACCTCATGGACCCATGGCCAAAGTATTTGTCTGAAGCAGTGTCACAGCCCCTGGTGTGCAAATTCCTGCCAGCTTCCCAGGGGGACTTCTCCACTTGTCCTGGAACTTCACAGCAGAAGGTGACCACATGTTTGTGAAAGGAGATGTCACCACACCTTCACCCCTGTGGCAAAGGATGAGCAGAACTGAGCAAGCCCCAGACCTCCCCTGGGATTCTCTCAGCTCTGAGCCTGCAGAAGACCTCATGCATTGGCTGTGCCAGTGCTGGGAACCAGCCAGTGCTCTCCCTGCCCCCAGTCACCCCCTCACGCGGGCTGTTTTAGTCTCTCAGGAGTAAAGGACTTTCCCCTTCTACTCTGCCCTTGTGAGACCACAGCTGGAGTATTGTGTCCAGGTCTGGGGTCCTCAGCACAAGAAAGATGTGGATCTGTAGGAGCAGGTCCAGAGGAGACCACAAAGATGCTCTGAGGGCTGGAGCCCCTCTGCCACAGAGACAGGCTGGGAGAGCTGGGGTTGTTCAGTCTGGAGAAAAGAAGGCTCCAGGGAGACCTGAAAGCCCCTTCCAGTGTCTAAAGGGGCTCCAGGAGAGCTGGAGAGGGACTTTGGACAAGGGCATGGAGTGACAGGACAAGGGGGAATGGCTTCCCACTGCCAGAGAGTGGATTTAGATTAGATATTGGGAAGAAATTCTTCCCTGTGAGGGTGGTGAGGCCCTGGTACAGGTTGCCCAGAGATGCTGTGGCTGCCCCATCCCTGGAAATGTCCAAGGCTGGATGGTGCTTGGAGCAACCTGGTCTGGTGGAAGGTGTCCCTGCCCATGGCAGGGGGCTGGAACTGGATGAGCTTTAAGGTCCCTTCTAACCCAAGCCTCTCTGTGATTCTTTCCGTGATTCTTTGAGTCCTTCTGTTTGGGCATCCATTTACCAGGTGTCCTGGGAACCTGCTTGGGCACCCTGTGCCCTGGGCACAGACCAACAGCTGCCATGTCCTGCAGCACTGCAGCCACCAGGGGAGAGCAGTGTCTGACTCCCACACTTACTCTCAAGCTGAGCTTGAAGGAATGGCCTTGCCCGAGGCTCCCTAAAGCAACAAGACTTGGCATGTCTATACCCAGCACAGATTTTGGGTGGGTTGAACTGCTTTTGAGATGTTTCCATGGCCTACACATGGAGCTACACCTTAATTTACATTTCTAACTAGACAGGCAGGATGAAGGTGGGTGGGAGCTCCCCTTCACCCCACACTCCCATCAAGGCAGCACAGGCTCAGCTCAGTCAGTGGGTCCTGCTGAAGGCCAGGAGTCCATGGGGAATTTGTGAATCCCAGGACAAGTGGTCTGAGCCAGCTGCTGTGGTGCCAGCAGTCCCCAGCCTGGGTGCCCATCACACCTTCCTGTGTGCCCCCCTTGGTCCCTCTCTTGCCTGGAGAAGCCGCAGGCAGGGGCTGCTGGCTCTGCTGAGGGAACTGGACAGTATCACAGGTCACCTGAAGGCAGCCAGCTCCCAGGAAGCCACAAACTCCTATGTCTAGCCAGGGGGAAGGTGACATTGTTGGGACTCTTCTCCCTGAGCTCCAGAGCCAGTTAACATGTCCCAGGCCAGGGGCTGCCAACCCTGGCCAGGGCAAGACCATGGCCCACACTAAGGTGGGTTTAGGTGTTTGTTCTGGTCTCCTCATTCAGGAATTGTCCTCCTCTCTCTCTGTGCCAGACCCAGCCCTCCCTGCAGGAATGGGTGACACTTCCATCACGCAGCTCAGACACCACAGAGACATTCCCACAGGAAGGCATTTCCCATGGGGACATTCCTGCCATCCTTTGGATGGTGGCCTTTCAAGGCATTTCCTGTGTGGACATTCCTGCCATCCTCTGGCTGGTGGCCCTGCCACACAGACCTCCATCCAACTGAGGTGAAAGGTAAGATGAGCTCTGTAGACCTTCATCAAGCCTTTTCTGCTTTGTTTGACAATGATGAATGGTTTTGGCTTTGGTTTATTTTACTTTTGGCGTTTTGTTTTGTTGTTTTCTTTTTTGTTTTGTTTTGTTGTTTTTGAGAAAATTGCCAATGACCACAAAGTAAAAAAGGGCGTAAACCAAGCTAAATAGCTTCAAAATGAGATTTCACTTTTTGCTCAGCCCTCCTACACGGAGCTGACCTCAAAGCATCACTTAAGCTTACCCTGCTCCCACCACCATAGGTTTGTCTTACATTGTCTTAAGTGAGAAAGACCAACTTAACACAAACCTATCTCCATCCTTCTCCCTTTCCTGCTCCATAACAAGAGCCTGCAGCTCTGTTCAGGCCTTATGCCAGGAAAGGGTTCAGATGTCAAAACCCAGCTGATCAAAACGAAACTTTTATTTCAAAAGCTGTGTCAATTCCCAAATGTGGGTCACCCAACACCCTCCCAAGGTGTGAGGGTTGCAGGGGTGAGTGAGGACTGCAGGAACTAGCAAAGGAATAGACTCAGAGAGCCATTGTTTGGAACTTACTCCCCCTCAATGAGCTGTCATGGCAAATTTGAAAGAAAGGAGAAGGATGTCAGACCTGAGGCAGCAGCAACCAGCAATGCACCTGCTACAAGAACCACAGCAAAAGAGAAGCATGTGGATGCTTCCAGGTGATACAAAGGGCCTCTCTGGGAGACCATTCCTGAGCTCCTTCTGTCCCAGGACTAAGCTGGGAGTCACAGACCATCCTTGGTACTGAAAGGTTGGGTATTCACTGAGGTACAAGGTGTGTTCTGCTGATCTGGGCAGGGGGGAGATATTTCAAGGAAAAAAAAAAAAAAAAAAAAATCCCAGCAACATGGGTTATATCTGATCCAGGCAAAGGATGATGGGGATTGGTGCCTTCACACCCACTGCCATCCTAAAATAATCTGTTACTGCCACACTCATTACTGTTACTCTGTCTCTTAAAAATCTCTGCAACTCTCCCACTTTTGAATATTTGAATAAACACTTTTTATTTCCCTTCTGCTCTACCCAAGCAAATCTACCAGCTGAAGTGCTTGGACCTCTGGTGTTGCTCTCCTGCCATCTTACAGACTGGGTTGGGAGGCTCTGCAGCAGGAAGGTTTTGGGGTGCAGACATGAAAAACCTGGGGACTGGCAGGGATCCCTGTGACAATCCAGGCCTGGATGCTAAAACCTTCATCCTGGGGACTTGCTGTAGTCTTGCTGGGCCCTTACCAAACACAGGAAGCTCTCGGTTCTGATGGGCAGCAGCTTGTGGCAGCTAATGCCCAACATCTCAGGCAGCTCGTAGGATTCATATTTTAAGGGCACTGGGCCAGTTTCAACTGGAAGGATCTCCAACAGCCCCATCCAGCAACCAGGTTTGCCCCTTCCAGTGCTCCCCAGACCCTCCCCACCACCGTGCTCCAGGCTGCCACCTCCACCACCCTCTCCCACGGTGGCCCCGCTCACTTTTTGCCGAGCTGCCGTGCCACGTCGCAGCGCTTGAAGCCCTCCAGGTTGTAGAGGCGCTTGGCCAACCTCTTGGCAGCCTCGCTGTCCGCCCTGCAGCCGTTGGCCAAGGTGTCCGTGCTGCCCTGGTCCAGCTGCTCCGTGCTGCCCATGTCGGAGTCGGAGTCTGACAGGGTGTCCTTCAGGCTGGCGTCGCTGGATGGGAATACGGGACACTCAAGGAGCAGCCATGTGACCCCGTGGAACCCACCCAAAAACGCCACGTTTCCATTTCTTCTCGTCCTCTCCAAAATGTATGAAAAAACCCACTTGTTTATGAGGTGGGCTGTAAGGGCAGAAGACCCTTCTGGAAGGTTTATTACGAGGAGATCAGGGCTTATTTTGCTTAGGAAGACTTTCCTGCCTGGAAGAGCCATTTTTCCCAGAGCCAGTTTTAGATGTTTTCTTCTCCTGCACTCCAGAGAAACTCTCCCTGGCATGAGAAAAAGATAAGTACTTGCAGATATGTTTAAGGGCCCCCACACTGGGGGGATCCAGGGATGACAAAAGCCCTGAGAAGAGCAGGGGGTATGTCTTTCCCCAGGCCCAGTGTTTGAAACACTGTTGAGGTTAATGTTCTTTAAGTCCAGTGTTCTCCACTTTGGAAATAAATTTTCCTACAATCCTTCCTCTGCCTGGCATTTTGGGGGTACATATGCATTACCTTTCTTCACAGGACATTGGACAAGCCTAATGAAATGGCACGATTTAATTTCAAATTAAAGGCTGCAGAGAGAGTGACTTCTCCCTGAGTAATGAGGATGTATCAAAGTAAGCAGCCCCAACACCTTTTGAAGCTTCCTCTCTCTCCACTCGTGTGGAAAGGGATGCCAAGCTCTTTCCAAGCTGTGGACATTCAGGAAATTTTAGGGATAGATAATACGCTTTTCAGTTCAGCTTATTTGCTGGGGATGAGAAACTGCACTTGTACAAATGGTGTCAATGGGACTGGCACCAAACCTGCTGTTACAGGTGGGCTGCTCCTCTCCCAGCTGCCTGCTGGCCTCGTGGCCAACTGTTGCCATGGACAACACTCCAGGCAGCCCTGCTGGCACCATGTAGGTGGGGATACAGCCCTTTATTTTCCTGTCCAAGGCCAGTTATAGAACCTATTGATTCATTTTTGAACAGTGTGACTCACTGAAGGCCTGGGAGCTGGACATAGAACCTCGGACATGACCTGGTTGCTCTCCCTCATGCAGGGGAGTGCCCTACAGATGAGCTGCTGCCTCCCAGGGGTGATGGACTGGGTCTGAGCTGGGGCAGAGGATGAAGTCTCTGCTGTTCTCCTCACTGTCTGCAGAAGAACCTTTAAGGAGGCTTTTACAGGGGTATCTAGTCCTAAAAAAAGCTCTGAGGTTTCCCTGCACTTCAGAGCACACTTGGGAGTGCACCTGACTGCCCCCAACCTGCCAAGGTGTCAGGCAGATGAGTCAGGGGTCTGCCCAGAGGAGCCTCAGCTTCACCTGCTGTAAGGACACACGAGGTTTGTGAGCAGCCAGAGGGATGGTGATGCCCTCCAGAGCCAACAGGACCACCAAGTGCAGAACTTTGGCTTTTCCTGGGATCACAGGACTCCTCAGGATCCTGCAGCTCACCTGTGATTTGGGGTCCTGGCTTTGAGCACAGGGAGGACTCAGACACAGCCCTGCTGGACTAACTGGATGAGACCTTGGTCCCCAGTGCAGTCCTAACCCACAGGCAGCAAAGCTCTTCCTGGTGGTGTTTCTCTCTGCCACAACAACACCAGAGAGGAAGCACAAGGGATAAAGGAGCAGCTCCATCTCTAACATGTCCACTGAGCCTTGCTCCTGGACTGGGATCCCATAAGACAAGGAGCCACTGCCCAAGAAATTCCCTGTCTTACCTGATGGAGTTAATGATCTTGGTGGCATCTTCCTCCGACCCCTCCACGTGGAACCCGTTTGGGATACTCTTCAAGGACAACCGGCTCAGCACATTCTCTGACCTGCTGCTGGTAATAGAGTGCCTTAGAGGGCTCCCAAAATCCCCCTCTGCTGGCTTTGCTGCTCCCTGCTCTTGCTTGTCAGCAGCCATGTGGTGAAGGGCTTCTCTCTGCTGGGCTGCCAGTTTCTGCTCCAAGAGCTCGGGGCTCTCCTTGGCCCTTTGCTGGATCAGGGGGGTGAGCGGGGCCTCAAAGCTGACACAGCTGTCGGTCTCGTCTGTGAGGGACAGGACATCCAGAGAGTCCAGGCTGCTGTAGTATGTCCCTTTCATAAGGTCAGACTCAACAATCTTCTCAAAGGTCGAGCTGAAGCCATCCCTGATGTCTTTGAATTGAAAATGCTCCCTGTCATCATCGCTGCAGCTCAGCTTGGCATCTCCAGAAGCAAACCTGGACCAAAAGGGGGAAACACAAAAATACTGTCAAGGCAATTCTTGCCCTGTTCCACTTGGAGCTAAAAGGCAGGAGAAGAGGTAGAAATGGACACTGTGATTACAGGCTCTTGGGATCTTTCTGTGGTTTAACCTGCTTGGTTCCTGATTTTATTACAAGTTTCTACAGCTGAAAAAGGTAGAGTTTTGTGATGAGCAATCCCAGAGGCCCAATCGACCCTTAATTTGCTCATGTCCCAGTAAAAAGCCAGACCTCTGAACTGGAGACGTTTGCACATGACACCTGCTACTGGATCCAATGCCAGAATGGATTTAATCTTCCTTTAAGTGTTCCAATTACAGCTACTTCAAAAGCATGAAAATCTTGAAGGCTGAGGATATTTCATTTAAGTTTGGATGTCAGCAGCAAATGTCTTTGATCCCTTTTACAGGGGAGGAAAACCAGAAGCTTTTAGGGAGCAATCCACGTGCTGTAACTTCAGCCTCTTCCCTTGGATGAGGCACCCTGGAAGTGCAAGGCTGCCTCCAAAGAGTGCTGTCTCCACTGAGAGGGACGTGAAAGGCGACAAACACCCAAGCAGGGGAGGCTCCATCCTGCTTTACAGATGGCCTGGGGGATTCAGGCACAGCATTACAGGCTGTGAGATGCAAGAACCTACAAACACAGCTTCCAGGATTGCTGGAGGACTGACTCTCAGCAATCCCAACTCTGCTTAGCTTTGGGTGCAGAGGCACACGTTCCAGTGCACATCTCAAACAAACCCGCACTGGGAGAATTAATCTGAGTCAAATCCAGCAATAGTCTCTGACTCAGAGACCTGGAGAGCTCATGGAACAGAGCAGGACCTGCCTGAGATACCCCAGGGTCTCAGGTGAAACCCTCCTCCCCACTTCCAGCAGCCACTGCTGCCATTTGCTCTGTCACAGTCCCACATTTCGTGGGTGACACAGGTAAAAGCTGCAGGAACATTTCTTCCACCTGTCACAGAGTTCACTTTCCTCACAGCAGCACATACAGTGCTGTGGTTTGGATTTGGAACCAAAACAGCCTTTTATCTACTGCTGAACGTGCCTACAGGACAGGAGGGAATCTGCCAGCAGGCATCTCTTCACCCCAAGAATCCACAGCAACCAAAAACAGTCATAGCATGAAAGGGACAATGGACAACTAACAGAAAATAACAGTGTAAGGAGGGAAGACTGCCAGCCAGAGGTGCACATAGCCCTGTTGTGGCAGTGAGGAGAGGGCACAAGTCAGCTACCAGGCTTCTTGTTCCCCATCTCTGCAAGAAAAGTGCTCATGGAAAAGAATTTGAGCGAAGGCAGACTTTCCTGTTTCTAACGTGCCAGGGTGAGAGCCACTGAAAAGCAGAGGCCAACTCTGCTCTCGGGTTTCTTATTTCTCAGTGTGCCAAGAGACTGAGGAACCCATGCAGGTCAGGGCCCATGAAATGGCTGTGCCATGACACCTTCCTTTCTTTGAGATGCTGCAGGCTGGTCAGCTGCAGCAGGAAAAGGACATCCCAGCACAGCAGGGAGCAGGACAGACCCACCTGAAGGGCTGTGCAAAGAGGGTGACAACCATGTGTGGCTTACACCAGTCACAAGACCTGACAGGCCCCAAACCCCAAGTTTTTGCACCCTTTAAAGTCCCCTCTGATGTCTCAGCCATCAGAGATGCTGTTTTCAAGCCCAGCTCTGCAGCCACATGGGTAAAAACTTACATGAATCCAGAGACTCACGTAATCCCTTGACTTCGAGAACTCAAGGCTTTAGAAAACTGTCACCCGGTTCATCACAGCTGGCCATGCCTCAAAACAGCAGAAATGAGGCAGAGGGCAGCAGCTCCAGCCCAAAGAGCCCTCATCCCAGGGCAGCTTGTCTTCACAAACCCATCCTTCCCTGAAGGCTGAACTGCAGTGCCTGGCCATGACAATGTGGACTGGAAAGATCTCCTTCCACAAAGCAGGAGGAACCTTAAAACCTTCATCTCCTTGTGACAGGAAGGACTTTACAGCCTAAATTACACCCAGGGATGGGAGTTCTGGACCTGTCTGGCAGTCTATCCAGTTGCCAAACTTCTTGCAACATCCTCCATCCCCAGTGAATGTCCATGGTCCCTCCCCTCCAGAGGGTCTGTGTCCTCCATACACCAAGGAAGAACCCTGGGGATTTGTGGTTTCTGCGGGTGCTCCAAGAGAGCCACGACATCACCCCTTGGCCTGCATTGCTTCCCTCCAATCACCAGTGGAATGGCTTTGTGTGAGAGCACCTGTGCAGGAGGGCCCATCCCCCTGAGGTTGGGGGAACAGCAGGCATTTCCAGGGTGCTGTGCACAGCAGCTGTTCCTGTGGGTGTTCTCCTGGGTGCTCCTGGCTATCACACTCACCAACAGCCAGCAAGCCCTGCACCTCCTGGTTATTACTTAGCAGGTCCCACTGCCATAATCCCAAGCCAGAGAGGTCCCACCCTCTCACCACACTGAACAGAATCATTTCCATTGGCTGTTCACACCACAGACCTGGCATATGCCAGACCTTTACTTATCCCTTGAGCCCAAACTCACAGCAGGCAGCAAAGGGAGAAAGTCTGCATCCCTACAAATGTCCCAGCAAAGGCTGTGGAGATCAGCACAGGAGCACTGGTCCTGGATTGGTCATAGAGTCATAGAATGGTTTGGATTAGAAGGCACTGTAAAGCTCACCTCATTCCACCCCCTGCCATGGGCAGGGACACCTTCCATCCCAGGTTGCTCCAAGCCCTGTCCAACCTGGCCTTGGACACTTCAAGGGATCCAGGGGCAGCCACAGCTTCTCTGGGCATCCTGTGCCAGGGCCTTCCCACCCTCACAGGGAAGAATTCCTTTTTTATCTCTAATCTATCCCTATCCTCCTTCATCTTAAGACCATTCCCCCTTGTACTGTCATTACATGCCCTTGTGAAAAGTCCCTCTCAGTGAGCATCAAGCACATCACATCTCTCCTTGCCCAGTCCCAGAGAAGACAGAGGACAAAGAGACTGCACAGTTTACACTAATCCAGGAGCACCATCTGCATCCCACACAAGGAAAGCCAGGCTAAGGTAGGAGACGGGGAAAGACCTCGCTCGTGTGAATGAACCCGACGTTGCCTCCCCATGGAGAGGTGTCGCCTACTTATTACACAGCAGGGAAGGCAATTGCTTTGCTGAAATAAGGAGTTGTATATTTATGTGCATTGTAATCACAAGGTTTTGTAAGTGTACTGCAGGAAGAACACGGTGTCAAATTGCCTGTGCTGCCTTCCCCGTCTCTGGAAACTCTGGTTTATTGCTTACAGTGAGGCACACAGAGCAGGGCAACCAGGGATGGCTGAGCTGAACCACCCTGCAGTTGTATGCACTGAGTTGTTTACATTTAATTTCTCACTGGTTAATTACTTGCTATAAAGTACACCCTGTCATAGAATCATAGAGTCACAGCACATCCCGAGTTGGAAGGGACCCACAAGGATCACTGAGTCCAGCTCCTGGCCCTGCACAGGACACCCCAACAATGTGACTCATGTTCAACCTGCTGTCACAAGTTTGCTGTTTTGGTGGAGTGGGGAAGTCCTACCAGAGAAGGACACGAAGGAAATCAGGATTTTCTTGCCTATGTGCTGCAGGCTTTTTGCAAAGTTTTTCTGAAACTTTATATGATGGAATTTGCATTTTTCAACAGCTACAGGTTGTCATGGGTGGAAATGTGTGGGCAAAGGCTGCAGTCCCAAAACTGTAGGGACTAGGTGTGTCTACAAGTCAGAGGTGGGGATTTCTCTGTTAAAAGTTTGACTTTTTTTGCATGAGTTCATGGGGCTGAAAGCAGAGAGCATCATTCACTGATCGTTCTCAGTTTGACTGCAGAGCTGTGATCTCCCTGAGATCAGCAGGGCCAATGTTGGGGGCTTCTGGGAAGGTGAAAGATCTCTAGGCAACACAGCCACAAGGACAGGAAAATGGGGTTTTGACAAATGGTGTATCAGTCTGGCAATGGATGCCATGGGATAAACCAGAAAGGGGAAAAGGGGATTTGGTTAATGACAAAATGAAGCACAAGCACTAAAGCTTTGGCTGTATTTCCTGGAGTTTTTTACCAACCATTTCCTGCATAGACCATTTCCTGCCTTCAGCAGGGCAATCATGGTTCCTTTCTCCAGCTCCACCATGGAGTGATGACCTTGAATGACTTTTCCCCTTTAATTCTCCATTGGTTCAGCAGGAAGAGCAGGACTCATCCCCTCCTTCTAAAGTCCTTCAAAATTCAGGGACAAAATGCATCCAGCAGCAATATGTGGATGATGACAAGTGATTTGTCATCAGGAACAAGTACTTGACTGCTCATCAGTAAAACATCAGGCCAGGTTCTCCTGTACCCAGAATGGGTCATTGCAGACACAGCAACTCCCCAAAGGGAAAAAAAAACCCTGGGGAAACTCAGAGGTGATGTGGGATGACAGTGACTTCCCAGTGCCTCGGTCCATCTGTCAGCTTCGCTCCTGCTGACCCACGTTGATCCAGGAGAGCCAGACAGTCCATATGGGCAGGGCAGACCAGCTCCCTGCTGTGTTTGGCCCAGCCACACATTTCTGCCAGTTAGCCCAAAGAATGGTGGTCAAAGTCCTGATGAGCTCGAACACAGTGAGCTAAACCCCATCCGCAGGCAATAAGCGCTTTCCCAGATTTCAGATGTGTCCCTGAAGTTTTCCAGCTGCCCTTCTGCCTTTGAATATAGCGTGTGACTTGTCCCTCGTGCATTCAGCTTCCCAAAAGACTTATTTGCTATCCAAGTGAATATGTTTAGAGCATAAGATCACGGGCTGTGCATGCAGAGCCCAGCCAGGTTGCATCATCTCCACATCCTCAGCCTGCCACTTCTCCCAATTCATGCCCAAGTACCTTAAAATAATTGCACTTGCAGTGATTGCAGCAGCATTCTCTGACCACTCCTAGCTTCCTCTTGAACTCATAGCCTCTGCCAGAGAGCCACCTACCAAGCAAATATGATTCCCTTGAAACCTGAGAGACTTGCAGATATCCAAGATCTGCCTGCATAGCTTATAGGGCTCGTGGGACCTGCCTGGAGACAGGCTCCCTGAACTCTCCACACAGCAGCAGCCTGCACTGGACACTCTTCCTCTTCAATACCTTCAGATGTGCTCATTGGAACTGTGCTGCTGCTTCTTGTGGGAGGCCTTGAGTAAAACAAACCACCAGCTTTTTATAGGGGAGCCTGTTCAACACCAGAGAAGCAAAGAAGGAGGGACTCCTGCCATCAGCCCATACCCTGTGTGGCTCCCCAGCTCTGCTGACACTCCTGCCCACACTCCAGACAGCACTCCAAATGATCAGCACAGCCTGGAGCCTGCACTGGGCTAAAGCCAGGAGCTGATCCATAGGCCACCTTGGCCACCCTGTCCTTTCCACAGCTTCTCTTCAGAAGGCCATGTACCTCTGGGACAACCTCTGCTCCTCTTCTCCAGCCCCTCCTACTTGCAGCATCTCTCCCAGCCCGGGGTAGGTACACAGGCATCAACCTCACAACAGGCATCAACCCCAGGTGGCTACAGTTCTAGAGCCCTGGCTGATTTCTGGTGGCAAAGGGAAGCATCCATACCACTCCCACAGGAATGGCACGGAAAGCACCCCACCTCACCCCAGTGACCTGTCATTCCCCCTCAGCCCTCAACCTTCAGAGCCCCAGGGAGGTCTAGAAACTTGTAGAGGCATAAAATCTGCCCCAGCCTGGAGAGTTCTCCTGTGAGCCAGGCTGACAGCACAGAGGACTCAGGGACCGAGGGGCATTGCACATGTGCTGGTTTGTGTCAGGCACTTGAGAACAGGATGACATTCATATCTTTTGTCTCACACTGCTGCCCCTGTGCCACCCAGGCACTGGTAACACCTGTCACAGGAGCAGCAGAGAGCAAAGCTCAGTGTCTTGTCCTCTCTTGGATGCACAGCTGTCACCCGCTAGCCCAGGGACTGCCAGAACTAGCCATGCTGCCAGGGACTTCCAGGGCACAGCAACCCCCCAGACCAGCCTGGCTCTGCACCACCCCCAGGCTGTCATACTTGCCCTAAGCAATTTCAGGTAACTCTGCCTTAAGTGCTGCAGCTGAATTCCCAACTTGTGAGACACGCTCAGAGTGAGCACAACCAGCACCCAGCACTCTTGAGATTCCCAAAAGCTTCTCCTTCATCTTAGTGACTCTGTGGGCAGGCACTGGCTCTAATCACAGCTTTTCTGCATTTGCAACAGAGCTTTTCTGCATTTGTAACAGGGAAAAACCGCGTGAGAAGTCCAGAGAGAAAAGTCAGTAACAGGGGAAAACTCTGTGAGAAGCCCAGAGAGAAACAAGAGTTTCTCAAAGCCGCAGTCAGCCATGAGAGCAGCTGCAGCTTCTTAAACTGATGAGTTACACACGGAGCAGAGTAACTCGAACCAAGGAGCCTTGAAAACAACACACACACACAAACGAGAGCTGAGCCAATGCCACGACGGCTCCACACTCACCCGAACTGCTCCTCTGCCTCGTCAGCGCTTAGAGCCTCCGAGGATCCCAGGACGCTGTGCCACCGCTCCTTGCTGAGGGCCCCTCTGGGTATCTCGGGGCTGGGGGAGCCCCTCTCCCCCAAATCCGGGCTGCTCCGGCTGGGAATGTCCCCGTCCCGCTGCTGCCGCGGCGGCTGCTCCGGCCCCGTGACCGGCGCTGTGTCCACCCCGTTGGCCAGCACTGCCCCGTCCTCGGGGGCGCTGTCGCTGGCAGCGCCTGTCCCCTGTCCCTGCTCGCTGTGCCTCTCGCCTGGCTCTGTCACCGCTTCCAGATGTTCGTCCCGCGGGGCCCCGCGCTCCCCCTCCGCTCGGGAGGGCTGAGCATCATCGTGCCGGGGGCTGGCTCTCCCGCTGGCAGGCTCCTGGGGCTGGCCGAGCTGCTCGTCCCCGTCGCTGCAGGACGGCTGCGAGCCCGGGGAATGCGGCTCGCACTCCTCGCGCTCGGCGGACCATGGAACGGGGCCGCTCTCGCTCATGTTCCGCTTGTTGTCCCGGCGCTTGCGGGATCGCTCCCGGCGCTCAGCTCAGGCTCGCTACTACCTAAAAGGGGAAATAAGCATGTCATGGACACCGGTAAGGGCTGTCAGAAAGGCACAGGTTTTTGATAGCACCGCGGCAGCGATTTGAAGCTCCCACCCCTCCTCAAATCCTCAGTGTAAAAGTAAGGAATGACCTTAAGGGCTAGTGCTCCTTATTCGGCACAGATCCGGAGGGGAAAATCTGCTCTTATGGCCCTGAAACATTGAGGCCCGACCATCCACCTTCTCCTGCTGCTCCCATAACCCCTGTGGGCACCTGCCAGGGTCTGTGCTCCTGAGGAGGGTTTCAATGGCAGGAACCCTTCCTGGCCAGCATCTCCTGCCTTCACACGGAGAGCTGCGCCCACGAAGTTGGAGGAGAAGGAGGAGGAATAGCTGCAGGGGTTCAGCTTGAGGCTTTGGCAGTTTACACGGCTTGCTTCTCTGGAGTTTGGGTTATCTGTGGTGTGGAAGACAGTCCCAGCCTCAGCACAGGAGACCTGTCCCACACAGGCTGTTAGTGCCCAGGGCTGGGGACAGGAACGTGGTACAGCTGCCTTTCCCAGGCTGGCTATCAGGGTGCTATTCCCTAGTGTTCCCTGCCCACCACAAGTAGGTGAAGCATGCAGTAGGTGTGATTTATTCGTTTTCTAACGCTTCAAAGCAGCTGTGATGTGCCAACCTGTGTGATTCTCCCTGCTGACTTCGCAGTTCTGCAGAGCATCCTGCCTGCCAGAGCACCACTTCTCTTCTGCTGCTGAATGGTGTCACAAGCTGCCAGCTAAAACTCTGGCAAAAGTGTCCTGATTGAACGTACCCTGGGATGTTCTCTCTGTAGGACAAGGGAAGGACGCTTGTCTCATTGCACCAAACAAGACAAGTAGCTTTTTGATTAAAAAAAGGCACTTTATTGGCAAACACGCCTGTTGATGCAAAGCTTGCAAGTCTTACGAGCACCATCCTCAGCTGTGGGCTGTAGCCCCACAGTTCCATGTAAGCTTTTCTCCATCGTAATCCCCCCCAGCTGCAATCAAGTGTCACCAGAAATGACCTCTTCTGGAAGCAGGAGTATTCTGTATGGCCCCCAGACTGGGCCACTGTAACAGCTGATTTTGGTTTAAAACAATATGTGTCTTCGCAGATATTTTTAAAACATTATCTGTGTTCATGGGGTTGTCCAGCCTAAAGGAAACAAAGCTCCAGGGAGACCTTAGAACCCCTTCCAGTGCCTAAAGGGGCTCCAAGAGAACTGGAGAGGGACTTTTCATAAGGGTATGTAGTGACAGGACAAGGGCAAATGGCTTCACACTGACAGAGAGCAAGTTTAGATCAGAGTTTAGGAAGAAATTCTTGATTGTGAGGGTGGTGAGGCACTGGAACATGTTGTTCAGTAAACCAGAGATTATACCTCTTCTCTGAGCAGCCATGAGGGTGTCCAGGGGTCAGCAAGGGGCTCTGGGTGCTCTGACTTGCTAAGTTTCAGCTCTCATTAGCAGGAAAATCACTAATTGCTTAGCCAGGTCAGCGCTCTACCAGTTCATGGTAACAAGGAGTGCAGGGCTGCTGCTGCCTCTGCCCTTACAACCCCTCACCCTGTGGAGATGTCAGCAGCCTCCTCTCTGCTGCCAGTTCCTCTTGAGCAAGGGAAAGGTGGGATTTGGACCCAAACACTCCTCTACAGCCTGGGTATGGGCAGATCCACACAGGTATGTGCTGAGCTGCTGGCTGAGCAGGACAGATCATGAGGGGAACCCCAATTTCTGGCTGACTTTGCTCCGGTCCCACAGCCCAGGCAATCCCGGACCTCAGATCTAACCCTGTCTCTGTGTTCTGTTCCCACAACTGGGAGGAGTGGGGAGTTCAGAGCTCCACAGGGACAGGTTCGGGGTGGAGCCCTCCTCAAGGGCTGCACATGCCAGGGTCATGAGATGGGGCAGGTCCCTCCTGGAGGCAACGCTGGCAGTTTTACCTCTCCTCCAGGTGCATCCGTGAGCATCCCCCGCCGTCACAGCGCGCGCAGCATCACCACACCTACCACAGCCCGGGGCTCCCGATCCCGGCACGGCCCCTGCCTGCAACAAGGGAGCACAGAGAGTGAGACCCAGGCCAGAGAGGAGATTTCTGCTCATCTCCTGCCATCCTGCTGCTGCTCCATATTAGGCTGTTTCCCAGACCCACCCCACGGCCTGTTCTCTGCAGAGCTCTGCAAGGTGCTCCTCCCTCGGCACAAACCTCCCCGGTTTTCAGACATGGCACTACAAGAGTATTCCTCATGTAGGATTTCTGATATCTTTCCTTCTGAACCCCCCTTGACCAGCTAAAGCAGAGCAAAGGGACTCTGTGGCTGCAGATTTCAGGAGAAACTTGATGATGATCCCACTGAATGTCCAATTTCACTCAACAGATCCAGAGAGCAACACACCTGTGTCATGGACTGATCCCCCCCCAACAACCCTCCCCAGCCACACCAACAAACCAAGAGCCAGGTTAGAGGTTTTTAAGCTTTTTGTAAGCTATAAAAGCCATTGATGTAGCAGCATTTCCCCTGCAGGGTGTTTTGTACAACGCAAGAATGGGCAGTGATGCCTCTCTGTGAGGGTGACTCCAGGCTGGAGGAGCATGTCAGGTCACCACAGATGGTGTGGCACCTACAGACAGCTGCCTGAGGTTGTGGGCCAGACTTGCTAGAGTTGATGGAGACAGAGAGACAGGGCACTGCTGCCTGTGTGCTCCTAGAGGTGATGGGTGGATCAGGCTCCAGAAGTGCCACCTGCTCTCCAGTGGCTGGAAAGAGCCCATGGAGGAGCTTGGCAGCAAATACCTGTGTCAAGTCCCTGCAGAGGGATCTGCTTACACCTTCTCTTGGGCTTGCCCTCACAGGTCTTCAGCCTCATTCTCTGCCATCCTGACAAGAGAAAGGCCAGCCTAGACTTCCTGGGACACCAGCACTTCAGCCTCCTGAATCCTACCTGCAGGAGCTGAGCCCTCCCAAGGGGAAGTCAAAACAAGCCCTCAGGTTCACACATATGGGCCAAGTCTCTTCTAGCTTGTTCTTCTGGCATCCCAAATGACGATGGAAAACCTGCAAATCTCTTTCCCACCAAATCCAGGACAGAAAATCAGTCCCAGGCACTTGGTGTTCCCATTTACTGAAAACAGGGCCAAGCCAATGCAGCATCTTCCAGGAATTTACTTGCAAAACTACCAACACTCTCCTGAGCATAACCACACTGTAACCTCAAGAAATGCTGAAACCCCAACATGGGCCAAATTTTAACTTTACCACAGTGAAGGTATAATACAGACATGCAACATCGATCCACTGCTCAAATCTTTGGAGGAACCTTTCCAGCAAAGCTTTGCTGGTCTTTCCCTTAACATGTGGCTTTTTTTAGCCCATTTTTTTAAAACTAGCCAGAGGGTTTGGGCTGAAATTCCCTGCCATCCATCCAAAAGCTTCAGTAGGAACCAGGCACCACCCAAGCTGAATTCCAGTCCAATAGCTCGAGCTTGGCACAGCTGTATGCAACCAGAAAACAGGAAACTAAAAGCAGTTAGGAGACAGGCCTGAGTAAGAAATATTGGCAAACCTTAGTGAGTGATGTCCCAGCCATCCCTCCTAACTTTTTACCCAGCTTATATTTTTAATATTTAAAAAATAACATTTTTTGTTATTACTGCATTATGCCACTGTTTCACTCTCTGTGAAGTCTCCCTAGGATGTTTGTGGTTTGGAAGGACGGCTGAGGAGTCAATAGTTAAACCCTTAGTCATGCTCTTCCTTGGCCTTGGTTCCTGCTGGAACCAGGGAAGCCCTGGCAGGATGCAGGGACAGACTGTTGCTGAGCCAGGAAGACCATCGGATTCCGGCGTATCCAAGCTGGGAGCTGAGCAGAGCCAGGAGGAGAGATCCAGGCCTCTCACAGCCTCCTGATCCCCTTGAGGTTTGCATGTCTCCTGTTGGATCCATATTCCACTGCCCACACCTGCAGGGAGGCTGCCCTGTGCACCTGAAGTCTGCAGGCAAGCTGGGTGTGTATCCACACACCACAAACTACCCAACAAGGCACCAGCTATGGATTTATGCTTGCAGTGACAGCCACTGGAAGCACACACAGCTCATGAGTGGCTGAGGCTTCCCAGAAACGCCAGAGGAACTGGGAGGTTGGGTTGTAACAGTCTGTGGCTCCATTCCCAGCTCCTCATGGCGATGCCTTGTACTGAAGTCATGCAACCAACTCCTGGCACACCCAGCCAGGCAGCCCAGCCACATCCCACATCAGCTGCAGAGGGTCTCTCCCATCCTCCAGTCCATTCTGTGACCTGCTGCCTTCCCCATCTGCATGGGGAAGGAATATGGGCAAAGGGAAGAGGAGACAGGCTGTGATGCCACAGCTTGGACAACTTGGAAGATAAATGATGATGGAACAGCTGGCTGCAACTGTCCACATCTGCCTCCAGCAAACAGCTGAAAGGTCACCAGTTCTGGACAAAGCTCAAAACCAGCCTCTCAACATCGTTCTGCCTGCTCTGGAAAGCACTGGAATGCAGCTCAGCTTCTGGCCCAAAGCTGCCACAGCTTCAACCAGACTGTTGGGAGAGAACACACTGCAGCACTGGGGGAATGAGTGGAGGGGCTGGCATTCAGAGATTCCCCTTTGGAGCTCCTTTCACTGCCCCAAAGCAGTACAGCCTTGGCTGTGTTGGACTGCAGGCTGGTATTCCCCAAGTCCCCACTCATTTCTTCTTGTTTCTGCTTTGTAAAGTGTTCTCCAATGCAGGTAAGGGCTGGAAGGTGATATGTGGGTTCCCAACAGTGGATTTTCACAAGTCTTGTCCTTTCTGTAGGCTCAGGCACCCTCTCAAGTCACTGCTGCTTCCCCAGGTCCTGTGGGTAGGGTGGGCACCCCTTTCATGTCCACTGTTCCCAGCCTCCTGCAAATGTTACATGGGTTAGCATATAAAAAGGGGCTCTGGAAAGAAAAGGAAATGACCTGGCATATATTCCAGGCAGGAACAGTCACAACGATGGCTACTGTGGCCCTGCTGGGCTGTAGAGATTTGTTAAGCACGAGCTCCATGATTTGGACCAGACCAGCTCTGGCCCACATAAGCAGAAGAACACAGATTCATGCTAGAAAGAGGCTGTTATTGCTGTGGGAGATGCTAAGGGAAGCCAAGGCGTCCATGATTCATTGCTAACCATGGCCTTTTCATCTCCTTCCCAGAGCTGGGGTTTGGTGGAAGAGATGGGACAGAAGCTGAAGGAATTGAGGACCCCATCCCTGTGGACTTGGATGCTGCCCTCTCTTGCAGGCCAGACCCAAGCAAGCCAACTACAACTGGCTTCGTTTATCAGAATCCCAGCAGCACCAGCTCACCACTGGGATGTGCTCAGTGCCACAGCGTAGCACTGCAGGATAGCCACCAGCTCCCTGCTCCAGCCCCAGGTCTTGCACAGCTCCTGGACCACAGGGAGACAGGGCAGGGCTGGTTGGGAGCGATGGAGAGCAGAAATACCCC
This sequence comes from Chiroxiphia lanceolata, assembly GCF_009829145.1. Classification (NCBI taxonomy): domain Eukaryota; kingdom Metazoa; phylum Chordata; class Aves; order Passeriformes; family Pipridae; genus Chiroxiphia; species Chiroxiphia lanceolata. The sequence continues at coordinate 3,713,604 of NC_045651.1, forward strand.
ATCCCATGGTGACTGGATTTGCAGCAGGGCCAGCGAAGCCGGGCGGGCATCCACTGCAGGGAAGCACCAGTCCCAAAGAGGCCGGGCAGAGATGCAGCAAAGTTTGCCCTGATTGTGTGAGGGGTTGGAAACCACACAGCAGCTCTTTCAGGGACTGGCTCTGGAAGTCTCCCAGCTTTTGTTGAAGCTGAATGGCTGGTGGGAAATGATTTATTTTTAATTTTCTTCCCTGTGTTCGGAACTGGAAAGGCTCCCACTTCAGTTTTGTGTAACCACTTGGCTGCTGCAACACAGGAAGGCTTGGAGAAGAATCCTGCTGCTTAGTCAAGCATGAGCTTTTCCTCAAGCTCATGCTGAGCTGGGCTGCTTCCTGCAGCAGCCTTGCTTTTCCTTGCTGCCCCACATCCCATTCCCTCTGGCTTGGTGAAGATAGAATCATAGAATGGTTTGGGTTGGAAGAGACCATCCAGTTCCACTCCCCTGCCATGGACAGGGACACCTTCCACCAGACCAGGTTGCTCCAAGCCCCGTCCAACCTGGCCTTGGACACTTCCAGGGATGGGGCAGCCACAGCTTCTCTGGGCAGCCTGTGCCAGGGCCTCCCCACCCTCACAGGGAAGAATTCTTTCCCAATATTCCATCTAACCCCGCCCTCTGGCTGTGGGAATCCATTCCCCCTTGTCCTGTCACTCCATGCCCTTGTGAAAAGTCTCTCTCCAGCTCTCTTGGAGCCCTTTTAGGCACTGGAAGGGGCTCTCAGGTCTCCCTGAAGCCTTTTCCTCTCCAGGCTTAACAATCCCAATTCTCTCAGACTTTCCTCATAGCAGAGGTGTCCTGTCTGTCCTCACCCTGGTACCACAAGATGTCCAGGGGGTGAGGAGGAGGCACAGGGGTGACACAGAGGAGGAAGGCACATTCTGATGTGGCTTCTGTGGTGCTGGGAGTGAAGGAGAAAACAAGGAAATTCTACTCATCAAAAAACCTCAGAGTCAGATCAGTCATCAGGAAGGGGGCAGTGGGGGTGTCAGGAAAGGAAGAGGTGACAAAGCAGGCTATCCTGCTTTGGGATATGCTGGGGTGCAGATCCCAGAGGAAGGAGAACTCTGGGACCTTCCACCTGCTTGTGTGCAGCCCTGGGAGATGCTGGAAGGGCAGAGCAGGACTGACCCTTCTGGGTCTTTCAGTAAAATTGTAGCAGAAGGTCTCACCCAGAACATCACCATGCTCTGCTGGACCTAAGGTGGAGGCAGTGCTGAGAAGGGCTGTTGTGGTCCTTTCCCAAGTCCTCCAGCAGCATTCCTGGTGCTAACAGGGATGAGACAGTTCTTGTGAGTGTTCTCAGCACATTTTCTCCTGGTGCACAGAGCTGCAGGCTGCCATGAAGGGGAAGACAGAAGAAGTCTGTGCTGCCACTCAGTTGCCACCAGCCTCTTGGTCTTGTGAGTCCATGCAGACACCTGGAGGTGCATCCAATCCAGGCTTCAGTCTGTGTATTTCTGTGTTGTATTGGAGGTCCAACACCAACATGGACTCTAAATGTGGACTCACAAGCCCTGGACAGTGGGGATGGCTCTTGCCTCCAGCTGCTGCTTGTGCCCTTGCTAACACAGCCCCACGCTCACTTGACCTTCACTGGCATTGGCCTGGGGTTGCTCCAGCCCAGGCTCAGCTCTGCCTCATGGTGCTGCAGGCAGAGGCTGGGAACAGCTTCCTCAGCTGGAGAAAACCCCACAGGATGGGATTTGCTCAGTGTAATGTGAATAAAGCACACACATACCAGGAGCATCTCAGGATCTCCGTCCTCTGAGGGAGCCCCAGTCCCACACACTCAGACAACCAGGTCAGGAACCCTTAATCCTGCTCTTTCTCAGTCAATTTTATCCCTTTTTGCGTGAATGAGAAGCAATTTTTGGTGGCAGCTTTCAGCAGAAAGACACGACAGGCAGATGTTTGGTGCTTGGCCCTTTTCCTTGACATGATCCATGATCCATGCTATGGAGACATGGAGACATGCAGCCACCACCAACACAGCAGCTACAGCTGGGCCACATCCCCATCTCCCTCAGCCAGCCTGCCACAACTCCCTCTGCTCTGCTTAGAGAGGGAAATGTTAATGAGCCAGATCTGGTCTTCTGGGCATCTGCCTTGGGAATTATTAAGAGATTAAAAATTCTCTTGGTCATTCTTGTTGTAGAGAGCCCTTGAACTCCTTGGGTTAAACCACCTCCAGTGACATCCTCTGCTGGGATGGACCACATGCTCCGAGTTGCCATCCCCTTTGAGCAGGAACAGCTATTTGATGCACAGGCTGCAGATCTCATCCATAACGTGGCTGGAGAACAGGAATGGATGTGCTTTTATGACCTGACTCACCAATGAATTTCTAAAACACACGTCACACAGTACCCTGGGCAGAGGGAGTGCACATGGACACCATGAGGTCTCTTTGAGAAGGCAACCCTGTAGAGAGATGGAGAGATCACAGCCGTGGTTCTTCTTTTTGAAGTACCTTTACTCCTTCTTATGTCTCTGCTTTGACCTCTGCCCTTTCAACACGGCTGCAAATAAAAACCTTTTACCATTCTCGTTGTGAAAATCCTCATTTATTTCTCCCATAGGCTTGTTTTTATATGATTTTGAAGACCTCCATCATATCGTCTCTCAGCTTCTCCTCTCCAGATTGTAGTCCCTGCCTTCTTACCCTGTTCTCAGAAGACAGGAACAGCTTCTCCACCCCCTTGACTATTTTGACAACCCTTTTAGGATTTTCTCTAACGCTATTACTTCCACCTCTCTGTTACAGTCTGGAGAGAGGAAAAGCTGGGCTGCATAGTGAACTCAAGACGTGGGCACAGCAAAGATTTACCCAGCACCAAACTGTTCTGTACATCTGTACAGGAGTCCCTCCCTCATGACACCAAACTCCAACTCACCTGCAACATTTCTGCTGCAGAGCAGGCTCTGAGGGCTGGGCTGGGCCTTCAGCCACTCACTGATTATCCTCCAAGGTAGGATAAAGACAAAAGTGGGAAGAGCTTGAGGGACAGTCTCTGTTCTCCCCTTACTGTTCCTCTGACCATGTTACTTTTGACACTACCCTATGAAGCCCCTCCCTGTGCTCCCAGCACCTGCTGGACCCACCAGAAGATGCTGGACCCATCAGAAGAGATCCTTCAGCATCTGCTGGAGATCAGCTCTGGCTACATAGCCCATCCTGTCTAAGAGCTGAGAGCTGATGTGTGAGACTGCTCAGAGGTTCAGGTGGGGCTGTGCTTCCTTACAGTGTCCATGGGTCCATGGAGATGCCCTCCCCTCTGAAGAAACAGATGGGCTCCACCAGCCTGGGGTACTCCGAGAGGAATCCTGGCACTTTGGGTTACAGTCTTGGCTTGTAAGTTGAGAAAGCCACTCCATCTTTCAGTTCCCTGCTTTGCCCCAGCCTTTCTGAGACAAGGCAGAGCATTCAGGCCTGTAGCTCCCCGGCTCCTGGAAGCCTGGCAGAGCAGCAGTGCTCCTCACCTGGGATCTGAGGCTGGAAGGAGTGAGAGATGTGCTCTAGACATGAAGAGGCTGGACAGCCACCATGGGGGGGAGGTCTGTGTACTCCATTCCAACACACATCCCCAAGCCTTGCCATCTGGGAGGGACATGAGGTCGACAGGAGCCAGTGCAGCACTGTGGGAGCCACCAGGGCCATCCTGCCCGTGCCAGAGCCAAGGTGCTGGTTCTCCTGCCTGGGTGATGCCCACATGCCAGCACTCACCTGGGCTGGGAGAAAACGTGGCTCAGCAAGGACATATGACCACTCACTGATGCCAGAATCACGCTTTGCAGATCCCTGGGGGGGACTGATGGTCATTGCTCATGGACAATACGCTGTCCCAGTGGTTCCCTGACAGTTTAAACTGCATCCTTCACTTCCAACGTGGAAAAGAGGCCATGGATAAAACATATCCCACAGACTAAAATAAACCAGCCACGTGCTAAAAAAAGAGCCTTTGGGTAATCAGAAATCACTGTGCATGGAACATACCTCTTTCTTGAAGCCAAATCCTATAGCTCCCTATTTTGAATTTTTATTAGAGTCCCCAGAGCAATTAGGACACATTCAGATCTAAACGACTCCTGCTAAACTTCATCTTGGGGAAACAACAGCAGTTTCTTGCTTATAGAAAACAATAAAAATGAGTCTTAAAATCCTTAACAGATTTGCTGTTTGCACTCTTCTGCAGTTACTCAAACAGGGAAAATAAAAGAACATATTTAGCATTTTTGGCATGATCCTTTCTTCATATTGACACCTTGGCTATGCAGCACTTGGTGCACTGAGCCTTCCTCTGGCCCTGGGTTTGCATCATGAAACCTGACTGTTCCCTTCACAGGCAAAACAGGGTCACAGTCTCAAGCCTGTGAGGGTGAAAGCCTGGACTGTGTCCAGTTCCGAGCTCCTGAGAGACAGCAGGGACAGGGAGCTCCTGGAGCGGGGCCAGCCCAGGCTGCAGAGATGCCCAAGGGATGGAGCATCTCTGGGAGCAGCAAAGGCTGAGGGAGCTGGGGCTGTTCAGCCTCCAGAGGAGACACTGAGAGGGGCCCTCCCCAGGGTGTGTCAGGGGCTGCAGGGAGGGGGCAGAGGCTGGAGCAGGCTCTGCTCGGGGGGCCCAGCAATGGCACAACAGCATCAGGCAGGAACTGATGCCAAAGAAGTTCCAGCTGGACAGGAGGAAGAACTTTCCTGTTTGGGTGACTGAGCCCTGAACAGATTGCCCAGACAGAGTGTGGAGTCTCCTCACTGGGGATGTTCCAGAACCATCTGGACACAATCCTGTGCCATGTGCTCTGGGATGGCCCTGCTGGGGCAGGAGGTTGGACCAGACAACCTACTGTGGTCCCTTCCAACCTGACCCATCCTGTGATTCTGTGACTCTGTGACTGCTCCCTCACTTTCCACCTTGGTGAGGCGGTAGGAGTTGCTTAAGCCTCCACAAAAAATGGCCAAACATAGGGACAGTGAGCTTATGTGTCCCAGGAGAAGTGAGCTTGAGGTGGAAGGTCCAGGAGGCTGGTGAACACAGACCTGAACATCCCTGTGTTCTAGGCAGTGTGTTGTGTCTGTAATCCTCCTGGAATAGGCTCCTTCAAACACCATTTGGGGCTTCCTGGTTTGACTACGGGGAGGCAAAGATCCTACAGCAGTCAGTGGGGTCTGTCTGACCCTCAGATCCTCACTCTTGCAGAAGGAAACAATGAACCCCTTGGAGACCTTGCAGGGCTCCCCCAGGATTACACCTGCAATTCATAGGAATCCTCCTGGGGTTCAGAGACAACCAGGAGCCTCCAGAGAGGGAATAGCAAAGGAGGGCAAGTTTTTACTGCATCCTGGGGAAAGGAGGAGGAGGGCAGCTCCCACAGGGCTGTCATTCCTGCCTCTCCAGGACGATGTTCCCTACCAAGTGGATCTGTCCAAGGTGGTTGTTTGCTGCAGGAGCCTGTGGTGCAGATCTAAAGCCTGCAGCTGCAAAGGCAGGTCACAAGGATATCAAAGAATCCCAATCATCCCTTCCCTGGCATGGGAGGAAAGGGGGGGAAAAGGGGCAGAGGTTTTCTGTGCCCTGGCACCCCATCTTCATGCAGCTCCCACAGCTCAGAGGAGAGAGCTTGAGAGCAGGATGGCTGTCTGGGTAACAGATGGGTCTCAGTGGCTCAAACCCTACCTTAGCGCAGAACAAACAGCTCATGATCATCTTGTCCATCTTGTTCAAGAGAGGAGTTTTTAAAGGGTTCTCCCAGGCAAACCTTATCCCTGAAGAGCAGGTTTTCTTGGTTAAGCTCAGAGCTGGCTCCATCCTCACCTGTGCCTACCTGCTCTGGTGTTCACCTTCTCTTGAGAGGGAGCTTTATAGTTCAGGTGGCTGTAAACTTGGCTTCTTTCCTGGTTGTCTGCAGTTTTTTTACAAAACCGGGCTGTTCATGGGGCCTTTCCACTCAGTTCCACGCAACCTTGTAAATGAATTCATTGAAACCCAGCTTTCCCCACAGCCAGGGTTACCTTCCATAAAAATCCACAAGAGCTGCAACTGCTTCTCATAACCCATAAATGGAAACAGCCTTCTTCCCTTCTTTTTGCCTCCCTTTGCTTTGATCCTCCCTCCCCACATTCTCCCAGTACCCAAAATAATAAAACAGGGCTGGCAGCTGACTCAGACCCCAGAAAAGGAAATTCCTGCCAAGCTGTCTGTCTACACCAAACCTGTGCAACGCCTCAGGAAGATTTCAGGAGGCAGCAGGTGAGTTCATCCTGTTTGCTCACTGGGAGAAACATCCAGGGTGATGGAGACCAGCGTTGCAGAATGACATGGAGTTTTGGAAAGGAGGTGAACTTCCCTTCACGTACCAACTTATCAATAAACCTCAGAGATGAGGACTAGTAAGGCACCAGACTTTTATGGAGATGCTCTGTCCACAGAAGGTGGTAGACAGGCTGTTTGCAGATAGATGGACTCTAGCCCAAGGGACAGAGGGACCAGCAGCACCAGATGCCCAGAATGTGCAGAGATGGCTGGGCACTGGCTCTGGGCTCCTTGGGTGCTCAGTGAGACCCAGAGAGCACTGAAGGGAGCAAGGTCTTCCTGAGCATCTCCCCAGCCTGCCAGGAGAGTGGAAAGACAGCAAACAGACTTTTGTGGGTGCTGACATCAGAGACAGCTGTTCTGGAGCCAGCTGGTGGAGTCCAAAGCTGATGTGTAGCAACCTGTAACACCAAATAGCTCCTCACCTGTCAGTTAGGGTGTGAAATCTCCCTTCTCTCCACACAGCACTCCTTCACCCATAGGGAACCACCTAGAGAAACCTGATGGCATTAGGGTGAATGGGACTATTACAGCCCTGTCTGGAAGCTGGAGGATGATGGAGAGGACCCTCCTTTGAGAAAGAGAACAGCAAGCATTGTGGATGTCATTATACACACCTACAGACACCTCAAAAGGTCTGCATTTCCACCCTGCACCATCTCCAGAGAAAAAGGAGTAACTTCAGTCTCTTCTCTATGAAGAAGGGGATTAGGCTCCCTTGGCAGACAGAAATGGTCCTTGTTTTGCCCAGCAGAGACTCAGCCCTGGTCACAGAGTCAAGAATCAACTAGGTTGGAAAAGACCTCTGAGATCATCGAGTCAAACCCATGACCCAACACCACCTTGGACCCAACACCACCTTTGGTCTCCAAAGGGCTCTCCCTGGTCTATCAATCAAACACATTTTCTGCTTGCCAGCACAGCCCTGCACTCTCCAGGCCACAGCAGAACACCACAATGGTCCCCATGTCCTTGAGAACCCTGTGTAGACAGACAACTGGTTCAAGATTCTTGGCTGCTACTGAGATCCACCATGTCAGCCTTGACTTTCCAGCAGGGCTCCAGACCAGGAGCATTAATACCAGGCACCCATGACTGGGTAGCAGAGATCGTGACTGCTGAAGATGTTCATGCCCAGAAGGCATCAAGTCCAGAAATGGCTGGTGGAGAAAGCCAGGAGGTTGCCCAGGTAGGACTAAGCCCTCCAACTGGTTTCAGCAAGCAAAGCCTAACATGGCTTCAACCAGTGTCCACTTTGGACCCAAGGCAGGAGAACCATCCATGAGCAAACAGCTGGGTAACTGTCACACCACCGGGGATGTTCTGTTTTCATCTCGGAGAAGGAAAGGAAGAACAGCTTCCCTCACCCAAATCAGACTGAGATGCACTTATTTGGCTTGAAAACACAGGCTCAGCCAAGATTTGCTGACAGCCAACAAGGCTGGAACTTCCCTGCCCAACATTGCAGGGTGTCAGGGCACGAAACATGGCAATTCCACTGAAGTCAGCAGCTCCACTTGGGCATAAAGCTGTGTGCCCAGAGGACCTGCAAGGAGCAGTCTGGGAGAACGAGATCTAATACGAAGGGACTTTAAGACGTCATTGGGACCAAATTAAGACATTCAGGAGGCAAAAGGCAAACTGCAGAAAGGAAGCAACGACAGGGGAGCAGACAGGACAATGCTGCAGGAAAATCACGTCCTCTCAGACTGGGATGTGAGCATCAGCCCTTTTCCTAGTGAATACTCCACCTATAAGCTCACTAATTCTACAGCAGGCCATTTTTAATGTGGTTTAGCCCAAAAATTCCACCTTCCCTGTCAAAACATTCCCTATAAAGGAGGTGGGGGCCAAGTCGATCTTCCTCTTCCAGAGGCAAACAGATGGTCACTGAACTTCTGAAAACTGCCTGTTGGCTCTAGAACACCAAGGAGGCACTGACAGGTCATCATTCTTCCCTGCTGGAGGAGTCACACTCATTCTGTTCCCAAGGGTGTGTGTTTTGCAGGTAGCACGACCACTCCCCCTCCTTTCTCCACCATCTTTCACTCAAGAAAAAAAAAACCTGGGGCACACCTACATTTTAGGTGTGTCCATCACACCTGTGTAGTACTGTGTTGTCTCCCTCAGTCTCCCAGCCTGCAGTCTGCAGGGTGCAGAGACTCAATGAAATGGCTGAAAATATAATTGCCTATTTATTCTCAGAACTCACAGACTGGGATGGAACCACTAAAAGAAAAGCAGGATTTCACTGCTCCGTTAGGATGTGGCAAGTTCTCATTATCTTTAACAGGAGATGCTAGTCAGAACTTGGATATACCAGAACTTGCTTGAATACACGGAAAAGCACTTTGAGGGGGACTCAGCTCGCTCAAATGTAGACATCTCCAGCTGAGCTCAGCCCCCAGGGTTCAGTCAGCAGAAAGGCTGCATCTGATCTGCATTAGAAGTCTGTGTTAGAACCGGAAGAGTACACTCTGCTGCTCTCTGACTGGACCCCCCAGCCTGGGACAGCAGCCCCAGCTGCTGGTGTTTCTGGTGCAGACACCCACGAGGAGCACACGGCTCTCCTGCCCAGCACTGCTGACCACCTTTGGGGGGTCTGCTGTGGGACCTGAACTGCCTTCCCCAAGATGGCTCTGAGCAGCATGAAATGTTGAAGCTGACTCGGTTTGAAAACTGAACAAGTTGACCAGAAAGTGCAACTTAAACTCTGGTAGAGCCATTTCACGGCTCCTGTGCAGAGGTTTGGTCTGCCCTTAATGGATGTGCTGGATAACCAAGGCAATAGGAGTGGGATTTCCCTCATGAAGGAGTCAGCCTCTAACAGACACACTCCTAAACTGATGTAAAGGTGCTTTATAGAGACAAGGATGCTGCTTCTCCTCAGGGGAAGAGCAAAAAGCACCATCAGGCTGATGTAATTGCACCAGGACAGTGCACTGTTTAACTACACCTGCTCTGGGACCACGGGGCTCTCCCAACCTCCCAGTGTGCAAGATGCCCTGCACTAGATCTTGTGACAAGGGTACACCAGGCTGCAGTAGGTCATTTTGCCTCTTTTTTCAGGTGTTCTCAGGGCTTTTCTCCTGCTCCTTAGACATCATTACATTTGAGCATCAGACAATTACTTCAGGAACTGATGAATTACATTCTGGACTGAGGCTTCAATGATGCACAGAGAGGCCAGAGGGGCCTGCCAGAATGAAGTGTGCTGTAAAGATGAAATACAGGTTCAGGAGCTGAATGCTGCTCAGCCTGGTTCAGTGGTGACCCAATGACATAGTGGCACACGAGGAGTGGCAGCCGGGACTGCTGCGGGGGACACGGCCCCAGACAAGAGTGCAAACTGCACATTGTGTGTCTGGGACTGGGCATCTCTGATTTTTACAGCGTGCAAAATTAAAGGGACAGTGTCCCCAGGGTGCACTCCTTGCAGTTTGCTCTTCTCTGGAGAGCAGAGGACCACCCTTCCCTTCGGATTGTGCTTACAGAAAACACCCAGGTCACTAAAGCACAGGCTTCTGCTATAGGATCATCCCCTACATCTGCCAGGAGCTGCTGTAATTTTGTGCCCTTCTCCTTTTGCCTTCTGATGGCACTAATAGTAACACATCTGCATTTTAGGTGTTGCTATCACGCTGTGGTCTTGCTGTGATCCTGCACATCCAAACCTCCTGAGTTTCACCTGGGGTTGTTACTCTGCTCCTGGTCCCCAGGCACTGCTGGGCCAACACTCCCACCATGCACTGTGGAGTCAGCTCCTCTTGACATTATCCCAGCTCTCACACTGTGGACACACAGGAAATCCAGGCTTCCTGAAGCCACCCCTGAATACCCAGCTCTCCCCATTCTTGCATGGAAAAATAAAAAGACTTTGGAGGAAGATTGTATTGGCTAAAGGAGGCAGGTCCAAAAGGCAGGGATAAAAATCTCTTGCTCTTTCCAGTCTTATGGTTTAGGGTGAGGGACAATGCCCATCCTGGTGTCCTGTGGCTCCCACTACAAGGTGCTGTGCCAGAGGCAGGTCTCAGGGTGCTCAGGTGCTGTGCACAGTGTGGGCTCTGGGGATCACCTGCAGGAGCAGCACACAGGCACCATCCCAGGCAGAGGTGGTTCAGGATGAGCTCCATGGATGCTGCTCTGGGGGCTGGCAACTGCCTGTGAGGAGCAGCCAACAGCCAGGACCACCCAACAGAGAGGAGGAGAGATGCAAAGGAAAAGGTCAGGCTTTATTACAAAGCACATTTGTAAATAAAGGGCTAATAAATGATTAGCAAAGGCTTTCAGCGTCTTGCAGGTTTCATCTCTCAGGGTGGGAAGAAGCAGAGAAGGTCACCAAGATATGAGGGGGGGCTGCAGAATGAGTCTCTCCATAGCAACAGCTCCTGTGCAGGTGACCAGAGCCCCACCACCCCCAGCCCCAACAACACACCCCTGGGCAGGGGCAGGGATGGAGAGGAAAGGACACTGCACACTAACAGAGTCGAGCCTTCAGGCTTGGAACCCTCAACCCACCCCAAGAGCCCACCCCAGCCCATCTCAAAGGTGGCAAAAATCACCATCAGACCACAGCAAAGGTCACCATCAGACCATGGGCCAGCAGTGCCATGCACTTGTCCCACCAGCCCCTAGGAAGGAGCCACCAAATGAAACTGCTTCAGCTGCTGCAACAAATTAATTCTCTCTACTTCTGGGAGGGAAAACAACCCCGTGTTTTTCTGCTGCCTCAGTTTCCACACCCAGGCAATGGAGAGAGCTGCCTCCTGGGACCTGGGGAAGAGAGGGAGCTTTAATGTTGAGACAACACCAAGAGACCTGGATAAACAGCCTTGAAAGGATGTCCTTTCCTCGAAAGGCAGGTTAACACTCCTAGCTGCAGACAGTCAGCTCCTGTTTCCAAGCTCAGGACTCTGGTGAGGAGTGGCTCAATAGCTGTCCTTGCCTAGTGCTGCTAACTTAGGAGGCAAAACCTAAATACTCATTAAAGCAGCACTTGGCAGAAACCCCATCCTCAATTACAAAAATCAATTCATTTTTTTTATGAGTCTGAAGCCTTTGGGGCCTCATAATCTAATTAAATAAAGCTTCCTCGCTTTCCTCTTGCCTGCTCCCATAGCTTCTGTTGTACCAGCAAAGACAAATATATATTTTTAATTTAGCAGAATCCCCTTGCATGGTGTATCCCCTTCTGGACAGAGACCCTTTCTGTTCTCCCCATGCCTGTGTCCTGCTTGGGCAGGCTGCATCCATGTCCTTGTTGCTTTTGTTCCTAAGAAGTGCCCAAAACACCAGGGGCCCAGTTCACCTCCATCCACTCCCACTGGCTGGGTACCAGTGCCCATCTGAGGAGAAATGTGCAGAACCTGGCAGGAGCAGAGCCCATGGAAGGTAAGCTTGGCCTTGAGAGCAGTGCCTTGTGCCACTCTGAGGGCAGGCCTCGTCCAAGTCTGCAAAATCCATCTTTCATGGAATATCCTGAGCTGGAAGGGACACACAAGGATCACTGAATCCAACTCCTGGCCCTGCACAGGACACCCCAACAATCCCACCCTGTGCCTGAGAGTGTTGTCCAAATGCTCCCAGGACGTGCAATGGGGAGAAGCTGAAGGTGAACTGGAGAAGGTGCCACAGAATCCTGGAATGGTTTGGGTTGGAAGGTTAAAGATCATCTAGTTCCAACCCCCTGCCATGGGCAGGGACACCTTCTACTAGACCAGGACCACCCTGTGTCCAGCACTAGCCAACACCAAGTGGCCGTGCACAGAGTGGGCAGAGATCCCTGTAAGTGGAACATCCAGGTTTGGATCAGGTGCTGGAAGGAGGTGGGAAGGTACCACAGGGAACTCCCTCTCCACCTCTATGAGGATCTTGCCCAGAACCGTGTGAAATTTTTTGGAAAAATTGTTCATTGGCCGAAAATTGTGATTACAGGTCAGCTAAACCTTATCCAGAGTTGTGATGCATTTGTGCTACAACCACTGAAGAGGTGGATTTTGAAAAAATACCCAAACTGAGCTTTATGCTTGGACTTTGGAGCAGGTAAACAAATACAAAAAACAAAAATATTAAGTTTGGTATTACAGCATTTCCCTGCAATCTTACAATTTTTTAAGGATTTAGAGAAGAAGATATTTGGGTCACATTTGTTTTTTCATATCAAGAAAATAATACAGAGACAACTGCACATGGGGGAGGAGAAGCTGAGCTCACATTTTCCCTGGGCTTTTCAGTTCAGTCAGTGAACTGTAAATGTAGCAGTCACCTGGGTTTGATGTAGGTCTTCCTGCTCAATGCTGATCAGGAGAGCTCATGCTTCCAACCCCCAAAAAGGGGGCAGCGCTGGGATTTGCTCTCCTAGTGCAGAGCTGCAGGTTTTCTCTGTTGAGGGGAATTCAGTTCTCCATCACAGAGCCACAGAAAGGCCACAGAGAGACGAGGGGCTCAGCTGCAGGGTCCGCAGGGGGACACAGGATGGGCAGTGACTGCACAAGACACCAAATCCAGCTGTGAGCCCCCCAGTCCACAAAACACCTCATCCAGAAGATCACAGAGGGATCCTGCCCCCAGTGCTCTCCCTGCCATGCTCACATCACACTGAAAGCTGCAGGAGACACTGGGGGTCTCCATGATGTGGAGGTGTCTGAGCTGGGTAGCAGGAGGTACGAAACCAGTGGACCTGTGCTTTGCCACAGTGGGCTCTGGGAGATGATCCTTGGACCAGAACATGTCCCATGATGTAGAGGAAGGCAGAAAATCCTCAGATGAATCCTGTGCTCATCCTACTTGACAGGAAACCTTGCTCCTTCCCTGCCCCTGATGAGATGTCTCAAGGCAGCTGGCACTGTCAGGGCATCCCACCAACACCACCTTTGCTGGGAGCCACCCTGGCTGCCTCAGAGAACAAGAGGATGGAGGAGGAGATGAAGTAAGGCTGGTGGTATCACAGAGGTGACAGTCTGACCAGCTCACATGGGACCCCTCAGAGCAGCTCTGGGAGGATCCCTTCAGGTGTGGCCTCCTCTTCTGGGACCCAGTGTGAGCATGACTCCTGTGCTGGACATGGGGACACACTGGTCCTTCAAACAACCTGCCAGCCCTGTCTCCTCCACAGCCACCAGTCAGGCCCTTCAAGACTGACTGAAAACCCACAGAGCTGAGAAACCTTGAGGGGAGTATGTGAGGTGATGAGAGGAGGAAGAGGAAGGAGTAGAGGACATAAAAGCAGTGAAGAGGTGGATGACAAACCCTGTGCCCAGTGCCAGGTTGAAGCCTGCAGCCCAGAAAAAGCATGGAGAGCACAAGAAGGGGCTCAAGCTCAGCTGCACCACCTCTGCTCAGGCTTCCTGTGGCTCTTATGTTTTCAGGCCCTGCCTGGTGCAAGTGAGGGAGAACTGGGACTGATCCAGTGATGGGAATAGTGTTGTCTCTAAAGGATGAATCACTAGTGTCCCTACCTGGGCCTTGAGCAGAGCTAGGAGCTGCCCAGGGTCAGGAAGGCCAGGTTATGGGCCGCAGGGAAGGGCCTCCCTGAACATCTAAGCCACTCATCTCCTGGAGCTCCTGCAGGAAGACAAAGGGACAGCAGTGAGGATGAAGGGTGAGGTGGTTACTGCCCAGCTTGGACAGGCACCTCTCCCCCAGGAGCCCAGCCTGCCAGTCACCTCCCCAGGGTCACAGGAAATGAGGGAGGGAGGCAGAACTGATCCCACCCTTCTCACCTACAATTCCTACACCATAACCACCACAGAGAAGTGCCACGAGCCTCCTGTGCAGAAAACACCTCTGCACCATTAATATGGGTCCCTCTGACCACTGAGGCTCAGTGCACTGAGCCTGCCATGGACCCTGTCCCAGCACATCCGTGCTGAAAGGGCAAGGAGGATGTTTCCATCCCCAGCAAATCTGGTAAAAAGAGGTGTGTCCACAGCAGAGGCTGTGAGGTAGCAGAGCAGCAGCAACTGCAAGAGATGTGGCCACTTACATCAGCAGATCACCCACTCCAGGGGCTGCTCACACACAACCTCCAAGCAAGCTTTTCCATCAGCAGGAATCAGCACTTCCCTGGCAGCAGCCACAGCTCCCTCCCAGCCCAGGGAATGTCCTCCTGGCAACACCACCAACCTGTGCAAGTCAACAGGGCCACACACAGATGCCTGAGCTGATCAGGGGATTCCATCTTCTTCTGGCAACAAGTAACAGCTCCAGCTTTGGGCAGAACCACGGACACCACACCGGACACCTCCAGACTTCAAAGGAGACTTTGCACTTCAGTCCCTTGGACACAGTGGCCTGATTTACCCAGGGCTGTGTGTCCCTGGCACAAACCATGGCACAGAAGCTTGTGGCAATGCTGGATGGAGGGATCTTCACTGATGGGAAAACCCGTGGAGGAAGGGGACAAAAAGGTGTTGGGTGATGGGATGGAGAGAAGGGATGGTACTGTAAGCTGAAGCCCAGAAGAGCAATACAGGGTATTGCAGCAGGGAGATGAGAGGTGAGCAGCACCAGGGGGAGAGCAGAAAGCCAAGACACCTGTGAAGGCCTCACACTCAGAGCTGGGTGCAGCCATGAGGAGAAATGAGGCAGGTACCTCCTGCCAAGTGTCCAACTCTGTGTGAAGAGCCACATGATGGGTCACGTGATGAGGGCACTAAAGGGGCTTCATTTCAATCACCCTGGGGTCAGAAAAGCATGTCCTCATCTTGGGCACCTCAGGAACTGGTCTAAAACTGCCTGGCTCTCTCTTGCCATGTGCTGTGAAGCTCTGGTGAGTGGCCTCAGCAAAGCACACCCTCACCCCATCCACCCAGTCCCCATGAACTGGTGTTGCTGCTTCCCATCCTCAGCTCCCCACCGCCCCTGCAAGCAGGACAGCACCATCCAGGCACTGAACAGCCCTGGTGGGCACAGGCAGGGGCGTCCTGGCAGAGCTCCTGCATCCCCTGCCCAACACTGCTGCTGTCACCTTGGCAAAGTCACTTGGCCACCCCAAGCCTCAGTTTCCCCAGAGAATAATCCAGCCACATCCTGGGGTGGGCTGAAGAGTGGTAACACACTGAGATAGGAGGAAACTCGGTATTAATTCAGAACTACTTGGCTTCCAGGCTCACAGACCCAAGGGTGCCTCCAGGGAAAACCACCTGCTTCAACTCCACTTGTGCCTAACTTTTAGGGGGGAAAAGGACACAAAACGAGGACCATCCATTTTGTGAATCAGCCATCTCTCTGACTTCCCCTCTGGGCTCGGCCACCCACTTTCAGACTTTATCCATTGTTTGCCTGGACTTGTGCAGGAAAAATCACGTTAAGGAAAATCCTAGCTGAATCACACACTTTGGAGCACTTGCAATGGACAATTTGACAAGGACATGGGGACTTAACATATTTTTAATGCAAAAATATCTAATGATAATATGCTTCACTCCTGGCTAAAAGACATTATCTACTGGCATGGGGGGAATTTAAGCCATAATACCAGCTACTATAATGCAGGCCGGGAGCTCCATGCAAATATTATCCTGATCCAACAGCTACAAAGCTCTGTTTATCCTAGTAATTAATTCTGTCTTATGTTTAGTGATACAATTAAGGAAACACTGTCGTTCTGATGGGCTTGCTTCCACCAGTGCCTTTTACTATATTTACATCCCCACAATAGGCTTGGTCTCACAGAAAAGGGTGAAATTGCATTTATGGAGACAATGCCACATGCATTCCCAAAGCATTTTAGAGATGTAAAGTTAGGCTCCAAATTGCACGTTTATTGTGTGAGCACACAATGAGCTTAGATTAAATATTGACTAAAGCCAGCCTAGCACCCAAAATAATGAAGATGAGCACAATAGTGAGATTTACTCCCAGTTGCTGGAGAAATACACATCTGTAACATATAACATGCCCTTCCCACAGATATACTCTTTGTATTCCAGCTAGCCTTAGGCAGGAAAAATTTCATTCTCATAAATTATGGATTTTCTTTCCCAACTGCCAACACATCCATATTACCAGTTGCAAAGCAAACAAATATAATAACAAAAAAAAAGAAAAAAAAGAAAAAAAAAAAAGCCATTCCCCTGACACAGTGACGAGCAGGTGAGTGGCTCCTTGTATCCACAAAGTTGAGGCAGCAAAATGGAAGATAAACATGGCTAAAACCAGAGCATCCTTTCCCTTTTGTCCCCCAAGGTGTGGGAGCCGGCAGGGAGGTGTGGGCATGGCAGGTACCTTTTTGGAAAGTACTCCCAGCCTTAGCTGTGCTCGGCAAACTATCTGTCCTTCTCACGCCTTCCTCCTCCCCAGACTCGTGGAAGGAATTCAGGGAGACGCGGATGCTAATGGAACAATTACGGTAATAACACAGCGCTGAGCGGGGGCAACACACCCCCTTCCCAGCAGCTCGACCTCTAAATCCCCTAATACGGTACAGCTTCATTCAAAATTATAAGAAATTGTAACCCAGCAGAGACAAAAAGACACAGGAGGCAAAGGCAGGATCTCACTCGGCGGCGAAGCCCCACTCCAGTCCAGATGCAGTCATATCACTTCAGCTTCTCCGTACCATCTCCATGACAACCATGTAATTTGGATGCAATAACCACTGCCGAATTGATCTTTAAATGTAGCTTTGTTATAAAACATAATACTGACCGTGTCAGGCTCAGGATAAAGAGAAGCAGCCCCCCTACCAATGAGGACTGTGATTTAAGAGCCTCCCCCACCCCCCCCTTAAATTTTCAGCTTCAATAATTGCGTGGATGAGTGGATTTTTAAGGCAGGGACGGCAAACACCATTTGTGTGTGTGTGTGTGTGTACAGCACGCTTTAGGGTAACATTGCAAACGAGACACCACACTGAGGGCTGGAAAAATGTGTCAACGTATATCCAGAGAATGGGCATCTTCACACACACACACACACACACACACACACGTATGGGGAGGTTCAGTCTCCAGCAACTGAAGCATACAGCTGATGCATCAAATAATCCCAATAAGAATCAAACCCTACAGAACTAAGCAAAATAGGAGGGGGGATCGATGTATGGCACGACAATGAGAGCAGGGGAGCTCGCACTGGCACTTACCCGAGCAATGAGCTGTTTAATTTTTGGTCCCTTCACAAATGCAGCTCCCTTTTCTCTTCAACAATCCATGCAAAATAATCTGCAGTCCCACCGATGGAGGAGTGGCCCCGTCCCTCCCCCTCCACCACCTTCCTAGACCTCCCCGTTATTGGCTTCCTTCTCCCTCCTCTCCTGCTCTCCCTCGCTCGCTCGCTGGCGATGGTTACACCTCCCAGCCTTCCCCCAAGGTGTCAAGAGACTGCTGGGGATCCAGCAGGCAGGGTGGGAGGGGACGGGGAGAGGGGGAGGAGGCAGGAGGCATGGTGAATGGATCGGGGAAAGGATGGAATAAAGCCCTTGCTGGCGAAGCCCCCGGCAGAGCCCCTGGCAGGAGCAGACTTGCTGCTGGCTGGGAGGCTCTGCTCGCCAGGCAGGAGCTGCCAGGGATATCCCCGGAGGGCTGGGGCTTGTCCCCCCACCACACACACCTGCAGAGTGCTAAGGGACTGGTCTGCTTCCTGCCAGCAAATTGTCACCCTGCAAACTGAGACTGGCTTGAAGTTTTGGGCTGAAATCCTGCCAAATGCTCACACTGCCTTTAACAACTGATGCACTCCCAGACGCAGACGTGCAGCACTGGAAATGCCTCAAGGACCCACCTCGGTGCAGACCCCAGCACTGCAGCTTGGGTTGCTCTGTGCCTCTGGGCACCCCCAGAGCACATCTGCTGCAGCCCCATCCCATCCCATCCCATCCCATCCCATCCCATCCCATCCCATCCCATCCCATCCCAGTGCATCCCACCCCGTGGCTGAAGAGCCCCACTGGTCCCCAGCAGGAGTGCTGCCCATGTGCCTGCCTGCCGAGCTGGCTCCAGAGCCTCCCCCACCACTGTGGGCTGGACCAGGAGCCTGCTCACCACCCCTGATGCTTCTCCATCCTGACATCTCTTGCATGCGAAGGCAGTGCTTTTGTCTACAGGCTAATCCAGGCACCTGGCTCACCAAGGTGCCTGGGGAGGCAGTGTGGGGTGGAGAGGCACAGGGACACCAGCTTTTCCTGGTGTAGGGCCCCTCTTACCAGAATTACAGCCCCTGGTGCAGGGCAAACAGTGCCTCTTGGCCACTCGTGGGTGTACAGCTGAGAGATGGGGCACCCACCTGCCTGACACAGGGATGTGTGACTGTAGAATCCCAGGGTGCCTGGGTTGGAGGGGACCTTAAAGATCATCCAGTCCAACCCCCTGTCATGGGCAGGGACACCTTCCCCTAGCCCAGGTTGCTCCAAGCCCTGCCCAACCTGGCCTTGGACACTTCCAGGGATGGGGCAGCCACAGCTTCTCTGGGCAACCTGTGCCAGGGCCTCCCCACCCTCACAGGGAAGAATTTCATCCTAATATCCAATTTAAATCTACTCTCTTTCTGTTTGAAGTCATTCTCCCTTGTCCTGTCACTCCGTGTCCTTGTCAAAGTCTCTCTCCCACTCTCATGGAGCCCCTTCAGGCACTGGAAGGCCACAGTAAGGTCACCATGGAATCTTCTCTTTTCCAGGCTGAACAATCTCAATTCTCTCAGCCTTTCCTCATGGGAGAGCTGCTCCATTCCTCTAATCAACTTGGTGGCCTCCTGTGGCCTCAGTCCAGTGGGTCCTGTGCTGGGGACTGCAGAGCTGGAGGCAGCTCTGCAGGGGGGGGTCTCACCTGACAGGGGCAGAGGGGCACAATTCCCCCCTCCCCTGCTGCCCATGCTGTCGGATCAGCCCATGGCTGGGTCATGGCCAGCCTTTCACCCACCAGCACCCCCAAGTCCTTCTCCCCAGGGCTGCTCTTGATCTGTTCACCCCCAGCCTGGGGTTTCCCCAGCCCAGGTGGTGCCTGCCCACTCTCAGCCCTGCCCACCCTGCCAAAGCACCATGGGCACGCCCCAGACTGGACCTTTAGGCGAGGAAGAAAGATTTGGCGTCTGCCCCAGACACATGTCCCAACACAGCCAATGGCTTCTTGATTCCGGGGAGAAACCCCCTCCCTAGATCTCTGTGTCTCTTGGAAAGCTTGTTCCAGAGGGCACACATCGCTGAGCAAGCAGACAAATCCCCAGTACCCCAAATTAAAAACCTCATTACAATGGATAACCAGACATGGCAGCACCGAGGCACGGCCACGAGGTGGAATAATGTCCTGGAGCAGCCCGGCAGAGCACGGCCGTGTGTCCTTCCAGCAGGGATACCCCAGCACAGCACACGGCCACTCTCTGCCAGGGATAGTGTCGGTAATGAACCATGTAATGAGCCACCCTGCAGCTATACCCGGGACTTATCCAACAAAGGCAAGTGTGAATGAAGGTACTGTGCTGGAGAGACACAAGAAATGGATCCTGTGGCCACGGTCAAGGGCAGCAAGGAGCCAGGCAAATGCAGGTGTGGGACTGCAACCTCCCTGGGGGTCCCTTCCCCCAAGAGATTCACCTTATGCCATCACAAAAGTCTGTCCTGCTGCTCCCTCTGATCAACTCTGCTGTATTTGTAATCAAGCAATTATCAGCTGAGGGTGCTTTAAAAAAAAAATAAAATTAAAAATGAAAAAACACAATTAATATTCATCAGTCTGTTGTGCTGCTCAGGTGTGAAGGCAAGGAACAAAATCCAATTTCTGAGCAGCCAGTCCTAGGAAATGACATTTTGCAGCATGAGAAAATGAGGTTCTAGTTTCTAAGAATACATCCACTAGTGGGTTCCAAATAACTGGGTTATCAATCATTCTGCTTCTGGGAATGAGCCTATCAACAGCTGGATTCAGGGAGAAACCTCCTCTCATCCCTTCAGCAGGGTAGTGGGCTTGTCTCTGTCATTGATTGGGCACTCCCAACAGTAACAGGGTACTGAGATTTCTGCTGGCACCGAGATTTCTGCTGGTAGATCTCTGTTACGTGCCTTGAATATGTCATAATATTTTTTAAATTAAGAAAACTCCTAAAATAGAGCAATTCTGGATGTGCTGTTTAACTGTCTGTGTGTGCATGTGAATGTGCAGATGCTGTTTGCCATCTGTGACATGAGCTGTCTGGAGAAGTAGGAGCATCCTTAGGTAAGGGCACCTTCCATCCATGCCAGCATCAGGGGGGCCACCCTTCAAGCCCCAAACACTTCAAAGAACCCACCAGGGAGCCTGGCAGGCAACAGGGAGCTGCTGGCACCAGAACTAAACACTGCAGACCACACAGCAGGCACTAAAAATTAACACCCACCCCATAAGATCATGGGAACACTCCAGTCAGACTGGTGGGAGAGGTAGAAAAAAGATGGGAGCTCGTGGTCCTGAGATGGTTCATGGTCATGTAGCCCCACAGGACCCACTGAACCTGAGCTCCAAGGCTGCTCCAAGGCTGGCAGCACCACAAAACTGGCTCTGCTCCCCCTTGACTCTGAGTGGAGAAGCCAGGACCACTTACCCAACAACCCCACAGGGTTCATTGACTTCTCCTCACCATTTTAAAAGTGCCATAACTGCAGCTGGATGCCGAAGTTTGAAGTGCTGAATCCCTGTTACAGGTAGTTTTCCAGCCATGCCCTGCTCAGGATACTTAGTGTGGCACACAGGGATGCTCCTGGGTGCTGCTCAGTCTTCTCAATTTGTATTATGAAACCATCACAGGTGTTCTCGTGTGCCCAGGAATGAATTTGCTTCCATGTCCTCACACAGCTGTTTTTCCCAGGAAACCCCTTGGATTTCCCAGCTGGGACTCACTAACTTTCAGTACAAGTCACTTTGATGGAAGCCAGGATTAGGAGAAAGCCCTGTGTGGACCTTGCTGTAGTAGTGGGAAGGGGGATGTGGAGGGGGATAACAGCCCTCTGAAGAAAAAAGGGTCAGTCCTTTGTCTGCATTTCTCTTGACACTTAAAACCAGCTCTTTGTTCTGGGTGATATCTGTCCTGAAAAATCTGGCCTGGAGCTGTTTGAGCACACTCTGAGATATGGAAATGGTGGTTCACATCAGGGGCATCAGAGGTGGCTCCTCGTGGCTTTTCCAGGGGCTGGGAGAGCTGAGATTTTTTACCCCCACCCTGGGTGGGGAGGACGACAGGCAGAAATGGTGCTTTAAAAATAATCATGAGAAAAAGGGTCCATGCATAGGGCTGCTTCAGGGCCCTGAGGCAGAGGCTGTTAACAGGTTTGTGAGTCTGGGAAGATGGAAAGGGAACAGGGAATAGGAGAGTCTCTCAGAAGAGGGTCCAGGGAAAGCATCCACCTGTGTGTATGTGTGTGTCAGAGCACGTGAGTGAAAGCACCCAGACAGACCCCCTGGAGCACAAGGCTTTGCTTCTCTGGGGCTGAAGCCTCAGGCACTGAACATGAGACCCACAGCTCCCTCCTCTTCCCCACTCACATCAGTTCCTGCTCTGCAGTGGCTTGTTCCAGGGTCACAGAGCCACCAAGGGACCGCAGTGCCATGATGGGTGAGGAGCTGGTGGGAGGGAGATGTGAAAGGAGAACTGTCAGGAGCCTCTGCTCTAACAGCCAGCTCAGAACTCTTTGGCTGAGGGGTTTGGGAAATTCAGATGAAATGTGTCCTCCAGTAAAGAAGCTACCACTTCTGTGTGGGAAAAAGGAGAAAGCCTCCAGCCTGCAGGTGATACTGCTTATGGCAGGAACTGCCACAGCCCACACTCCCAGAGGATCCTGCGGGAGGATGAGGAGGGGGAAAAGTTGTCCTTGCACGTAAGAGGTGGTCAGAAAGTCCACACCCAGAATTTCTGCATCGAAGTTGTCTGAGTTACAGGTGTAGGGGGGAAGACAGAGAGGGGCTGAGCTACACCAAGTACCTGACCCTGAGACAAACTGTCCAACAATTAACTCATGGGGGAAGTAATTCCAACCCCAGGACTTGCATCTAAACATCATGTCTGCTGTCACCCTGCAACCATTGGCTCATTTTAGATACGAAAGCCTGGCTACTTCAAGAATGTTCCCTTAGGAATTCTTTTTCCCATAGGCTGTGACCAGTTCCTGTTATAATGTCCTCCTGGATGTACATTCAAGTGGAACTTGTTTAGGGCTCCACAGGAATCTGGTTTTCTATACCATAGTTCATTCTTTGAGCTCCTCAAAAACTTTTTGGGTGTTGGACCAGGACTCAGACCAGCCTGGCCAGTGCCCAGCACAGCCACTGTGATCTCCAGAGCCCTCTGGAAGTCCCAAGAGGACACTGCACAGCACAAATCTCCTGTGCAGGGATTAGTCAACCTCTCTGGCGCATTTTTATGTGCCATGGAGATATTTGATTCCCTGCCCAGCGTAGGCACTTCTGCCTGGGAAATCCCAGGCTGGAATATGGAAGGCATCATTCCTGGCATTTCAGATTTTGGCAGAAGGAAAGATTGATGCTGGATGAGCACTCTGCTCACTGGCTGCCTTCATGACAACTTTCTAATGAGTCACTGTCCTCCAAAACACCATCTTTCCTCCGCTCATGGGGGTTCATGAGCGTTTGAATTTGCACTTGTCCTCCTGAGAGCCCACTGCTGACATAAAACCAGCTCCCCAAGCAGACCCGACCACTCACAGCGTCTGACTTGTCCTAATTTCAGTAACTTTTAGTGTATGAAAACTGTATCCTCAGCAACGGATGTGAGCAAGCTCTGGGAGGTCCCACAGGGACTCTGCTGTTCTACTGGCTACCAGGGTTCTGCAGCATCTCTTCCATCTTTTATTATATCCCAGTGCTGGGAGTCTCCCCCTCTCTGCCATCCATCATCCCAACTAAAGAAATGTCGTCCTGTTTTGTTTGACTAACTACACAGGGTCACAGGATGGTTTGGGGTGGAAAGGACCTTAAAGCTCAACTGGTTCCAACCCCCTGCCATGGGCAGGGGCACCTTCAACTAGATCAGGTTGCTCAGAGCTCCATCCAGCATGGCCTTGAGCACTCCCAGGGGTGGGGCAGCCACAGCTTTTCTGGGCAACCCTTCTCCCAGCACCCCAGGTACTGACACACACGAAGTATAAACGCCCTACAAGGATCTCTCAGCCATTCCTTATGAGGCCATTCAGTGTAGCTTTCTTCTAGTCCTAGATATGTACAAACATTTCAGTTTCCCAGTTGCTATTCCCCATGTGCTGCCTGGTCACTGCTGGAACAAGCAGCTTTCCATCACCTTTCCAGGATATGGACCCATCAGGCTGCTTTTTTCCAGAGTTATGAATCTTTGGCTGGACTTTTCTTGGGCTTTTTGGCAGTGTCAGGGTAGACTCTACACCAGCTTCACCTAAACCCAACATGCAGCATTTATTTTCTTCCTGACACATATGCCTGTAAACACACACACATGCACAGTGTCTAATAGTCCTTAATGCTGGCAAACATAATTTTCATTGACTGCTCTTCCAGATTAGCCTTCCAGGTCTCTGTGTTATGTAACAGTTAATTCATTGCTTTTGTCACCAAATCCCTTCTTGTTCTATTTGGGTTTTTATTACTGTTATTATTTTTGTTTTTCTCTTCCTCAACGATGATAGATTCTTAGCTAAGAATATCTTCCAGGACTGCAAATCTGTATGCATGCTGTGGAGGGGACAGCATCTATCAAAGTTTTCCTAAACAGCCCTCATTTAGAACACAAATTATTTTCTCTCAGTTTTTCCTCCAATCATTTCTTGCTGGTAATTGTTCTCATCTTAGGAAAATTTACCACTTTCAAGTGCCTTGCATATGTATTATCAATTTAAGATCACATTCTGCTCGTAACAAATGCAATTAGGGCGTTTAAGCAACTATTAAGTCTGAGTTCAGTAATCAATTCACTTTTATCTGTCCAGTTGAGGCCTGATACAGAATTACACCAAATTCACTGCAATACTTTTGGTTACAGAAAATTATCATCTGTCATTTTTAGAGACCATGGGGCTGTGCATTGGCAGCAACACCAGTCCTTCAGCATCTATTCCTGAGGCTGAAAAGCTGTTCTGGGAACATGGATTTTCTTTCCCTTTGTTATGGAGCTATTTAGGGAAGGTGTTTGTCCACCCCCCTCGTTCGATCTGGTGTCTGCAGGGAAATGTCTGTGCTGGGGCTGAACTGCTGCAACCTGGATGGGAGAGCAGCCCCTGGCTGGGTGTTAGGACAAGTCCTGCCTCCAGCCCTGGGATCCTCCTCACAGGAAGGACATGGACCTGTTGGAGCAAGTCCAGAGGAGGCACCGAGATGATCAGAGGGATGGAGCAGCTCTCCCATGAGGAAAGGCTGAGAGAACTGGGATTGCTCAGCCTGGAGAAGAGAAGGCTTTGGGTTGACCTAATTGTGGCCTTCCAGTGCCTGAAAGGGATCTAAGGACAGAGTGACAGGACAAGGGGGAATGGCTTCAAATGGACAGAGAGTAGGTTTAAATTGGATATTAGGAAGAAATTCTTCCCTGTGAGGGTGGGGAGGCCCTGGTACAGGTTGCCCAGAGAAGCTGTGGCTGCCCCTGGATCCCTGGAAGTGTCCAAGGCCAGGTTGGATGGGGCTTGGAGCAACCTGGGATAGTGGAAGGTGTCCTTGCCCATGGCAGGGGGTGGAACAAGATTAAGGTCCCTTTCAACCCAAACCATTCTATGATTCTCTGATTTCATGAATATAACGTTGCTCAGAGCCCTGTCCAACCTGGCCTTGAACACTTCCAGGGATGGGGCATCAACCACTTCTCTGTTGTCTATAAAATTAAAAAATATTGTTGATAAATAGAAGTTTTCAGACGGTGGAAAAGGGCATTGAAATGATCTGATGTTTCATTTAAGCTCAGCACTCAGGGCCTGGCTGGGATAAATGGGGGCAGAAGCACAGGGGGCCTGGGGCTCCCACACCTGGGAAGGGGCTGGGCTGCAGTGGGAACACCTCCCCTGCTCTGAGTGTTCCTGGGTTGCTAGAGTGGATTCAATAAGAGGGACATTTGGGGATGTTGATGGAGAGATGACACAGATGCCAATGAATTCCCATTAGCTACGTGTGCCCTCAGGACTGTTATAGCTTCAGCATTTAGTCTTGTTGAAATGGCCACTGGAACTGGGACAGGGAGTGTGACCAGCAAGGCTGAAGCTGTTACAGACACCCAACATCAGTTCAGCTGATGGCACTGCAAAGGGCAAAGAACAAACTACTCAGGGGCTGGGCTAAACCTCCTCTCTCAGGGGAGACTAAACCAAAACTATTTCTGATAAAGCAATTAGTTATAGCCCAGTGTTTCATCTCTTTTGAGCCAGGGGTCAGGGGAAGAGAGTGATCTTCTGCAAGTAGGGAGATGAAGAGCAGTTAAACAATGTAGGGAAAAATCAATTTCAGCAAGCTATCAGAAGAGCATTCACGATGAAGAATTACAGTTGTAACCTTTATGCTGGGATTTTTTTCCCCTGGATGGAACTCCCACAGGAACCTGTGAACTTGTTGAGCTGACAAAATAATGTTTCATTTGCGAAGAAACATTTTTTTAATTTTAATGTTTTCATTCCTTTCGCTACCAGATATTTCGCTTGTGTTCTGGCTGAGCTGAATTTCTGTGAGGCATCAGGAGGGACAGTTTGCTACGTGGGGACTGGGAAGGAAGTTAAGATAGGTCTGGAAAGGCTGTTCCTGTCCCTCATGCATTAACACATCTGTTGTTGCCATCACTGACAGCACTGAGGGCACAGCCACAAACAAGCTTCATTTCTCCATCCTCCCAGCCATTTGTAGTTAATCTCACAGGGGCCCAGGCTTGTCAAAACTCTGGATCACGGGACATGTTCCCACAGAGCTGACACCCTGGGGCTGCCCCACACCATGGGCATGTGTCTGCAGCACAGAGGATGGAACCATGCTTCCAACAGGAGAGTTTATCACTCCTCAGCCACAGGTCTGTACGGGACTGAGATGCAGTTAAGTAGTTCCCCAGCCCCTGCACCACTTTTTAGCTCAATTTCCATTTCCTAAACCACTGCTGACGTCTGTCTAAATAATCATTATCTCCACAACCACGCTGAGTTTTAGCTCTGCTGAGCACCTCACAGCAGATTTGGAGCTTTGGAAAGGATGCTGAGCTTAAGAAGCTGCTGCTCTGGGTGTTTTGTCCCATCTCACCGGCTGTTTTTCCCAAAGCACACACAAACACACACCCTACGTGCGTGCAGCTCCCTTTCATGTGAGTCGCCTCAGCGAGTACTTGCTGTCAGATCTTCCAAGCCACAGCACATTTTTAATCAGTCAGATAATTCAATCATTCATTTCAGACCTGCTCTGCACAGCTGTCATTTGCCAGCATCAAAGCCTCTCTGTCAAAAAAAAACCCCACACAGGCTGGGGGGGTTCATTCAGGCGTCGCTGTTTCAAAGTGCTGGGGGGGTGGGAGGGGGGTGCAGAGGAAAAAAAAAAAACCTAACAGGATGGTTTAAATGAACTTATTATAAATACTTCTGAAGCCACCAGCCAACCATCCTCAGCAGAGGACAATGGCATGGCACAAGGGCAGCTCAGGCATCTGCAGGATTTGTAAGGTATTTGCAAATCTCAGTCTTAAATTGCAGAGTGGGGAGGATGGGGGGGGGGGGTGTCAGATGAAGCTTCTTGCCTGAGATGCTCAAAGCCACCGAATGGGATTTGGTTGTCTGGTTCTCATTAAAATTAATGGAAATTGGGTGCCCAGACCTACAGGCAGCTTTCAAAAGCTGCGTCTCCATCTATAATTAATGTTCCCAACGGAGTGACTAAATATTTATACAATAGGTCACATTATATGCAAAGTGGCAGAGGTGCTTGTTGGTAGATCAGGGACCAAGAGAAGGAGAATCCAGTGGGGTGTCAGGCTTAATCCACGTTGTCCCTTGCTTACAGCACTTATACTTGCAAATCTCCAGCAGCTCCCACTGGATGAGCACCTGGGTGGTAGCTCAGCAACGATGATGTTCTCAGTGCAGCAAATTAAAATGGCAGCTTTACAGCTTTACTGGTTTTTTTTCTCTCTCCTTCCACACAGCTCTGACTTCTTTTACCAACTCACTTCACCTCTGCAAATCTCAGTTTCCAGTATGAAAAACGCACAGTGTTGCTGCAGGAGTGCAGTGGAGTTTAAGCCATGAGCCTTGGTCAGAGGTGCTATAGGTGGCAGATTCCAAGGAAAAGACACTAATCTGCCTCCAGGCATTAGCAGAGCCATGGCTGGGTCTGTACCACTGCATTTGCTCCGTAGTGATGGAGTAATTCAGGGTACAAAGCTTGTGGGTTGAGCCCCGAGGGTGTCTGAGGGGTCTGTGATCTGAGGGTGAAAGCCTGGTGCTCCTGTAGGGGAAGTTCAAAGCAACCAAGTCCTGTCCAGGTTTGTCTGTCACCTGGGCCATGCCTCAAACCCAGCCCCAGTTGATCCACTGAAAGGGTGTCCATAGATGCTTGGGACTTGTGCACTGGGTAGCCTTTTGGTCCACACCCAAAAGAGGTCCCAGGCTGGCTCAAGACAAACACTTGGGGTGGGCCTGATGATCACAGTGCTTTATAATGCCTTAATCAAGGAGATTCCACTTCTCCAACCTTTGAAAATTTGCCTTTTAGTTTTTTCTTCTGCGTCCCATCCAAAGCCACCAGATGGAGAAGCTCTGCTGACTCGGGGAATATGGAGATGGCTGCAGTCTCCCCCCATGCTTTGGCATCTCCAGGCTTGCCAAGGTCAGATGAACATACTGAGTGGTACCTCAGGGCTCACCTGGGATTCCTCTGTAGGTCCCAAACTTCTAGGGTGTGAGTTGGAGCTCTGGCTCCACTGAAAGGACACAAAGCTCAGCTAAAGATCAACTCATCTGGTCTTGTGTCCGTGGACAAATGCCCTCCGTTACAAAGAGTTTGTTTCTGCCCTTTAGCTGCTGGTCAGCTGGCTCTTCTCTACTACAGTAGAAATAATCAGTAGCTAATGTTGGCTTTCCACGTGACCTTGGATGCCCCACACAGACCTTTCTCTGGTTCTCCAGACCATCCTGACCATATTTCACAGCACAACATGGGCTATGGTTGTGTCCAGGCTGGCTTAGCACAGGTGCACAAAGCTGTGTCAGAGAATCATGAAATCACGGAATATCCTGAGTTGAAAGGGACCCACAAGGATCATCCAGTCCAACTCCTGGCCCTGCACAGGACACCCCAACAATCCCACCCTCAGAGTTTTTTCCAAATGCTCCTTGAGCTCTGGTGTCCTTGGGGTCATGACACTGCCCTGGGGAGCCTGGTCAGTGCCCAACCACCCTCTGGGGGAAGAATCTTTTCCTGAGATCCAACCTAAACCTCCCCTGACACAGCTCCAGCCATTCCCTGAGGTCCTGTCACTGGTCACAGAGAGCAGAGATTGGAGCTGCCCCTCCACTACCCCTCGTGAGGAAGCTGCAGATCCTGGTGAAGTCTGACCTCAGTCTCCTCCAGCTGAACAATCCAAGTGCCCTCAGGAGTCACTCAAGACATGAAACCAAACATGAGCTAAAGCCACATCACCTGAACCTCAGAGCAAGGGCAAAGGGGAAAGAAGGTACTGTTCCCCTCTAACACCACAGCCAGTCTGTGTGGCATGGGACAAACACTGTTCCCTGGCTTTACTCCCAATTAAAACAATTGGCTCTGCGAGTCAAAAATGCAAATTCAGGGCTTAGAGCTGTTGTCCCCAGATAAGATGCCAGGAGAGCACCAAGGACACATAAAGAACAAAACAGCTTCATTTTCCTTGTGAATACCTGTCTGTTTATTTTTTAATTAAACAACAGCTGGGTTTAGAGTTGTGAGACAGCAGAAGGATCCCAAGACAGAGGAGATTAGGTGCTCTACACATGTGAGGATGTAAACCCTTCCCACCACGGCCCATGTGGCAGCTGAGGCTGGCAGAATGTGCCCTGTCACTGAACTAATCCCTGCAACAAGCTTCTGCAGAGGCTCTTATTTTTGAGCATTTTAACCCCACAAGCAATTCTGGACCCCGAATCACAGCCAAGCCCCCATCTAGGGTTAATAGGGGGGTCACAGGCAGGGATTTTAGGAGCAGGTTGGAGAAGTTTCTCTTGGCAGCAACCCACATAAGAACTGGTCCTCCATCTTCAGGCATGAGTGTGCCTTAGGCCACCTCTGGAAGCTCCTGCCAGCCCTGCAGGTCTGTCTCTTGTTGATAGGTGTGTAGGTAACAGTCTCAAGGGCTGTGTTTTCTTATCACACAGACTCAGGGACAAATTTCCCCATCCAGAGATCCCTCAGGGCTTGGCAATTGAGGGAGGGCTGTGAACTCTGGCAGAACGTGTTGCCCTTGCTCCCAAAGAGCCAAGCCTCCAAACCTGCATCCCTCTGACTCGTGAGCAGTTACTAAGAAAAGACTGGGACCAAGGATTCAAACTGTTCAGCTGCAGTCATGCCCCTCCTCAGACCCCAAACCACTGACCCAACCACCATCCTAAGGCACAGACAGGACCCTCCACTTAGAATCACAGAATGGTTTGGGCTGGAAAGGACCTTGAAGATCATTTACTCCACTCCCTCTGCCACGGGCAGGGACACCTTCCACTAGACCAGGTTTCTCCAAGCCTTGCTCAACCTGGCTTTGAATATTTGGGGGGATGGGGCATCTACCAACTCTCTGAGCAACCTGTGTTTTACCACACTCTTTGTAAAAGACTTCTTTCTCATATCCCATCTAACCCTTCCCTCTGTCAGTGTGAAGCCATTCCCCTTTGTCCTGTCACCCCATGCTCACGTCCGAAGTCCCTCTCCAGTTCCTTGGAGCCCCTTTAGGCACTGGGAGGTGCTCTAAGATCTCCCTGGAGCCTTCCCTTCTCCAGGCTGAACAGTCCCAACTATCTCAGGCAGTGTCCAGAGCAGAGGGGCTCCAGCCCTCAGAGCCCCCACGCTGGGAACACACCCGTGCTCCCAGGGCAAGCTGTGCAGGCTGCTGTGCTGTCAAACTGCCCTAGATTGGAGAGAGTAAGCTCCTTTCTGAAGGAAGATAATTGCTCTATTTTAAAACTAAGTGGTTCAAGGAGAAAAACACAGGCAAGAGGGCCTGAGCAAGATGCTCTGAGCTCGGGGTGGGAAACAGGAGGTGTGCAGGGCACAGCCGCTTTGCTGGACGGTCAAAGTGATGGATGAAAAGCATGAGTCAGGCTGCTGCTGAGCTCCCAGCCCAGCCAAATCAGTGCTGCTGGAGAGAACAGACTGAGGTATGAGAAGTGGGTGCCTCTCCTCAGGGTACTGAGCTGCAAAGCTGGGCACGCTTAAAAGCCAGAAATGAAAGCCTCCGGTGGAAAAAAGATCCTCTGTCTCCTCTCACCTGCCTCCTCTCTACCTGTTCGGGTTTTATGGCCACAAAGGAAGTTCCCAGAACACTCTGGGCCAGCCCTTTAGGCCAGGCCCAAGAGCTGGCATTGTGCAGCCCGGCCATGCAGAGGGACAGCCCCTGCCACGGGGACAGCTCCCATGGAAGCTGCTCTGGGGAAAATAGTTGCCGCTCTGGCAAACGGTCTCCCAGAGCAAAGACCAACAAACTAGAGCAGACAACAACAGGGCCATTAATCAGGGCAAGCCTGGCATCTTCCTGGACCCCCCCACCACTGTGATCAGTGATTTCACCAAGCAAGCACAGAAGAGGCCTCTTCAGCGGAGTTTTGTCCTCGCTGCTTAAAATTCCATAGCTCCCCTTTCCAAGCGGGCAGGAAAGAAACAGTTTTTGTACGTTAACAGCCCGCCCCCCTCGTCCCCATTTGTATGGAGGGAGCTCTCTGGCTTGAACTTGGCAGGCTCTGGGCTGCAGGGGAAGGACACCAAGAGGCTTGGAGGATCTGTCAGCTGATTCTGAGGACCAGCACTGGCCCTGGCAGAGATGGGTCCTGTGTGAATGTCCCTCGGTTGGAGGTCAGGGAGGTATATTTGGTGCTCCAGTGTCACACCAGGGATGCCTGTGAACAGCTCCCAGCCTCCCCCAGGTGGGCACCCTTGCTGATTCTCCTTCCTCTCAGGCTCAGGGGCAGAGCCGTTTCACTGGCAGGTCTGATGCTCAGACATCCACACAAAGAGAAAATGTGCACGTGGTGAGCAAAGCCACGGCTTGCCTTCAGGCAGCATCACAAGACAACCATGTAAAACCCATTTTGGGGGGGCCTCTGTGACCTGGAAACAATGGTGGAAGCACTCAGCTGGCCCCTCATACAGAAGCTGAATGTCATTTGTGTAAAATTTTGCTTTCAAGGCAAGGCTGGCTGCCCTGTCCTGTCTGAGAGCTATTTGCTGTCATTTCAGGTCAGAGTTAAGGTTACTGAGAACGTAAATGACACATTTTCTCTAGCAGAGAGCCGAGGCTCCTCCATTGCAGAATGAGAACCCAGAATGAGCGGGAGGAGGCAATAAGTGCCCTGCAAACCTTTTTTCACCTTAAAATAGTTTTCCAGTTGAGAATCCACAGCTGTAACTTAGCACACATGTCTGGACCTTGCTCGTGTGAACCCACTCCCTGCAGCCAGTGTCCTTCCAGTGTCCCGTGTTGGCCAAGCTGTAGAATCAGAATCATAGAATCACAGAATTGTTTGGGTTGGAAAGGACCTTAAAAGTCATCATGGGCAAGGACACGTTTCACTAGAGACCCAGTTTCTCTCCCAGAGATCCAGGGTCGTTTCTCTGGGATGGTCACCTCCATCAGTCTGCCAGTCTGCCATGGGCAGGGACACCTCCCACTCTCCCAGGTTGCTCCAAGCCCTGTCCAATGTGGACTTGGACACTTGCAGGGATGGGGAAGCCACAGCTTCTCTGTGCAGCTCGTGCCAGGCCCTCGCCACGCTCACATTGGGAAGAATTTCTTCCCAATATTTCTTCCCAAACCTACTCTCTTTCCATTTGAAGCCATTCCCCCTTGTCCTGTCACTCCATGCCCAAAGTCCCTCTCCAGCTCTTTAGTAGCCACTTCAGGTACTGAAAGGTCACAGTAAGGTCACCCTGGAGCCTTCCCTTCCCCAGACTGAGCAATCCCAGTTCTCTCAGCCTTTCTCATAGGGGAGGTGTTCTTCTCCTGTGACATGCAAGGGACTTTCTGCTTTCAAATCTTTCTGACAGCCGCCCCCTTCCCTCCCCATGGTCTGCAGCCCCTCTGCCACAGCAGTTCATCTCGTGAGCCTTATCTTTGCCACACGAAATCTCAGTCCTTTGTCTCTCAGGACGGGGCTTAGAGAACTCTCCGAAGTTAACGAAGCGGGTCCGTCCCCTCATTAACTCCCCGGGCCTGTCTCCTTTGATTAGATTGTGCTGACTCTGCTCGCACATCACACTTGCTGCTCTAGATGCAGGGACACTGGGGCATTTCCAGCTGGGACACAGACAAAAGGAGGAGATAGCACAGCCTTGGTTACCACCGGAGCAATTCAGGACAAATAATTAGAGGCTTTCATGGCTAATTGGATCTGTACTGTCAATCCAGGACAGGAGATGCCTTAACCCACACTGCCTGCCTGAGATTGCTAAGCAGGCCATAAATAAACTGCAGTGCTGGTCCAAAGCCTGTCAGCCTTCAGCTTCCAGCCTGCGTGCTCCCTCCCAGCCTGTCCAACAGGGCACTGCCCTTTTCCACGGCTGCAGCCTGGCAGCCATGCCAGGGAGTCCACCTGGGGCAGCTCAGAGACCTTCAGGCACCCTGACCTCAGCGTGTCGTGGCTGGTTTCAACGAGAAGCTGCAGTTTTCAAACTGAATTCAAAGGGTAAGAGGAGGGGAAGCCAGCAAGAGCCAGTGTCGGAGATCAGTGTCAGCAGGGACTGGCAGCCAAAGACAAGGTGTTTTCCAAGGAAGGCTTGTGAGCTGGCAGTCAGGTCCCTGCAGTACCTAGACTTCAAGCTGCCAGTTTGCAGTTACAGGACAAGGCTCCATTTCCATTCCCAGCTGACTCTCAGCCCTGAGAGGGAGCTCAGCCCTTTCTTTCTCTGCTTAGACATCTCTTTCAGATCCTGGAAGTGCTGGCTCTTGAAGATAAGACATATAAACAACAACAAACACCTTCACATGACTGCCAGCTCAAGCAGGGCCATTCAAGACCCTTAAAGCAAGCTGGAAGCCTGACCCTTCCCTCTGAGGACCTTCAGCATCTAATCATCTTTAAGGAGGCACTGGGTCCCTGCCCATGCCTGGTCTGCAAGGCTGGTGGCTGTGAGAGTTCCTCGGGAAACACAGAAGAAGGAAATGTCTTGTACTGCTCAGGACCACGACCTGCAGATCCTCTGCCTCTGCCAGGGGAAAGCCAGGCACAGGACACGTAGGGAGGCAAAGTCACAAAAAGGACAGGGCCAGGCAAAAATAGAATAACCTACTTGAAAGTAGGACAACATCACTAAAGAGTAGGACATCTGGTCACCGCAGCAGGAGGAGCAAATACAGGGGAGGCAGCTTGTCCAGGCACACGTCTCACCTGATGGGAGACAGCTCAAGTGCAGATGTGTGGTGTGTTCAGGCAAGCAGCTGGGATGATCAAAGCAGAGCAGCTCTCAGTCTCTCTAAGATGACTGCTGGACTTGCTGCTGGCAGTCAGTGTACCTGTCCTACCCCCAGAAACACCCCATTCCCAGGAGCCTGTGGGATATGTGTGCCCAAACTAACAGCTCATCCCTTCCACCTGATCTGCTAAACCCAGGGTTTTGCAAGAAACCATCACCCAAAGAGAAAATATAAGAAGATTCCCCATGTGTCCCACTGCTGTTGTTCCAGAACAAGGTCCCTGCTCTGCAGCCATGCCCTCCCCTGGCTCAAGCCCACCTACCTCTGCTTGAATCCTTGCCCCCCACTGCCATCCCCCAGGGCCATCCCCCAGCCAAGGCTGGCTGTTCACCAGCAGAGCACAGCTCAGACAGGACGTGGTTAAGAAGTGACTGAAGTTCATCACTGAGCCTGAACGAGCATCTTCACAAGCTCCACAGTGTCAGGCCGTGGCTAAGCCAGGCAGGACAGCACTTTTGGAAGGAAACAAGAAAGTAACTGCTGCAGATAGTGAGCTCATCAAAGGAGCCTCAGTGCTCCTTGCAGAGAGGAGTTAACGCCACGCTGCTGACGCTGCTCCAGGGCCCAGTTTCCTACCCGGCCTTGGCAGGACAGGCAGTTTTCTTGGCTTAGAACCCTGTGCTGGAACGGAAACCCAGAGCATCAGGTCTCAGGACACCATTCAAAACCCTGTTCCTTGTTCCTGCTCTCAAAAGAGGCAGTAGGAAACCGTCCAGGTCCCTTTGCTGAAAGCTTTAATGCCCTCCAGAAAAGGTCTCCCTGCCAGGTGTGGTTTGTTTCTTAAACTCAGACTTGCCAAAAGCTGTCTGGGACAGTCATGAATTGAGGTGGGACCCACGGCAGCCCCCTCAGCAGACCCAAAACTGAGGTGAGTGTTTCTGGACTAACCTGATGGCTCAGCCCACCCTGAGAAAAGCCACAGAAATCACTTTGCAAGTGTTCCCATGTCAGGTTCCTTTTAACCTGTCACCCACAACATCCTTTTACCTGCCCTGCACTGAATTCAGCTGCTCAGCCCCCCGCTCTGGGCTAGGGGAGTCTGCACCCCAGCCTGGAACAAAGCTGAAAGGTGCAGAAAGGTTTCTCTATTCTTTGTGAGGACTGTTGCAGTGGCTTCCAGAGAGGACAATTTGGGGTAGAAGGGAGGAGCAGGCAGGGCAGAATCAGGCAGCAGGAAAGCAGGATGGTGGCCTGCCTGTCCTGTGCTGGAGCAGATGCCACAGGCCTTCCCAGGGAGAGCAGTCCAGGACCCTGAGTGATGGTGCTGGATGAATCCCAGGGGTGACAGAGAGACAGAAGAGACCACCATCTCCAGCCCAGGGCTGCCTGAGCCCGTTTGTGGTGCCAGGAATGGGGATGGGATGATGCCTTTGAGCTCACAGCAGTGAAATTCAGTTTGCCAGCAGCAGGGTGCAGGCTGCAGCTGGCTCTGAGCTGACTGTAGGTGCACAGGCTGGCTGTTCACAGCCCTCACACCACCTCTGCCAGCCCAGGAAGAAACCCAGAACCACTGCCTCCCTCACACTTAACCCAGTAACCATGTCTCCCTTTTTCCTGCCACACTGATGCCAGGCAGAAAGAGACAAATGTTCTCACCCGGGGACAATGATTTTTTAACTCCAAGATTGCCATTCATCCTATGCAAAGGCATTTAGATTAAAGAATCATATCAAATCCACAAACAAGAACTCAGTTCTGAAGACGTGATCAGCATTTGCCTTTAATTAAAAAAAAAATATTTCAGAAAAGCAACCTAATTTATCAAACATTCTGATACCCCAAGCCTGCCCCCTACCTCCCCTTCAGAAGGGTGGAAGCAGATGAGCTCCACTATGAACAACAGGCAAGGTCTGCACTACCCAGAGGGACTGAGAGTGAACTGGAGGCTGAAGACATTTCATAACACGAGAAGCTCCTCACAGCAAGAGCTCCCCATCCCACAGACACAGCATCCCATGCCTGCAAACCTGCCAAGAGGCTGCTAATTCTGCTTGCCAAGAAAGGCCTGAAACCCTCCCAGTGAAATTCTCGTCCATCAGACCAAGATGAGCTGCCAGTCAGCTTGAGTGGGCTTGTCCACATCACACCTTTTTAATTCTGCTTCTCAGCCTTCCCTCTGCTCTGAGGAACTGCAGCAAACCCATGGCAGGAGCAGGATGCTGCTCCTCTGGCTTGTGATTTACACAACACTGGTTGAAGGGATGTTTCTGACACCCAGTTAAACCTGCTCCCTTACACAGAAGGACAAGGGAGCAGCTGGCCAGGAACCTGAGAGCAGAAAAATCCTTGCAGCAAACCCTCTGTCAGGCCACAAATCCTCCAAAAACCCTACTCCAAGTCCTTCCCTGAGCAGCCCAGGAAGCATTGCAGCTTTGAGATAGCATGAGACCACTTGAGCACAAACTTAATCCCACAGTGCTCCATCCCTGAGGCTCTCAGGGAAGAAGAACCAGCTCAGCGCCCGTCACTTCTCCCTACACTGCTTGTAAGAGGATGGTGATCCAGCCTGGGGCACTGCTGGGCCTGCAGAGAGGTGGGTATGCAGCGTCCTGAGCAGCCTGTCCTGCACCCTACTGCTGATGCAGGGGATGGCACAGCCCGGGAGCAGCCCCATCCCTCCAGCACGGGGAGAACGCAGCTCCGGGGGCACCCCATTGCTCCAGTATGTGGGACAACACAGCCCCGGGATCACCCTCTTCTCTCCAGCACGGGTGTGACACAGCCCTGGGACACCTCCAGCCCTCCGGCACAGGGATAACACAGCCCGGGGGCACCCCCATACCTCTGGCACAGGGATAACACAGCCCGGGGGCACTCCCATCCCTCTGGCACAGGGATAACACAGCCCGGGGGCACTCCCATCCCTCTGGCACAGGGATAACACAGACCCGGCACACCCCCATCCCTCTGGCACAGGGATAACAGAGCCCGGGGGGCACCTCCATCCATCCGAGAGGGGGATAACACAGACCCGGCAAACCCCCATCCCTCTGGCATAGAGATAACACAGCCCGGGGCACCCCAACCCCTCGGGCAGGGGTCTAACACAGCCCCGGGGGGCGGGGGATAACACAAGCCCGAGAGCAACCCCTTCTCTTCGTCACGGAGGTAACACAGCCCCGGGACATCCCAATCCCTCCGGAACGGGGGTTACACAGCTCGGGGGCACCCCCATCCCTCTGGTATGAGAACAACACAGCCCCTGGACACCCCAATCCCTCCAGCACGTGGGTAACACAGTCCGGGGAACACCCTCATCCCTCCGGCACGGGTGTAACACAGGAGGGGGGGCATCCCCTCCCTCTGGATAACAGAGCCCCAGGACCACTCGCTTCTCTCCAGCACGGGGGTGACACAGTCCGGGGACATCCCCGACCCTCCGACACAGGGAATAACACAGCCCGGGGGCAACCCCGTGCCTCTGGTACAGGAAATAACACCGTCGGGGAGCAACCCCAGCCCCCTGATACAGGGAATAACATAGCCCGGGGGCACCCCTAATCCCCCAGCACGGGGGTAGCACAGCACGGGCGCACCTCCATCCCTCCGATATTGGAATAACACAGCCCGGAGAGCACCCCCATCCCTCCGATACTGGGAATAACACAGCCTGGGGACACCCCCGTTCTTCTGGTACAGGGAATAACACAGCCCGGGGGCACCTCCGTCCCTCCGATACTGGAGTAACACAGCTCGGGGAGCACCCCCATCCCTCCGACGCGACCTGAACCGCCCCTCCGACCGCGCCGCTCACCCCGAGGGGCCCCTCTCCCGGAGACGCTCCTCCCGGGTGGGAGGGACAGGCGCACTCACCCCGTACCTCCTCGCCCTGGTCGCCCGCTCTGCCGTGTCCTCGGGACGCGCGTGCGGCCATGGGGAAGCGGGAGAATCCCCCGGGAGAATCCCCCGGGACGATCCCCCGGGACAACCGGGACCGGCCGCGGCCGCGGAGCCGCCAGGGGGCAGCAAAGCGCCCGGGCGCGCCTCTACTGCCCCCTGGCGGCCACGGCCCGAACTGCGCCGGCACCGCCCGGGCCGGGAATGAGCGGGACAAACAGCGGGAATGAGCGGGACAAACAGCGGGAATGAGCAGGACACACACCGGGAATGAGCGGGACAAACAGCGGGAATGAGCGGGACAAACAGCGGGAATGAGCAGGACACACACCGGGAATGAGCGGGACACACACCGGGAATGAGCAGGACAAACACCGGGAATGAGCGGGACAAAGAGCGGGAATGAGCGGGACACACACCGGGAATGAGCGGGACAAAGAGCGGGAATGAGCGGGACACACACCGGGAATGAGCAGGACAAACAGCGGGAATGAGCGGGACACACACCGGGAATGAGCGGGACAAACAGTGGGAATGAGCGGGACACACATTGGGGATGAGCAGGATGGATACGGAGGATAAGCAGGACACGGGGGATGAGTGGGACTCTGGGGTTGCTCATTCCCCCCCTCCACCCCCGGCTATTTTGGAGCAGCCTGAGCACCTCCCAAGAGCTTTGCTGGTGGTGGAGGAGTGGTGGAAGAGGAGAGGAAGGGTGGTGAGAGTTTTGCATGTTGCTGGTGCAGGAAGGGGCTTCAGAAAGGTCTGTGATGGGCCGGAGAGCAGGGCAGGGGTACCAGGCTGAGGGGCCCCACGTTGGTGCTCGACCTCCTGAGCCCCTCATCTGCTTCTCAGGGATAAGGGAGAGAGGAGGTGGGTGTGCAGGGGGGCTGTGTTCCCTCCAGGCAGCAGCTGCCCTCTGCCCTGTGCATGGAGGACAGGGATGTGCAGGACAGCAGGATGCACTGGGGATACTCATCAGCCCCTCTGGCTCTTTTGGGGCAGCCTGAGCACCTCCCGAGGGCTTTGCTGGTAGTGAAGGAGTGGTGGAAGAGGAGAAGAAGGGTGGTGGGAGTTTTGCATGTTGCTGGTGCAGGAAAGGCCTTCGGAAAGCTGTGGGATGGGCTGGAGAGCAGGGCAGGGGTACCAGGCTGAGGGGCCTCACGTTGGTGCTTACAGGAGTAAACACCCTTTTTCCGGAAGATTTTGCTACCGAGGAGTAGAGAGGCTTAAGAGAGGCTTCCCTGCCACTTTCTCCAAACAGTGCTGTTCTCTCCTCTCTTGCATTCCAGAAGCTCACTCTCTGATATGGGAGGACAGAGAAGATGCCACAGGTCTCTGCATCCAGTGGGCAGAGATGGGGAAGCAGAGATAATAAAACTCGAAGAAGAAACAGGAGGTGTGTCTTTCTCAGCTGCTTTGCAGCCTGATGCAGCTTCTCCTTTGCAAGTTTTTAGCGTTCTCGTCTTCAGGATGAACCTTTGTGGATTCTTTCCGCTGCCCTGACATTTTTGGGGGTACCTGTGTGTATCTTACCACACAGTGCTCAACCTCCCTGCTTCTCAGGGGCGGGGGAGAGGGGAGGTGGGGTGTGCAGGGGAGCTGTGTTCCCTCCAGGCAGCAGCTGCCCTCTGCACTGTGCACAGAGGCTCCGCGGACCGATGGACCAGACGTGTGCTCAGCATCTTCCTCGGCGTTGCTAAGAGACAGGATCCCAGGGGATGCCGCGGTGCCAGCGCTGAGCCCGGCACATCGGCAGGAGAACCTCTGGCTAAGGGGAGGGCCATGTGGGAGATCACACAAAAGGCAGCAGCGAGGCACCGTGAGGGACACACCCCCACTCGTCACAGGGCAGCCTCTGCAGCGCTGAGAGAAGGGTCAAGGCCGAGAGGCAGAGCTTGGCAGCAGCAGGATGAGGATAATCTAGAGAGAGGTCTCTGGAGGGTTTCAGGTCAGGGAGGTCACACTGAAGTAAGATATTTCTGTTAGCAGCCCCTTCCCTTTGCTGGGGCCATGGAGGGGGCAGGCAGCTGGCATGTGTGAGCTGCAGAGGGGAGGCTGAGTGGGCACCTGGCAGAGGGGAGGGCAGGGGGACACCGAGGGCAAGGATGAGTGTTCTGGGAGCTGGGCACTGCAGGGCTGAGCTGCTGCCTGGGGTGTTTGCATTGGTTTAGAAATAGTCATTTGGCCCTTTTTGTCTCCTCTCTTTTGATATGGCCAGGAATTCAGGAGGGGACTGAAAGCCAGTGCAGGGGATGGAGAGAAAAACAGCCACAGGTGATGCAGGAGCCAGCTTCCAGGACTTTTCCCCAGTACTGGAAAACCACCCCAGAGACTGGACTGGTGCAACAGGGCCTCCCTGTCTGACACATACTCTGACATTTTACAGGGTGAATAGCTGCCCCTCAGTACCACAACAGGCATTTTTCCACCTCTGTGCAAGTATTTTTTCACAGTAGCTCCAACGAGTCAAAACTTTTTTTGCCGTTTATGCCACCACCATTTCTATCATGTGATTTGAGATTTTAAAAACATCACAAATGGTGAGTTGGCAGCACCAAGGAGGCCCCAGGAGAGAGCAGAAAGCCGCACAGAACAAGACAGACTGACCACATTGCCCCACATCCTTTGGCATTACCTGGCTGAGCCTCCTATGCAGTCACAGGCACCGAGTTTTAAGTCCTGGGCTGCTGTCACAAAGCACATTAGGGGATGGCTGCTCCAAATGGGCCTTCCCAGGCCTTTGCATCTCCAGGTGGGTCCCCCAAGCAGTCCTGGGTGGTGCTGCTGGCTGGGGGCCAGCATGGAGTGAGGCAGGTATGTGGTGGCTGGCAGAGGGATAGAGCCCTGTCTGCCACTCAGCCAAGCCCTGCACTCTGCAGGGACCCTTCCTCTTCCCAGGAACTTGGTGAAAGGGACACACTTACTACTCTCACTCTAATGCAGGTACATTTTGGATGATACTCCAAAGCAGAGTATCAATCCATAAGAGTCTTTCCATTTGTTCATTGAACTTTCAACCCAAATTTTGATATTTTTGATATGGTATCAGTGGTAATTTGAAACTGTGGACTCCTTTGACATTATGCTGCCCCACGGTGGTGTCCAGAGAGATGACAATGCCTTACCCTGCTTGTAATTCTTGCCAGGTGCTAACTCCTCCCCCCTCATTACCATTCTGTGCCCCCCACCCACATGGGCCATGTTTTCCTTTCTCTGGGACCCCCTCTCCCTGACCCTGTTGCCTTGGGAGGTGTTCAGCATTTTGCAGGGCAGAGCTCCTGGAGACACAGGGCTCCTTGTCTGCGGAAGTCCATCACCTTGAGCTGAGGCCCATCCGGGTTAACAATTAAGTTCCAAAGTTTCTTCCAGTCAGGAGGATCTTCTGAGAGACAAAAGGCTC
This sequence comes from Chiroxiphia lanceolata, assembly GCF_009829145.1. NCBI lineage: Eukaryota > Metazoa > Chordata > Aves > Passeriformes > Pipridae > Chiroxiphia > Chiroxiphia lanceolata. Next base: position 3,754,740 of record NC_045651.1, read on the forward strand.
CTGCTGGCAAAATGAAGCTCCTAAATCAGCATAGGAGCAGCACTTGTTTTCCCTAGTTTTATGGGAAGCTGGAAAGCTCTCCAGTCAGTCTCCAGTCTCTTGCTACCCAGACCTCCTGAGAGCTGGCTTTTCTGGGCTGGGAACTCTGGCAAGGCGACCTGGCTTTCCCAGGATCCAAACCCTGGGATGCACTAGAGGCCTGAAGGTGCTGTTTAGAGGTGATTCTTCCCTTCACAGCACCACTGTAAATTCATGACATGGTGTGGGAAGGTCCCAGCCTGTCCCTGGGGAGAGCAGACCTGTCCCCCCCGCTGGGCACAACGCTGGTCCCTGGCTTCTGCTCCAGGCTGTCCAGCTCTGACTCATGTTTTCCGTGTCACCTTCTCCATGGCTCCCATCCACTCCTTTCTGGAGTGTGGGATCCCAGAGGGGAAGAGACAACAGCAGATGCTGGTGAGTAAGGCACAACCCTACCAAAAAGCCATGGATCACAGATAGCCCCACTGCTGCCCTGAGTGCTCCATTACCTGCTGGGAGAGGAGTCTCTGGCACATCCGATGTGCTGGTGGGTCTGGCTTTCTCTGGAGAGGTACTCCTGAACACACCAAACCTGAGGGACCACAGGGGTACCATCCTGGCTGGACAGGTGGGATGCTCCATCCCCCAAACTGGATCATACCCAGCTATCCCCATCACCCCCAGCCTCATTTATGCAAGCTGGGCATCCCAGTTCCACCCATTTGGAGAAGGGTACTTCAAATCTCCCTGGAAAGCGACTTCCTTCTTCCCAGAAACACGCCCTAAACTGCACTTTGAGGACTCCCAGTCCCTGCCAGAGACATCCCCGCTCTTGGGTTCCCTCCCTCTCTGCCGTGACTCTCAGTACACGGCAAGCAGGGCCATTTGCCAATGTTTGTGTCTCGACAAACAGTCTGTCAGCGTTTGGTGCACGGCTTCAGCTGGGATCAGCTCTGCCTTCTCTCCCCATTAAATGGCAGAGCTGTGTGCAAACACCCTGGCATCAAACCATCTGGGGCACGCTCGGGGCCAACTGCAGATCTCCCAGTGCCATGTGTCAGGCACCCTCTGGCACCACGGCGAAGGATGACTGCGGGATCGGCATTCCCGGGCCACCACCGGCACAGGGAGCCAACCCCAGCCCTGCCCATGGGGGTCTCCTCTGCCACCAGTCACCTCTCCCACTAGGAGTGCCTGCCTGGATCCCCTTTGCTCCTGCCTGGCTCACAGGGCCCCTGGCAGGAGCAGCAAACAGCACTCCTGACTGAAACAGGCTGTTGAATAGTAGCAGAGGTCATGGAATCATAGAATCGTGGAATATCCTGAGCTGGAAGGGACCCACAAGGATCATCGAGTTCAACTCCTGACCTTGTACAAGGGTCATTGAGTCCAGCTCCTGGCCCTGCCCAGAACAGCCCCAAGCTGTCAGTGAAAACAACTTCTCATTGCTGATAACAACCTTCTCGTGGCTGGCAACTCAGGAGCCACTCACTCCGACTGCCATGACAACAGGCTTCCATGGCCTTCATTCATGGAGCTACCGAGCATTCCCCTCCCTCCCTGGCTTGCTGGGGAGCTGTGGCCTGGGATTTGGGAACAGGACAGCCTGTCTCCTAGGATTGCACCTGGACAGGGCACTGCCTTGCTTGCACAGACGCTGTTTGAGTTCAGTGGGAAGACAACATGGATGTAAAGGTGAGGTTCTGTCCACACTGAAAGGCTCTGGAATTGGTTTCTGGCCCAGACATCTGGGATTCTGGCACCTTTAACTGCAGCCTGACCTCTGCTCTGTCCTCCAGCCTCAGCAGTCTGCACCAAGAACAGATTCTGGCTTTTGCACAGGGTCACATTCAGCCTTGGTGTAGCTGATGACAGGCAGGATGTACCACATCCCACACATCTCCCCTCCCAGTTTGCTCTTCTCCTGTAACAGCTACACCAATTGGTTTCTGGCCCAGACATCTGGGATTCTGGCACCTTTAACTGTAGCCTGACCTCTGCTCTGTCCTCCAGGAGGCCCGTGGCTGCTGCAAGCCCAGTGCTCCCACAGTTCACCCATCTACACCAGTTTGTGTTTGCCCCCAGTTGGCCTGTTCCCCTGCCCTTTCCTTGTACATTAGTTCCTTAATTCTGAGCTGTGAAGACTTTAAATGGTACTTTGGAGAAGATTTCCACATCCCTGCTGGACACTGGTGAGACCTGTGTTCCCCAGACTCATCTCCAGCACCTGGCATGGCAAGGGCCTCATCCCTCTTAATTAGCACAAAATGAGGATGTCAGTGAAGGCCAGTAGTGAGGCTGGTGATTTATTTTATGTCTCTGAACCTCCTCTTCCTTGGAGGAGACCGACTCTGGGTCACCATGGAGTGGAGTAACTCAAAACTGCAAAGACAGATGATACTCAAAGTGCCACTGGTGGTACCCAGAGGATAAAGTCACCCTTTGTAAAGCAGATCTATGGCCTGTCCTCCCCTGGAATTCTGGGAAATCAGCCATCAGCCCCAGACACTGACTCCACAGACATCACAGAAAGCAGCACTGCTGGCAGACCAGCCAAGCTCACCAGTCCCACCACATCCAGGTTGAGAAGTCTTCCAAGATGTGTTCAGCAGTGCTTGGACAAGCTGCTGCCTCTATGTAAAGCTGGAGATGGACCAAGTGACCTTCAGAGGAGCATGTGGGTCTGCACTGTGTCCCTGGCTGGGCACTGCACACAGGCACCACTGGAAAAAGGTACCCATTCCTTTGCTGGGCAGTTCCCAGACTCGAGGTTTCCACTGTGGGACATGTCTTGAGGCTTCATTCTGGTGGTATTGCTGGTGATGTGTTCATATACAAGTGCTATTTCTTTCCAAAATTACACATTAATGTTTCCTGGGGATACAAGGAGAGAGCAATCAGCATTCTCACAAAGAGAGGCCATCAAGAGCTGCAGATGACAAACACATAACTGATCAAAGATCAGGTTACAGCAATTATTCCCCATTTCTGCCACTGAAGGAAATGTGTGTTGCACCAATGATTATCATTAAACTACAGCAAAAATCATGATCAAAGCAAGAGTAAAAACTGAGCCAGAGCAAACACAAGCACCCCTGGCCAGAGCCCCATCGCAGAAGCCTGATTCCCCTGCCACTCCCCCAGCCCTCAGCAGAGTGCTGAGCTGGGAGTCAGTGCCTGACTCCATAGGGCAGCTTCTCCCGAAATAGCAGCCATGGCCTGCTTCTATATCTGCTCTCTTCAGAGGGCCAGGAGCATCCATAAAAATCCAGCTCCTGGGGCTGGCCAGGAGCAGCAGCCAGGGAATGGATCATGCCCAGCACACGCTGTGGCCCAGCTGTGGATGCCTGGAGGCCAGGTCTGGTACTGGGATGTGCAGGCAGGAGCTGCTGGATGTGACACATCGCAGGTGACATCCAGGTGTCCCCCTGCAGCAGTGCTGGGCTGGGGACAGGTTGAATCAGGTCTCAGCAGCATGTGGGGGCTGTTTGTTCGTGCTCAGGTGTTCACCAACACGAGCTTGGTCACAGCTGTGCTGGGGGTGAGTTATTGGGGGGTGGGGTGGGATGTGCTCGTGAGGGAGGCAGGTAGGCAGGGAGACAGGGGTGGGAATAGGGTCAGGACTGGGGGGTGGGGGTGGGACAGAGGAGCTGGAAGAGGATAAATCAGTTTGGGATTAGAAGGTGGCACTGGCAGCCTGCCATGTGACAGCCAGGCTTGCGCAGCCAGCAGCCCAGCTGTCAGCCTGGTGGCAGCAATTAAATGAGGTATCGATTGAGGAATTGTTGTCTGCAGGGTTTAAAGATAAGATCGATGGAGACCAAAAGGTTTAGGCTCCGTTTACTAATTAGTCAGGCACACTTGGGAGAGAAACCTTTGGAGACACGGAGAGCTGAGCTGTGTGCAGGCAGCACTGGCAGCGTGCTGGGGTGCCCCCCTCCCTGGCACCCTGTCTCCAGCTCCTGGCTCTCTGGTGCCAGAGGGTGTACGGGCACCGAGTGCCAGTGCCAGGGATTTAAATCGGCTGCGAGGTGGAGGCAGTGGAGAGGGGTGGAGATTCTGTCTGTGCTGGGGCATGAGCTGCTTTTCTCCCAGGGCAGGGACGTGGGAAAGAGCGGCTGAGCATGTGTTTGGTCGTGGGGAGGAGTAAACCAAGAGGAGAACTGCTCCCTTTGCATTACAAATTGTTTGGGATTGAATTGATCCGTTTCTTAGGCTCTGGCATTAGTTACAGACTGAACACATTTCTCTTCCCCCTGCTCCTTGTGCATCAAGCCCAGGGACACAAAGGAGACAAATGTGGCACAGACTTGTTGTGGCTTCCATGCTGATTCCGCCTGTGCTCCATGGAGCTAAACCAGGGCAGAGCCAGGCGATGGCTTTATGCCCTCTCTGCTTTATTCCCTCACTTCCAGATGATGTCCAGGACATGGTCAGATGGGGACAAGCGGGAAATGGCCTTGCCTGGATGTGGTTTGAGTGGTCTTTGAGACTGTCTCCTTGCTTGCTCTTGTGGGAGGGGAGGTATCTGTTGCTCCAAAACAGAGCCTTTAAACCAGCTGGGGAGCTGGGCTGAGCCGTGTCTCTCAGGGGACGTCTCGGTGTCAGCTCTGCGTTGGGAAGAGGCATCGGGGCAGCCAGAGAATTCCTCCTTTCATCTCAGCTCACCAGGAAAATTCCAGCCCAGCAAACAGCGGAGGGTCAGGAGCTGTCCCGGTGGGTCCTGTGACCCGCAGCCAGCCTGGGGCAGTGCCTCATGGCCACCACAGTCACGGGTCACACATCCCCTCGGTCCCACTGCCCACCACGTGAGGGGACGTGCCAGCTCTGTCACCCGCATGACCCGGCACCAGCCCCGGGAGGGACACCCGCCCCTCTGCATTCCCTGCACAGCTCCGTCCCGGTGCCTCCCAAACGGGGCAGAGGGCAGCAGGGCCAGGCAGAGGTGCAGCACATCCCGCTGGAAGCCCCGTCCTTCAGCTGGGGCTGCCCTCCCCCTGCGCCTGCCATTAGCGATGCAACCTGACCCAGCCTGCCACAAAACACAGCGGGACGGGAGCGCAGCCTGGGAGCAGCCCGAGGAGCCGGAGTCACCGGGAGGCTGAACGTGCCTCCGGGGGTGGCGGGGATGAAAGGAAGGGGTGGAAGAGAAAACAGAGATCAAGGACACTGTGACGCCATGTGGCTGTTCCAGGGTGTCTCATGCTTTCGCAGCAGGGCTGGGCAGATTTATAGCTTTGTCTTGAGGGTCTGGAGCCAGCCTCCACTTATTTCATATTTAGGAGGCAGTTTCCTTTGCTTTTCCTCTTTTTCTGGCTTGTAAAGCCCACGCTGCTGGAGCAGACCCATGTCCTTGTTGTCTGCCTACAGCATCAGTGCCTGGGACAGATACTGTCTCTTCCAGCAGAAGAGAGAACCAAACAGGGTCTGAGAGATCATTGTTTTCCTGCTGTTGTCATACAGCTCCGTGCCACTGCAGTGTCCAGAAACTCTGAATTTAACAGGCCTTCTCTATGGGAGACATGAACCAGGCAGCTGGCCCAGGGCTGCCAAAGCCATAATGCTCTTCCAGCGTGGATTTTCCTCTCTGTATTCTCCCCCAGCAGTTGGGCTGACCACCCTGCTTATGGCCACCTGTCCAGCTCAGAGGGAGCAGGATCTCCTGTGGTTTCTGTGGGTTTCAGAGCCAGCAAATGTCCTTTAGACTCTCTGCTCCAGAAGCCATTCCAGCCCATGCCACCTCCTGCACATGGCTGTGATGGACGAGCCATGCAAGAGACCTCTCCCTGTCTGTCTGCCCAGACCAACACGGCTCAGACAGCCCATCCAGGGTCCTGGCTGGTGATGTGACTCTGCACATTGAGCATGAGATCAGAGCACTGTTTCTTAACTGTTTCCTGGAGAGGTTGCAAGAACCACCCAAGCTGACCCACTCGTCTCCCTGGTTTCTTGTCTTCCAGCATCTGCCTCTGCCAGGAGTGAGGTTGGTGGGTGGGTGGCCATGGCTGCCCCAGTGCCACCCTGACCCCCAGAACAGTTCTGGGGGACCCTTAGCTATTTTCCAGGCCTGCTGACCATGATAAGGCACTTAAAGGGTCCCCCAAGGGGACCCATATGCAGAGAAATAGAAAAAGCTCCAGAGATCTGAGTGGGTCTCCAAGCAGATGCCATGGATCTCATCCATAACTGATTAGAACAACCTCAACATTTTGCTTTCCACTTGGTTTCAGTCTGGTATCTTCCCTTATCAGGGCCATGTTGTGGTTTAATGCCCGGCCAGGGAGACAATCTGAGTCCCCTGCATGTCCCTAGGGGTTGGATGCTGCTCACACACAGAAAAGCTTGATATAGATAGACCTCCAAGTGCCATGAGGGCACTTATTTCCTATTTGTCTGCCCTGGGCAAGTAAATTTGGTCCATGCAAGCCAGGGATGAGTGTTCACCTGCACACAGGAAATCTGGACTCTTGCAAGGCAAAGAGAAGTAGAAGGTTGGGTTTGTGCTGGGGAGGGACAGTGTTTCTCTGCCACCTTTCTCTCCTGGCAGCCAAGGGGGGATGAGGCACAGGATGGGTGATTGGGATGCCAGGATGCTCGAACTTACAATAGTTACCTCTGCCTCCACAGGTAACCGTGACAAAGGGGACTGCAGAGCTATTCTCACCTCTCCTCTGTTTTCTCTGCAATCCAGAAGCAGGGAGAACAAAGAGCAGGCGTTGGGAAAGCTGCTCACAGCTGTGAAGCAACAGGGAGAGGGAGTAGGACTGAACTCCAGCCCACGCCCAGAGCACCAGCAGAAGCACAGCACCTCTGTAGGCCTCCTCATAACATAATCTCAATGTGGTTAGTACTCTTCAGCAGAGACAGGTAAATAACCCCCTCAGCATGTAGCATGTTTCTTGTCTGTGCACAGGAAATCTCCCTCTCTGAGGCTCAAGGGAGACCTCACAGAATCACAGAATGGTTTGGGCTGGAAGGGACCTTAAGGCTCATCTTGTTCTAACCCTCCTGCCAAGGACAGGGACACTTTCCATGAGACCAGGTTGCTCCAAGCCCTGTCCAATTTGGCTTTGAACGGGGAAAGGAACGGGGCAGCCACAGCTTCTCTGGGCAACCTGTGCCAGGGCCTCCCCACCCTCATCCACGGGTATAAACACCCGAAGGGAGAGTGCAAAGAGGCTGGAGCCAGGCTCTCTTCAGTGGTGCCTGGTGACAGGACAAGAGGTGATGGGCACGAATGGAAACACAGGAGGGTCCCTCAGAACACCAGGAAAACACTTTTTCCCCTGTGAAGGTGACCAAGCACTGGCACAGGCAGCCCAGGCTGTGGTGGAGTCTCCATCCTTGGAGATATTTAAAAGCCATCTGGACATGGACCTGGGCAAGTGGCTCTGGGTGGCTCTGCTTGAGCAGAGGGCTGGACCAGGTGACCTCCTGAGTTCCCTGCCAAGCTCAGCCACTCTGTGATGCTGCTATCTTCCTGGAAGCTTCACTTCCAGGCCCTGGTTCTTCTTTCCAAGTCAAAGCCACAGCTTCTCTACCTCCCTCCTACCGATTTGCCCAGCTTGGTGCCTGTCACAAATGCCAAGCTGATGTCTATCCCACCTGTGTGGGGCCAGGTGGATGCAGTTCAGTCTCCCAGGCAAGGGAAGGTGTTTGTCTGCTCAGCCACAGCCCTGGGAGAGCAGCAGACTCTGTGGATGGGCCACAGTGATCACATGCAGGAAACCTCGCTGACTCCCTCCAAGCCAGGGGAGGTACAGGCAGGCTGGGAGCTCCCACACAGCCTGGCCTTGGCCTTTCCTGTACTGTTTTGATGTGGACTCAGCCCAAGGACATATTAGAGATGGATTCTGCACAGAAAGCAGGGCTGCCCCAGGGAGCTCATCCCACGCTGGGCTGTTCCTGCTGCCCAGGCTTCCACACCCAGACTTCCCTTCCTCAGATCCAGGTCACTGCCTCTTGCCCTCCCATCATCAGAGATGGTGAATAATTCACTCCATTTCTGTCATTACCTTGAAGGTATTTATAGTGCGTGATCGGTGCCCTCAGAGAATTCCCTCTCCTGAGCTCCATAAATTGTGTTGTCTCGCTCCCTCCTCCCCACTGCCTGTGCTAATTGCTGCATTGTGTTTGCTGACCTCTTACATTTTGTTTGGTTTCTTGCATCCTTGGACTTTGGGCACAAAGGCTCTCTCCATCTCTCCCCAGACTCTCCACCAGGGCCCCACGTTCTGTGGGCAAACTGATCCACAAGTAACAGGGGCACAGCAGGTGTTGCAAGACTGTGGGGTCATCTCTCTGCTTGCTGGGCATTCAATAGATTCTCATTTGTGGGCACATCCCACATGGAGGAGAGGCTCAGCTGGAATGGTGGGATGTGTTTCTTTGCAAAGCACGGGCAGCTGGAGCATGTGGTGAAATAATGCTGCACATACAAAGTCTGGATGGGTCACTGCTAAATCCAGCCCTGCCCCTGCAGGTTTTGGGGGCAGGAGGGACCTAAGATAATGTACAACTTAGTGTTCAAGGCCAGCTGTGATAGGGTTCTGAGCAACCTGGTCTAGGGGGTGGCAACACTGTCCATTGACAGGGGGTTGGAATGAGATGAACTTTAAGGTCCTTTCCAACCCAACTCTGATTCTGTGAGGACAGATTTCTCCCAGCTCTTTCTGGTTTGGGCCATGCTGCACTTCAGAGCTCTCTCCTTCCATGAGGAACCATCCATCTCTCATGCCCACGGCAGAACTCACTCAGAAACAGGCCAAAAGTTACTCATGGTGTTCCAAACTCTCAGGTTCTGCTGCCAGAGTTGCTCCAGAGGAACATGTGGTTTTGAGCTGACCCCCATGGCTCAGGAAGCACCACAGCACTGCAAAGGGCTCAGTGATGCCTCACTGCCCCGAAGGCAAGCATAGAATCAGGGAATCATTTTGATTGGGAAAGGCCTCCAAGATCATCGAGTCCAACCATTAGCCCAGCACTGCCAAGGCCGCCACTAACCCATGTCCCCAAGCACTGCAATCCAGGCTTCCAGTATTCCCTGGTCAGCACTAGACAGCCCATAGGGATGAGAAAGGGGAGACAAAGGTACCAGGCACATGCCTGTTTTTCTCTGGGATGCAGTTCGTTCTCGGCAGTTGTATCAAGGCTTTATTTCTGTATCCTTGGCTCCCGGCACCGCCTGTCTCTCATGGCAGGGAGTCCCATGGATTAGACTTTCGGGAAGCAGCCTGCTCCTCCCCAGTTCAATGTTAATGTGGTTACTTCCAGAGTTGCTCAAGGTCGCTCTGTCCCTCCCATCTGAGGGAGGATCGGGAGCTGAGCTGTGCCGAGTCTGGCAGGTCTGAGCGTTGCTGGGGGGGCAGGATCCCGAGCTGGCCTGGCCTGGGCTCACACCGGGGCAGCTGCCTGGGGGCTGCACAGGGGCCCCGGGGCAGCCGTGGGGTCCCAAGGGAGGGGTCCCCAACTCCTGGGGCTGCTGACACTGGCACTGAGCTTTCCCACAGGGAGCAGCACTGCAGAGGGGATAAAGCCCAGAGGGGAGGACGGGGCTGGAGCAGGTCAGGGAGGACAAGGCTGCCCAGACCCACAGCTGAGCTCCATCCCCGCTCTGCCCACACCAGGGGACGGGCATCCCGGGCAGCTGCTCTCCTGGGGGCTGTGCACACAAGGGCTGCTGGTCCAGCGCTGCCCTGCTCCTCCCCGGAGGTGTCCCCAGCGGTCACCGACTGTCCCACCGCAGGGAGTGGCAGCGTCACCCCCGCCTGCAGCTCCCGCGGGCCCAGCCCAGATGGATTCTCTGCTCTGCCCTGCTCGGGGGATCACAGAGCGAGCGCGCCAGGCGGCACTGCTGTGTAGATGCTAAACTAGGCCAGCATATGGTGCTGTAGGTCCGTGGTATAGCTTGTGAGGCAGCACAGTGACCTGGGCTACGGGAATTACCACAAGTCAGCCCAGCAGCACTGGGAAAGCTTGTGGAGAGGCTGTCTCCTATTTTGCTTGGGTTTTTAGGAGGGCAGATGTTTAAATCCTGAAAAGTCCTAGTCCCAAACACTACTAAGCAGAGGCTGAAATGTGGCTGGTGTGTTTCTGCAGTGATGCAGCTGCTCTGGGACCCTGCCCTGGCTACAAGCTGTGCCTTTCCAGTCTGCTTGTCCCAGCCTGGCTGCCCGAACAGGGGGACATGCTGTGGGCACAGGCCAGTGGGAGAGGAGATGGGTGCAGTGAGAAATCTCACTTCCCATGAGATGCCGCACAGCATTTCCTGGCTGTTTCCAGTTTTAGACGATTTCTTCCCAAGGAGAAAAAGGAGGAGTCCCATTTTCCCAGGGACAGCGTGCTATGTTTCCTCATCCCACAGATCTACTGAGAAAGAGTTTTGCTGAGCAGTTTTCAGTCAGTCCCACGCAGAGGACCACTGCACCCTTGCTGCCGTGGGCAAACCCAGCTCCCTGCCCTCACTTCAGGCGTGGGCAAATTCTCACACCACTGCCATTTACACTCTGACCTCACGGGTGCAGATTTTGACAAGACACTCACCTGACTCCCATCAGCGTCCCCTCTGCTTTCCTGGGTGCCCAAGGGCACAGCGTTGTGTCACCTGGAGTGTGCCTTGGGGCTCTGAGGTGGCTGAGGGAAAGGACCAGCTGCTGCTGGAGGCACTCATGAGATCTGGCTCCACACCCCCGGCTCGACGGCAGCGTGACAGGGGGTGACAAGAAGTGGAGCCCTTGCCCACGTATCACACTCACTCTGGCACCACCTGAGAGCTTCCCAGGGCAGGAGGGTGTTGGTGCCTGCCAGAGCCACCCCTCACAGTGTGCCCATGCTGGGTGAGGGTCACAGCCCGGGCAGGGAGCCCTCACCAGCCCCGGACCAAGACAACACATCAGCAAGGCCACCCAAACTATCCCTCCCTCCCTTCCTTCTTCCCTCCTTCCTCCCTCCCATGGTCTGGTCTGCTGGCTCCCCAGCACCCAAGGGGCACTGATGTGACATTAACCTCGTGTTCTCCACAGCCTCTCCGTTATTCCAGCCCTCCAAGGGGGAAGAGTTCATGGCTGTTGTGTGGGGGTCAGTCTCCTCCAGGGGGTGCAGCACTGGGATGTCACCCTGGGTTGCTGGGACAGCTCTAGAGCCCCTCTGCTCTCAGCTGTCTCCCCTCCATCAGCCCTTTCCTTGGTGCTCTGGTCCCTGGGCTGGGCACCACTGCTCTCCCTATGGCTGGAAGCAGTGGCTGCCCTCTGGGAAAGGCTGCTCCCTGCACCCTGGACAGAGGGTGCACCCGGCAGCTCAGCTCCATCGGGTGCTCTGCTCCACACAGGGATTTAAGGCTTGAGCTGGAGCCTCCAGCATTTCCCAACACCACGTTTAATGTCGTCCTTTGTGCTTCTCAGGCAGGAAGAGCTGTGTGTACAAATAATTAAAGGGAAGAATCGGAGTGATTAGGGCAGATGATTATTGTCAAATTATGATTTATCTCGGAGGGAAATTAGAATCCCCCCCTCCCCCAAAGGGCTCAGCCTAGCACGGTGAATGGGCACTGGTTTTTTGATTAATAGATGCCTTTAGAAGGTCACCTACATCCATTGCAGATTAACTCAGTGGGAAAAGTTCTTTCAGTAATTCAAGCTGTTGTTCTCACAAGCTGTCAGCTCGCTGCGAGTCGGGAAGGTCCATCCGTTACAGGGCTGCTGGGTTGGAGGGGATCTTTCTTTCCTCCGGACACATGGGCGTGATATATGATGCACAGAGACATGGCTGACCGAGAAAACGAGCTGTGGAAAGAAAACAAAAACAGCAGTAAAGGGAAGCGAGGGAGCTGAGCAGGGCTGGCCCAGCCGGGCTGGGGACTGGAACTGGAGGGGCAGAGCTCAGCCTGAGGCTGGTGCTGGAGCAGTGGTCTCAGAGCTGCTCTGCTCAGCGTGGTGGAGGAAGGGTTTGGATGCCCCCTTCCACGAGCTCCTCCTGCTGTGGAGGCAGTAACTCACTCTGTGATTGCTCCATCCATGCCTATGTTTAGCCATGTCCATGGAGGTGCTGGGCAGGCTGACCCCCGTGTCCCACAGGATCTCACAGTCTCCTGGACATCTCTGGCAAAGATCCCTCAGTGTCAAAGCTTGACTATTCCATGCCATGGACACCTCCCAGCTGGTAACTGAGGAGGAATGACCACACCAGGGTCTAACTGCCTCTCAGGCATCTTCCTGAGGAAGGCAGGAGCTAGTGATGGCAAAGTGGAAACTGGACCAGCAGGGCTGGAATGAGGAGGGGCTGGGACTTGCCCCACTGCAAGTACAACAGCAGCATGAGTACAGCCCGTCCACAGACCTATGAGCAGTGTCAGAAATGCTCGTACCTCTACAAGCTGCTCTTCATAGTGACTTTCTCTACATGCTCCATTATATTTCTTTCGAGGTCCATAACCCTGTGCTCAGCAAAGTCTGCAGCAGGGACTGCTCTCTTCCCTCCTCATGTGTCCATCCCCGCATGGGGGCACGCAGGAGATCTCACTGAGGTGATGTTCTACACGGTGACTTTGTGCCATTGGGTTCTGAACACAGCCCAGACCGAGGCCCAGCATCCCTGATTGTGTTGGGAAGATGTGATGATGGCACAGCTCCTGTCACAATACTGGGTGTACAGGTACCCATTTTTAACTTGTATGATTTAGGGCAAAAGGAGAGATAGGAGAGCTCCCACCCCACAGGTGTCCTGCATGTTTAGGTGGAAACAGATGAACACATCTCTGTTCCCTGATAAATAACCATGATGATTATATTTAGATTTCTTTCCGCAAATGAACGATATTTCAGCACAGTCATCAAAAATTCCCACTAACAAACGTTTCTTTTGCATCCATCTAGCCTTCATCATAAATCTATGTGCCAGGCATTAATAATATTTTCAGCAACAGATTGATTGACTAGAACATAGCGTAGTTTTCTCTAAACACTAAGGGGTTCTCAACTGATTTATTGCTTACTAAAGTCTGCACATATTTATATGTGTACCATATTCCTTGTTATAGATGTACCACTCCTTTATCCAAGCTTTCTTCAGCAGATCCATCATGATGGTGTCAATGGCCAGTGTAGGTCTGGACATTGTGTTGCCAAATCTGTAACAGAGGCTTTGCACAGTACAAAGCTGGTGTATTGTTGATAAATGACTTTCAAGGCCAGAAGGAACAATTAGATCACTCTGAGTGGTGTGGTCCAGAGGCTCTTACCAATTGCCCCTGCACAAGGTCCAGTAATTTGAGGAGACCCGATGTTTCTATTCCAGAAAAACCTTCTGTTTTGAGGCATCAAGACGTTTGCTGGTTTGGCTGGTTTTGATGCAAGGCTTTGGATATTTGGGAGGTCTGGGGGTGTGTATGAGAATCCTGCTTTGATGTATTTTAGTTAGTTTGAGGCTTGCTGAGAAGAGCTTAAGCCTGTGGGCGACACTCTTCAGAGGGCTTCAGGCTGGAGTAGAAATAAAAACATCTCCTGATGTAGTTTTCTAAAGCTGTCCTCACCTAGATTTTGAGGGATTGGCCATAGAGTGTATGTTCTGGGAACCAAGAGCTAATTCTGGAGTTGTCCTGTGTACCCATCACACCCTAAGGACAGGACACAACAAAATGGAAAAGGAAAGAGAAGCAGGACAGTGCTGAAGGCCAGTTTGTCCTTTATAGCCAGACGCCCTGTGTTGGATCTCCACAGCAGCACTGGTCACCACTGAGATAAAGAAAGCCAGTGGTGAGGACAGAGACAGACACCCCTGTTTTCAGCACACCCTGCAGTCTGATTTTGGCTTCCTGTGGAGGGGGTGCTGGTGAGCTGATGAGAGCAGAGTTTTCAGACAGCAGCTGCCCAGAGGGCTGAGCACCACCTGGAGGGGACACTCTCTGACGTGGCACAGCATCCTCAAGACACTATGTCTGTACCATCAGGAAGAAGAGGCAGCTGGAGAAGGGAACAGGCTGAGAATGTTATTTTTCCCTCTTTAATATCCTCTGATCCCTTGGTAGGATGCTGGGGGGACTGGCTGGTGCACTGCTGTGCCCAGCTCTGGTGGGGAAGCCTCTGCTGGTGTATGTACCATTACAGTGATCACTGATGTGATTGACTGGCTGTCTAATGGGTTGTTACAGCACTGCAGAGGCTGTCTTGCTCTACAGGTTAACTGTGAGGAGCTGAGGAGATGAAGCAACACTCCTCTAAATTGGGTTGTGCATTGGGAGCAGAAAGAAGGATCTCAGAAGAAACTCCACCCTACCCTTCACAAAAAATTTCTTTTATGGTCTTTCACAAGGGAGGCCACAAACAAACTGAGGAGATGCCAGGAGTCAAAAGACAGTTTTCAGGTGGGTTTGTGGGGTTTTTTTCTTTCTTTAAGTGGCCTGAGATGTTCAAGGCAGATTTACTGCTCCTGAAAGTTGTGTGAGTGCAGATATGCCCAACCTCTGCCTTGCTGTCCTTTGCTTGGTGTAAGGAAGCCAAGGGGCACATGAAGTTAGGGGTGAGGTGTTCACAATACAAATGTTCCTCACCAGGTACACAAATCTGCTGCCCCAGATGTTTGCTATGAGTCACAAACACTTGCTATCCATGTGCTCGCATGTCCTACACAGACTCGTGGATGTCACTGGCACAAGAGCTCCTGGGCTGTGTATCTGTGACCTTGGCTATGAAATAAGCTCTCTTCTCAGCAGTACTGTCACCAGGCTCGTGGTGCAGGTCATTGTACTATCCCACAGCACAATGACCCATCAGAGCAAGGGGCAGGTGGCCTCAGCACTGTGGACCTTTTCCCGTCCCTTCCCTTCCCTTCCCTTCCCTTCCCTTCCCTTCCCTTCCCTTCCCTTCCCTTCCCTTCCCTTCCCTTCCCTTCCCTTCCCTTCCCTTCCCTTCCCTTCCCTTCCCTTCCCTTCCCTTCCCTTCCCTTCCCTTCCCTTCCCTTCCCTTCCCTTCCCTTCCCTTCCCTTCCCTTCCCTTCCCTTCCCTTCCCTTCCCTTCCCTTCCCTTCCCTTCCCTTCCCTTCCCTTCCCTTCCCTTCCCAAACCTTCCCTTCCCTTCCCTTCCATTCCCTTCCCAAACCTTCCCAAACCTTCCCAAACCTTCCCAAACCTTCCCAAACCTTCCCTTCCCAAACCTTCCCTTCCCAAACCTTCCCAAACCTTCCTAAACCTTCCCTTCCCAAACCTTCCCTTCCCAAACCTCCCCTCCCCTCCCCTCCCCTCCCCTCCCCTCCCCTCCCCTCCCCTCCCCTCCCCTCCCCTCCCCTCCCCTCCCCTCCTCTCCCCTCCCAAACCTTCCCTTGCCTTCCCAAACCTTCCCTTCCCAAACCTTCCCACAGCAAATCCAATGTGTGAGCCCCAAGCTGGTGCATCCCTTTCCCCCATGACCAAACCATGGAGGCTGAGGAAAGGATGCTCTCCCTGCCCTGTGATGGGAAGGGCTCGGATGGTGGCAGGCAGGGGAGTTTTGGCTGCAGGATGGTTTTGGAAGAGCAGATCCTTGAGCTTCCTGCAGCAGCGTGTGCTGAGGGCAGCCCCCCCTGGAGGAAGGCAGGAGGGAGGATGAGTCTGGAAGCAGCCTGCCTCCGGCTGGCTCCTGCAGGGACACGAGGACCACGCCGCTCCCGCTGTCGGTGCCATGTGTGGCAGGAGCACACTCGCCGTTTGTTCTGGCTCTGGGAACAGCAGGCTTTTGATTCCCTCGGCAGAGCTCATCTGCGCCTCTTTCTGGCCTCCTCCTTTCTCTGTGCCAACCACGTGCCCCCCAGCCCGTGGGCTCTGCTGTCATTGTTGGCTGCTGGTTCCACTGGCCCCAGCTTATTGCATCTGTTTTGCTTTGCTGGGTCTCGCATTCAGCCATCCGTTCAGCTTTTATTGTACGTTTCTAAGCGTCAGCTCCGGGTGGTCAACGGCGGCTCTTTCACTCCAGCCCGTGCACCAGCTGCATATTAATTGCTCCCCTTTCTCCGCTCACTCTCTCCCTCCCCGTCTCGCCACGTGACGTTTGTGGTTTGCAAACTTTGTGGGAACACACTGCGATCCAAACCCCGTGAAGGTGTGAGGAGGACTCGGCACGTCACCTTTTGCAGGAAGGCTGGGATGCTGAGGATTAAACCAGAGGCAAATCTGGCCCCTCTCCTGCAAATCCGCACTGGGAAAGCCTTCCTCTGATTGCTCTGTCCATCTGCCAGCCACCGGTGGATTACTCACTGTTGGACACTGCCTGGTGCTTTGTCCAGTCTAACTTCTGAACAACGGGGCTCTGGATCTTTCTCTGGCTGATCAGTGCCACAACAAGAAAATTCCAGCTCCTAGATAGTGTCCCTGACCATGGAATCATAGAACCACAGAATCACAGAATCACTAAATCACAGAATCATGGAATCATCGAATCATGAAGTCACTAAGGTTGGAAAAGATCTCCAAGATCATCGAGTCCCGATGCTAAGCCTGAGGTTCCCCTTCCCTGGTGCTCCAGTGGTACTGCCTAATGCCAAACAGAATTTCACTTTATGCTGTGAGATGTTGTATTGAGGGGGAAAAATAAAAATAAATGCTCATGCTCACAAGCATGAGCGGGTTCCTTCCACCCAGCCTTGTGCTGCTCCTCTGGGCTACAGCACTTTGGAGACTGGACTGTCTTGAATCATGAGCCTGCCCTGGCTCTGAAGTGTTGTGTTGCTTAATGACTGATGATAATGTCTCTGTATGTAAGCTTGCAGCCTGGCTATCCATCTTTAAATTTCAAAATCTTTCCTCCTCAGCCATTACCTCCACCCCTGTAATCATTCCTGTTGCTCTTCTCTGAATTCCGCCTCATTTGTCCTTGTTTGAAGGCAGAGCACAATAAAGCAGCCAGTCTGGGAGCCTGGGTGGGGGCTGAGGTCCCAGAGGGATTGGGGATGAGGTCCAAGAGGGATCCACCTTCACTCCTTGGCCCTGAGCTGGCCTGAGGTCAAGAAGGTTCATCTACAGCCCATCCAGCTGTGGCAGCCTCAGGTCACCTGTGAAGAAAGGTATTTCTCCAGAGCTTTATGAGGACAGAGGCTGTAGGCTCCAAACGCCTCCAAAATTTAACCTGCCTGTGTTTGCTCATGCCAGTCCCCCCAAAAAATCCTTGCACAGAAATGACTCAGTGTTTTTCCAAGGTCTGCCTGCCCACAGCAGCCTTTAGCAGAGGATGCTACCCCTGATCTCAGAGAACACGGCACAGTCAGCCAGACTGGGACATGAAACAAAACCAGGAACACAGAAGGTCTCCTGGGAGGTCTCGGGTCCATCCTGCTGCTTGGATCAGGACTGTTGTCGGTCAGATGTGGCTTTGTTTGGCCAAATCTGGAAAATCTCACACCTCTGTGACCCAACCCAGGGCTTCACCACCCACCCAAGGGAAGGCTTTTCCTGACGTCTGGTCTGAAGATTCCACCTGCAGCCATCACCTCTCGTCATCCCATCCACCACTGAGACCCAGTGGGTTAATCACACCGGGCTGTGCTCTGGGGAAATATCTGTTTTAAGGTGAAACAAAGCCAGATTGGCTCCCCAGTGTGTGAAGAAATGCCTCCCCCCACCCATCTCCAACTCTCCATCATCCGTGTGAGCCGGCTGGGTCTCAGCTGGATCCCATCCCTGCTGCTGCAGCCATCACTGCTGCAGACCATGGCATTGCTCCTGGGGACAGACAGGGCCTGGCAG
The DNA here is from genome assembly GCF_009829145.1 of Chiroxiphia lanceolata. NCBI lineage: Eukaryota > Metazoa > Chordata > Aves > Passeriformes > Pipridae > Chiroxiphia > Chiroxiphia lanceolata. The sequence continues at coordinate 3,772,462 of NC_045651.1, forward strand.
CTCTGCTGAGCCCCTAGTTTTATTTTTTTTTTTGCCTGGAGTAAGACTGGCACTCTTTCCTCCTAGCAGGAGAACCGTGGTATCCAAATTAAGCACAAGCTGTAGTGTTCGAAGTCTGAGCAATGAGCTTTCCTTGGCAATGGGTGGGTTTCTATCATGGGGGTAGGGAATTCCTTGTCTGCCCTCGATTTCACTCGCAGGCAGTTTCTGTTCAGCGTCCTCACCTCTGTTCATTTGACGGGCTGCAGTGGGATACAGGGATCACAGTTAAAGCCATGCTTAAGGGAGCTGGTCAAAATATTTGACAGGAATTTACTTAAATGGAAATATTGTCGCTTTTTAATAAATAAGTGGAGTTGGCATGAATTCAAACTGACATTTGCCATTTTCTGCAGAATTATGAGCATTCACTTTTTTTTCAGAAACCGTATTTAAACTGAACGCTTTTGGCCTAAGACAAATTTTGAACAGTTTTGAAGAAGGTTTCAGTAAAAATAGACAATGTGTTAGCAAACAAAAATTAGGGAGTTTGTGAACTTCCAGGGAGACCTTGAATGTGCTCTCAGGCAACCATTCCAACCATTTTTCAACTCAGGGAAGCTAATTTGAAGAAGCTGCTAAACACCTTGTGGACATTAGTGTTAGGACAAGGGGGAATGTCTTCAAGCTGACAGAGGGCAGGGTTAGATGGGATATTAGGAAGAAATCCTTCCCTGTGAGGGTGGGGAGGCCCTGGCACAGGTTGCCCAGAGAAGCTGTGGCTGCCCCATCCCTGGAAGTGTCCAAGGGCAGGCTGGATGGGGCTTGGAGCAACCTGGGATAGAGGAAGATGTCCCTGCCCATGGCAGAGGGTTGGAACAAGGTGATCTTTAATGTCCCTTCCAACCCAAACCATTCTGGGATTCCATGATTTTATGATCACTCAGATACCCCCAGTTCAACCCAGTGCCTCTGGACAGAGATGATTTTGTTCCTGCTAATAGGTAAGAAAGCTTGTGCGTTTTCTCAGTCTCCCCAGCTCCAAGTAATAACTACTAGCACATGGCTTCAATTATCCAGCACAAAGCAGCTTCTTGCCAGCTCTTGCCATGGGCCAGGAGGCCCAGCAGGAGGGGGAATGTTGATGTATGGTGCAATAGGCAAAGGGGACATGTCTGGAGCCACTTCTTTGGTCTGTACATGCAGGCCTGGCCCCAGAGAGTCAGTTCCTCTCCTCTTCTCTCTCTTCTCTCCTCCGTGGTCTGAAGAAAGGACTTCTGCCATTTCCCGCCCCAGGAAGTAGAGTATTTTAATCCCTAAATAATAAAAACCAATTAACTGTATCCCCCAATGCCTCTTGTAATGTTTGGGTTAGTGCCAGTTGCAAAACCTCCTGACTTCAGTCCCAGCATCATCAAAACTTCCTCCAGCTCCAGGTAACTTGGATATCTTGCTTAGCAGCTGCACTTGGTTTTGACAATTCCTTCCCAGATAGAGACAAACTGGACAGGACTCAAGTGGCACTGTCACGCTGTCAGGTCCTGCCAGGAACAATCTGCTTAACACTGCCTGTTGGAGCCTCTGCTGTTCAATATTGGAGCCTCTCCTGTTCAATGTTTGGAGCATATCTGATTTCTGCAGTCAGGGCATGACTCCTGGGTGCTGAGGCTGTCAGTGCAGATCTTTTTTCTGGTAGTTTTCCAAAGACCCCACTGAAACCTTTCTCCTGTGGACACAGTGATGGGGACACACCCAGGCTGACACCTTTGCCAACACCATCCCTGTGTGGTGTAGTCCTGTGGAGGTGAGAAGCTGATCAGTCAGCGACAAGTAAAACAAAGAACCACGGCCACAAGTTGTGCTTGAGTCCTTCTGGTTATAAAATGTCTTCTCCATGTGAGTGTTTCTTTGCCCTGACAGGTCACCAGAGAATTGGTGCTTTCAAGAAGCTGTTAGGCCAAACCGTTAACACTGGCCATGGTCCAACTCTGAGCAGATTGGACCAGAAATCTTCAGACATCCCTTCCCATCAACATTTCCTTGTGTCTGTGATGGATGTGGATGGAGAACCCATTGGTTTTCCTTTTGTTCAGTAACAAAGCTTGGGTGCACCATTTTCCTTTATTGTCTCCTTAACTGGGCCCTCTCTTGGATTTCAGCTCTTGTGTGTGCAAAATGGAAAATGCAGAAATTATAGACATAGATCACAATTGGTTTACACTGATTTAGGCATGATCTCAGTCAACTTGAAAATGTGTCAGAATCTCTCACACTGGGCCCAGAAAATGGGCTGGTCTCCAACTCACACCAAACTTGGCATGGAAAAAAAGGACATTGGAGTGTTTCTGGATGTCAAGAGCAGAAACCCTTCAAGAAGCCATAAGATATTGGATTTGCTTAACAGATACTCTCTGGCCCTTCCCTCTTGAGTGAAGTAATACTCTCTACCCCTTCCCTCTGGAGTGAAGTATGGCCAAACAACTGGGTCAGCGAGAGAAACAGCGTGGGGCAAAGGGGGATTAGTCTGCCCCATGCACCACAAAGCCATGAGCTATCCCAATTAGCTTCTCACACCCCATAGCTCCTTATCTAACTCTCAACTTGACATCTGAGTTCTCTTTACAGTCCAGCCACCAGTGTCTTCTGCTGGGACAAGCTGGTCTCTGAGGTGAGAGGTCTCCCTTCCTTGTCAAGGGAGAGATCATATGAGTCACTTAGACAACAGACTTTTGGTTTTCTAAAGTCAGAAGAGAGTTTCACATGGTGGGGGCAGGAGAACAAGGCTCCCCAGCTGTTGGGAAACACGGAGGTGGGATCCCTCTCTGACTGTGACACTGTCTGCAGGAGGGTGGGTAGATCTGGATGAGCAGATCTGGGATAGTTACTTCTCCCAGCTTCTTTGGGAACTCTGGTTGTGTCTTATCAAAGGCCAGTGGTCATGCACAGCTTTCTAAATCCACCTTCCATCCAACAGTCCCTTTGTGGTGTCCCATCTCCTTTACTGACAGTTCAAGGACTTCTCCTGCTCCAGGCTGACTTTGTGTGTCTTTCTGGAGACCTCAGCAGCAAGACATGTCAGCTCTGAGGTCCAGGTTTCCACAGAGGATAGCAGGAGATAAGAGAATCCAACAACTACTGTACCTCCCCCTCGCTGATATGCAGCATGTCCTGACCCTCTGTGCTCAGAGTTTTATCTGCTGAGAAGCCATAAAAAAAAAAAATACTGTGAGAAAAACCCGGCTCCTGCCTGGAGAGACACGGCGTAAAAATGGCACCTTCTTACTCAACCCACCAGCTCCCTTGTGCATCAGCCTGAACTGATGTGGTAATGACAGGAATAAAATCTTGCTGCCTGGCGTGACTCACAGCTCTGCAGAGCTGGGCTGGCTACAGAGGAGGGAGCAAGCAGGACATGTTTTCTGGGGAATCATCAGAAAGGGCATCCTACCCTTAACACACGTGCAGGACCTGGCACAGGCCACGGAGCAGCCAAGCTCTGATGGGCACAGAAAAGTGGCTGGCAACTTTCCCTTTTACACCTGTCCTTTTTCCTCTGGAAAATGAAGGAATGGTGGCAGGGGTGGGAAGTGAGGACTAGAAACCCTCACTTCCCATCCACTGAGAACGTGGGCTGGGACACTCTGGGAGGGACTGGCCCTGTCTGGGTCACTGATGCACATGGGCCACAAAGGCAGGTTTTGCTCCACAGCAAAACAGGTCTCACAGTGTTGCAGAGGAAGAGAAAGGTCTTTCTTCCCTGGAACTGCACAAAGCCTGGTCCTTCCTTTGTGCAGACGTGTGGCTTGGAAAGACTCTCTACTGTGCTTTGCTTTCTCTAATATGGCCAGTAAGGGGTAATCACCACGGATTGGTCTCTCCACGGAACTCAGAGCTCCCCTCTGGGAAAATAACAGTGGTTTGTTGTGAGCGTGACTGTTCTTTCCAGCTGTCTGAGCCAAGGTATAGAGAGGAAGACCAGCTCTTGGGTAAACTGTGGGGAAGCATGGTCAGGCAGCAGTCATTTTCAGTTGGAAACATCTCCAAGAGACCTGGAGAAAGATCAGGGAGTCCTGCAATCAGACAAATAAGTGATACCTAAGATTGTAGAGGTTACTTATTTTCAACTCTGCATCCTAAGAGAGCATCTGCAGGAAAATGGCATAGCTAGACCTTTACAGAAGGACTGTAGGGCAGAAAAGGGCTGAGCAGGTGTTCAATGAAGCCGGCTTTTATCCCAGAGAACCTTTGGTACGGGTGGTACCAGCGATGGAAAAAAAATTGGAATCTCAATTTCTTACTGAGCTGATGGGATGGAAAAACATCTGTTAGCTCCAGGCTGCACGCATTCGATGTGGGATCCTTGCAAACTGAAAGTGGGAGGCACCTTGGGTGAGAGCAGCTGTGAGAGTTCACAGCTCTGAGTGGCAGGAGAGTGGCAGGAGAGTGGCAAGAGAAAGGCAGTGGGCTTGGGAGGCATCTCCTATGGCCTTGGAGAACCAGGAGGTGAGGTCCCAGGGGGTTAAGGGAGACAGAGACGAGGCTGCTGACACTTCCTTACAGAAATGATCTTAAGGATACAGGTACAAAGGAAAGCAAGGAAACACAGCAAATAACCAAAGCAGCTGAATCGTGAGCTATTCACTGCTCTGAAAGTCAGGAAGTTAAAAACAAGCTGAATAACTACAGCTGAGTAACGGATAAAGAAGAGTATGAAAGCACAGGTCAAACTCAGAAAGGCTGAGGCTTAAGAAGAGGTACAGGTAGTCAGAGGACAGGACAGCAAAGTCTCTTCTTCCTCCCTGGATACATGCCTGTCACCCACACTGAGAAGCCCTTCAGGGCAAGTTCATGCTCCAAAGCTGTATTCCAGGCTACTGGCTGGGCACAGTGGGACTTGTTGCCCACCTGTGCCAGCACAAGGTCCATAATGCCACTGGTGACTCAACTCCAGAGCTTGTTCAGGACCCTGAAGCTGAGCAGGACCCTGCTTGGTGCAGACCTGCATGACAGTATAACTGAACACAGGAGCTGTAGCACAAGGCAAGGCCTGCCTAGGGCTACCTGGTACACCACCTGGAAGTGGTTCAGCTGAAACCTGACTCAGTCCCCATCTGGATGCTTGGAAATGCGTTTTGGTGGGTGAGACTGGCTGACTGCTGAACGCTTGTGCAGAGATGTGTGTAAGTCAGTGCCGACCCAGAAAACTGGCAGGAGAGTGGCAGTGATGCTCCCTTCTGGCTCTGCTTGTATCTCTTTCTGTTTAGTTCAGGATTACAGAGATAAGTCCCATTTTATATGAAATAAGGAGATCTGAACCATATGTTGTGCAGGTTCACATCACATCTTGTGGCACAGATCTGCGGGGAAACTTCCGTGAGTCTTGGACCAAATCAGTCCGTATCCAGGTGGAGGGGACGTCTTGTGGAAGAGGCAGCTCGAAGATAAACAAGGGCAGAGGGAGGATGACACAATATCTGCACAACAGAACCAGCACCAAGTGATTTTACACCACCCATCTCCCTCCCTGATGTCCCTGCAACACCACCAACCCCTGCTGCTGGCTTCTGCTCTGGCAACTGGGAAAACGAGGCACAGGGAAGTGACTCCACTGTTCTTTGGGACACCAAAGTGAAATGGAGGTCTCCTGATCTCCTACACTCCTACATTCTGGCCACTCCCTCTTCCCTCCAGCCTCAGGCTGTCCCTTTGGATCAACAGAGAATTTTCAGGGGAAGATGATCTTGATGGGCCTGATTGTGTATGTGGCATTTTAGAGCCCTGTGAGTCTTTCATCCATGGCAGACAGAAGGTGATGCCCCAGGCACAGAATGGCTTTGTGGGCTAAAGCTTTTGGGGTGTAATGGGTCTGGCTGGAATGAAGTTAATTTTCCTCACAGCTGCCCATATGGTGCTGTGTTTTGGACTGGTGACTAAAACAGTGTTGATAACACACCGGTGTTCTGGTTAGTTCTGAGCACTGTTCCCATTGTATTGAGGATTTCTCTGTTTCCCATTCTATCCCCAGGCATGAGACTGGGAGGGGACAGAGCCAGGACAGCTGATCCCAGCTTACCAAAGGGATATTCCAGACCATATGATGGCAGCAATAAAAGCTCAGGGAGACGAGGATGAAGCAGGGCTGTTCATGGTTATGGTGTTTGTCTCTCTGAGTAACCATCACATGCACTGAAGCCCTGAAAACTCCAGGAAGCAGCTGGACATCTTCCTGCTGATGGGAAGGAGTGAATGAGTTCCTTATTTCCCCTTTGCTAGCACTCAGCTTTGTTTTGCTCCTAAAACTGCCTTACCTTGACCCATGAGTTTTCTCACTTCTGTCCTCCTGATTCTCTTCCCCGTCCTGCTGTGGGGAGGGAGCAAATGAGCTGCTGTCTGGGTGCTCAGCTGCTGGCCAGGGTCAACCCACCACAACAGGCCTAAAACACATGGCCTTCAGCCTGGAAAATCAGGCTCATACACCAATACCACAGCGATGTTGTCATCCCTCTTTTAGAGAGGGGGAGCCCTGGGGTGGAGCAGGCAGGGCAAGCTCCTCAGGTACTGCTGGATTCTTGAACCTCAGGTACCCACCACATCCCAGCTGTCCATGAAGGTATCATTTGCATCACTACCCTGTGTTTATCTACCTGCTCTCAGTTTCCAGGAGCCCGAGAACCATCGAGCAACAGCATCAGGCAAGGTGTGTGTGGTGTGCATTTCTCCAGGATGGGCCTGGGGGCTGCTTAGACATGAGGACACAGATCAGCTCTGTTGTCCCCACATCAGAAATCACCCTTGGCCTTCATTACCCTCCTCCACACAGAACAATGCTGACAAAAACCCAAAAGCAAATGGTGTGTTACCTGGAACACGACTTGCTCAAAGTCATCAATGCATGGACTTTTGGGTTATGGATTTTTGCATGCAAAGTTCCATTGATTTCCTATGGATCAATGGGAAGAAGCCAAGCATGGAGGAAAAGGTCCAGAGAATGATTTATCAGCCTTTGTCACTCAAACACTGTCTCCCTATTCTCTGTGGAGTATTTGTTCAGCTTTAATACAGTGCCAGTGCTTTACGTGTACCAGGGGAGGGCAGGTCCCTTGCAGGGGGCAGGAATCTGAGGTTTCCAAGTACCTTAAGAACTGCTCTGGGAATCGGAAAGGGTTTTGTTTTCCAGCTCTTGTGATGTGTTGCAGCTGCCCACTGACTTTTTTGTTTCCATCCTTGGCACGCAGAAGAATTTCATCACCACACTCTTTATCATGGAAACATGTCATTCAGTGGCATTCGTACATACTGTTCACATCAAATCAGCAGGTTTGGCTCGGACCCCTGCAGAGATGGGACCTTTCCAATTGAACCTGCCTCCATAGGTTTGGTGCCGGGCTGAACGCAAAGCCAGAAGGAGACCGATTTTTTTTCAGGCAGGTTTTTCAGAGACGACAGAAGATGCATGGAAGCCTCCCAAGAACCGCCTACCCCATGAGATGTTCACCATTCAGGATGTTGGCAAACTTGTCAGATCAGAAGGTTGTGCAAGATGCCAACCCGCTCAGGGCCAGAAGTGTTCGGGAAGTTTTGGGGACTGTCAGATTTTCGCTGAAGAGCTACCTGAGGCAGCCGTATGGCCCAACACCAAGAGCTGAATTGAATCTAGGTCTTCCTCAGGATCTGACGCCCGCTGCTCTCTTTCCCTGCTTGGGATTTGGAAAGCCAGACCTGGAACAGGATGTGATTTGTTCATGTTGGTCTGCGTGGTGCCAGCTGAGGCTACTGGCAAATTCTGCTCGCTGAAAAATTATCTCATGTAGATGAGGGTCAGATGATTAACTTTGATGAATCTTGCCACAGCTGAAATTACTGCCAGTGCTAGGTATGAGAAGGAAACATTGGCAAAGCTGTCTCCCTGCCATGGGAAGGATCGCTTTTTCTCCTGGAAAGTAAAGCAGGGGTGCTGTAGCTGCTTTAGCTGGACTCCTCAGCCTTGATGAGAGAGCAGGGTGTAGTTTCAGACCTGACTCAGAGTCTTTCCTTCTGAGGTACTTGCACAAATGAAGTATTTTGCCTGGGGAAAGAGTCCCTGGAGAAGAGATTTTCATCTGGAACAAACAGGACAGTGGATGGCATTTCGCAACAAATTCAGCATCTGCCATGCATGAGGCAAGGGCAGTGGGGATGGGTGGGGATTGCTGCATTTGTTCTTAGGTTTTTTTCATCTAGTCTGCCACCCAAAAAGTGCCCTGGCACAGGAAGTCCCTCTGGGGCTGATATCAGCACTGAGGGATTGATAAGTCTGGGAGATATGTCCTGTCTGCCAGATTCCAAAGCCCATGCCTGTCACCAGCTCTTTGGGGGAATGGGAGGTCTTTCAGGAGGGCAGCACAAGGGTGGGTGTGGGGGATTGCTTGTTTAAAGTGGCAGCCATACCCAGTTACCACAGAATCATGGAATATCCTGAGCTGGAAGGATCATCCAGTCCAACTCCTGGCCCTGCACAGGACACCCCAGCAATCCCATCCTGTCCCTGAGAGCGTTGTCCAAACACTCCTGGAGCTCTGGCAGCCTTGGGGCTGTGTCCTCTGCCCTGGGGAGCCTGGTCAGTGCCCAACCACCCTGTGAGGGAAGAACCTTCTCCTGAGATCCAACCTAAACCTCCCCTGGCACAGTTCCAGCCATTCCCTTGTGTCCTGTCACTGGTCACACAGAGCAGAGATCAGAGCTGCCCCTCACGAGGAAGCTGCAGACCCCGGTGAGCTCTGACCCCAGTCCCCTCTTCTCCAGCTGAACAAGTGACCTCAGCTACTCCATGTATGGCCCCTCCAGACCCTTCCCCATCCTCATGTCCCTTCTTTGGACACTTGTAATAGCTTTTAGTTGTCCCAGGTGAGGTCCGAGGAGGGTAAAGGAGGCTCCCTGTCTCTTACCAAGTCATGTCTGAAAGGTGCAAACAGAGGAGGTGAAGAAAAGCACATTAAAGACAACCAGCACAACACCCAGCACAGTGCAACCACCACAGTGCTCCCACCAGCCTGGGCAGATCCATGGAAGCCACCACTGCTGACAGGAGCTTGAACTGCAGTCACACAGCCTTTGCTGGTTGTCCTGCAGCTGTTGGCTCGCTGTGGGTATCAGGAGGGCTACCCCAAAAGGGCTTCAGCTGGTACGAGTTCCTGTAGGGTAGCCACAGGGTACCAGCAGCAGGAGTCACAGGGTGCTGTGGGACATCCTAATGCCTGGGATGCTTGGAGAATGGGGACCCCAAAAAGAGCAGGGCCGTGGGTCTAGGGGAGCACAGAAAGGCAACAAGTACTGGCTGCAGCCAAACGCAGCTGGGCTCTCACAGCTTCTCGTTAAACATCAACCGCTCTCTGTGATGACACCAATCAAATTCCCATCCGGTTGCCTCACTAAGGGCACCCAAAGCAAGAGCAGAGAGACAGATGAATCAACCATAGGTTTGCTTGCTGTAGCATGCCCGCTGCCAGTAGATTTCCATGTTTCCAGGAGCAAGCTAAAAGCTTAGTTCATTTGCTGAATTTGAGGTTGGAAACAGACTCATCCAAAACTTCTAGGCTGGGCACCTTTCAGAAAGTCAGGCTTCAGCTCAGCTACAAGTTCACTGAGCATCACCTATGAAAGTTGGGGTGGGATGTTCTGCCCTGCTCTGCAAGGAGTCTGATGAGACAAGGACAACAATCTCTCCACGGTGCGTAAATCCTCTCTAACAGAAATTGTGGCTTTACAATTGCAGAAAGAATGGGGATTTTTTTCAAAGCAAAATGGAAAGATCATCTACTGGTGTATTATTTTCTAATTTCTAATGGATCCACACTTTGTGAAAGCAGTATCTCATCTACAGCCTGGGCTGTAGCTATTACAACCAAACCACTTAGGTGAGGAGAGAAATGCATGGAGCAGCCACCCGTCCCCAAGTTCATATGCCAGAAACTTCCTGATATTGAAAAGGATAGGGACACTGCTGCACAAATATCCCTGCCAGAAGCTGATCTGTCAGGGAACAGAGAGCAACTCGCAGAAATCATGTCAGAGGCAGGCAGAGACACAGCACTGGCAGTGTCACTGTCACTGATAGGAGACGGTTGTCCAGAAATAACAGCCCTGCTTAGCTCGGGAGAGTGGCACACAAAGGACTCAGAGGAAGCTGGAGAGAAATTACTGGATAAGCCACAACTTGTAACTCCCAAAAATCACACAGAAAAGGTGTTAAAGAAAGAACAGGGAAGCACAAATGTTGTGAGGTCCTCGGTGCTGCTCAGTCATTAAGATAACTGATAGAGATATGTTTATATCAGCCACAGGGATGTGGCTGGATCATAAGTGAAGGAGATCCCACAGCTATAGTTCTTGTCCCCCTTCCCTTTCTGATCCTCACTCATAACAGTGAGGCAGCCATAAGCACTAATGGACAAGGAATTACTTCTTTCTTTAGTTTTGGGAATAATCTGTCCTTCTTAAGCATGCACTTAGTAAACACTAATGCATGTGATTGCTCTGTCCCAGGCTGCTGTCCAAGCTCCATCCAGAGCAGAAAAGATCAGATTGTAGAGGAGGGAGGGAAGAAAGAGAGGGAAAACCAGACTGTGTGGGTTTCAGTAAGCTCTGGTTTCTGTTTGACAGCTGGGGTCAATGTTGGTCTACCTGAATGGGCACTCCCTGAATGTATGAGATGGATGGCTGAGAAATCTGACAGACAGGAGGTGAGAGGAGATGTTCCTGATGATGGTTCGAGAATGAACAAGACACCAAGCACCAGAGAGCTGTCACTTTCCCAGCATCCCACCCTGCTGAGGGGATGTGGCAAGAGGAATGTTCCGGGGATGTCTTACATCGTCTGGACACCCACAATGGAGACAACACAACTAATGACCGGGCACATCTTCTTGACTCAGACATTCGTCAGGGTGGAACTGAGTGATCATTCCCCTGCCAGGTTGCCACTCTCACCCTCCTCTGTTTACAGGGACCATTCCCAAGGGAAGGGAGGGGATCGCTCAGCCCACACCACTTCCTGAGCTCTCGCTGGCAGCGCTGAAGTTCCCTTGGGGTTCCCAGTGCCAACTGCACTGTTGACAGACCTGCTCACTCATTATGTACGGGTGTTGTGCTGTCAGGGTCCAGCCCAGATCTCAACTGAGGCCTTTATGTAATACTAAAAATAATAATGGAACAAATCTTGGAACAGAAAACAGTGCAGAATGCAAGAAAACGCCGTGAAAAGTAAGAGCTGCTGGAAATGATTCTGCAGGAACCTTCTTCTAGAAGAAACCGAAGCGGTGCCGCTGGGGAGGCAGCATCTCTCATCAGCTTTCTGGAGCAGGGGATACATCTGTCCCTGCTATTGGCTTCATGGAAATGCACAGTCATTAATAACAACCGGTAACGAGGAATCTGGAGAGCCTCCTCCTGCACAGCTGCGTCTGCAGCACACACACATCAAGGATGGGAGAGGGAGCGGCGCTGACGGATCGGGGAGAGCAGCTCCAGGCTGGAGTATTGGCAACTCTTTAATCACTCAGGTGGTAAATGGGAAATGGATGCGGTGGAGCACACCACGAACACAGAGCAGCCTGGAAAGGTGGAGACAAGCCCCTGCCTGGCAGCAGGCGAGTCCCCGTGGGTTTGCTGCAAGAGCAGTGAGGTGCCCATCGTTTGGAGCAGCAAGGACAAGAGGGGGGATGAAGGAGCTGCAGCTGTGACCTCGCAAAGGCCTGGCACAAAGTCCCAGGGTCTGGGAAGTGAGATGCTGCTGGACCCTGAGCTTGAGCTGCCCCATGGCTCTGCCACTGGGGCAGGACCACGGTGAGCAAAGGATGGAGACACACTGAGAAGAGAAGGTGGGACACACAGGAAAGTCAAAACCAGTGCCTTTGGGATGAATTAGTGCCTCTTCACCATTTTGCACAGCAGAAGGTGGTCCTGCTGCCATGGCAGGAGGAGAGCAGCAGCCAAGTGAATGTGTGGTGCTCTGGCACAGTCCCTGTAGGAGCCCAGTGGCCCCTGAGTTGCCACACTCACCCCCACAGGGTGCAATGCCCTGTTGGTGTAGACAGCACCACAAGCCCAGTGCTGTGCTGTTTGGACCATGGGAAAACAAGTTTGCATGGAAACACTGGAGAGACTGCCAGACCTGGCTGAGTCACTCACCCAGGCTGTCCATGGGCTGGCTGGAGGTCGCCTCTTGCAGACTGCAGCTTTGTCACTCTCCATTATTTAATTGATAATTTATCATGCCATTCCAGACAGAGAAGAGTTCCTGTTCATGCCACTGTTTGTTCCCTGTCACATAGTCAATTCCCCAATCCGATACACCAGTTGTATTCTTATTTTATGAACCATACCTTAGGGCCTAATTAATGCAATTAATCAAACTTTTACTTAGGCAGGCATATCTTCATTTCTCCACTGACTGTCTGTTTGGACAGCTGGGTGTGTTGTCTGCATAGTATTCATCATCTTAAGGCATTACAATGCTCTGAAGTGCACTGAGGAGTGTGGGGAGGGGACTCTTGGTGACTGAGCACTTCTGACCAGCTTTCAAATACAGACACCAAGGGCAGATCCTGCTCTGTCTGAAGCCAGTCACCATGAGGGGAAAATGCAACAACTCAGCACCAGGGAACTGTGGGAATGCAGAAGTGGTTGGCTGTAGAATCAGGCTCTCAAAACCAGGTCCCTGCACCACCTGGAGTGTGCCTGCAGTCCCCACAGGACCTGCTCCCAGCACCTCATCCATCAGCACAGCCCCCATCTGCCTGGGGCAGCCACTGTCCAGGCTGCACACAGGGCACATTGCAGGACTGGAGATCCTGCTGGGGCAGGAAGGTGATGCTCTGATCTGTTCTGCTGCTCTTGGATGCCCCTTGGAGTCAGGAGATGGGATTAGGGGCATTGCTAGTCTGTTAGAAGGGGTCTACATATCTGTAGGACAGGCCTAACAGACATTAGGTGAGGGAGAGCATGAAAACTGATAAATAGCTGGGATCCTTCAATCCCCCTTGCTCCTCCACCTTCAGGGCTCCCTACAGGAGACATCTACATCCTTTGTAGTGGGAGGTGAAGGTGACGAGCTTACAGCAGAGATGGGTACTTAGGTGGCTCCACACACAGTCTGTGTGCTGACTTTCTGGCATGTCTTGCTGGATCTGCTGTTGACCACAGCTTTAAAAACGGTGTTTCAAAGGCACCCCACTCCCAGCAAATGTGATCAAATCATTGCTTTCCAGGAAAACCTCTGTGGAAATATTCCTTCATTAAAATTATTGAGGAACATCAGTGTATTTTTAGGTCACTCTCTACAGCAGATGAAAATCTAATGATAATTGGAAGTATTGCCCAGAAACATAACAGTGATTTTGTGACTAAAAGGCTCATGAAATAGAGTAAACTGTCAACTGGGACAATTTTCTAAGAAGCCATTTCACATCAGATATCCCAAAAGATCACTTGCAAAAGACACAAGTAACCTTTCCTCTAAAACCAAATGGCTTTATTCTCTTTAATTATCTGTAAGAATCTAAAAAGCGACTTACAGGGCGTCTTTTGCCACCAAAAAAATCGTCATCCTCCATCCTCTCCTAAAAATAATGAATAGATGAAGATGTGAGGAGAATCTTTTAAAGAGTCTTGGAAATGAAGTGAACACTTGGCTGAGTTGTAACTCACTCATATGGTGGAGTCATGGTTATCAATAAACTATGTCCAGCCCTCAACCTGGCATTCAAAGGTGACAGGACAAGGTTATCTCCTACATCTGTAAACACTTAAAAATGTGTCAGGACCCAGCATTGTGGTGAGTGCTTATCAATCAGATACTCTGGAAAGCACTGCCAGCAAACACTAACACCAGGGATCACAGACTCAAGGATATTTATAGTGTTTCCCCCAAACTGGCACCCATTCCAACTGTCAAAACAAGAGGAAAAGGAGCTCTTTCCATAGCTGGCAAGTTTATAAGGGAGAACTTTAAAGAGCCAAGCAGAGCAGAGTCATAGCTAAAACTGGTCAAAATGTGTTGCATCACCAGTTCACATCATCTCAAGGATTGTGCCTTGTAATGTGGCAAACTAGACAGAGGGACACTTCTGTACAGAGGTGACAGCCCAGGGTGTGTCCTGTGACAGCATCTGCACCCAGGCTGGCAGTGTGGCACTTCCTGACACTTCAGTGGTTTGAAACTAGAAAACTTAAGACCCGTTATCACACTTGGTGTGGAAAAGGCCCAGCTGGTGTTCACTGATCATGAAAAAGCCACTGGTCTGTGCATTAATTGGTTGTAACGTGGTTTTGTTCTTTGCAAAGCAGGGTGGGCATGCAGAGTGTTTGACATCACCACGGCTGCCTCAGTAAACCTAATGAGATGGAAATCCTTCAAAGACTGAAAATACACCTCTTGGATTTTTCCAGCCACTGTGGGCTGGATCAGCTCTGTTTTTCATGACAGGAACATCTCCCTGCTCATGCAGTAGGGTTAATGCTCACCAAGCAGCCCTACCTGTTACTGCCTGCTGGTGAACATCTCTGAAATACAAATTTTAAACTATCAGAACCAGGAGGATAAGAAGAAATGGAAGAATTATAACAGTCTATGGAGAACAAGAGGCTCTTAAAACATCACTTTCCAGAGCTTTAAGAAGTTGTTCCAGTTTTTAAAGGTAACTTTCCAGTCAGTCCATTGTGGCAAAATATCACTAAATGCAGTGTCCAGTGTAAGAACCATGTGCAAACTTCCAAAGCCATGGTATGTGTGACACCATGAATTTCTGGGATATGCTACAAACACTCAGTTATCCCAGAGAGGTGGCTGAAGGACTTGCTGCTGTGTTGTTGTGGGACACAAATTAAAAAGCAGCCTGAGCTGATAGGTAGAGCCAAAGATACAGAAAATTTTACCAAGTTCATAAGAAGCTGAAGCAACTATTGCTTGTATTCAGCATTAATAAACCTGGAATGACAAGCATTTAGCTAAGCCTGGTTTTAAAAGATATACTGCTGTCTGGGAATTCAGTTTCTGCTCAGACTAAACCCCACATATGTGACAGCAGTATGATATAATAATGATGGCATACTGCATCATTTTAAAGGAGCTTAAATCAGTCAGCATACAGGCTCTGCCCATTGCTGTGCCAGATTTCATGTTATCAGCAACCAGACCCCCACAGTGTTGTCAGGGCACTCTGAAGCATCAGCATGGAGAGAGATTTTGGTGGATTTCATCACTCTTGACTATGCAGGAAAAGCTTTGCTGTTCCCAGCAGTAATGGTTGGTGCCAAGGCTAGTTTTGGACAAGGAGGTTTATCCATTTCTTAGCACACAGACATGGAGGAACAAGCACAACTAGGTGTCAGTGAACCCATTGCTTGGCATTTTAATGAAAACAGGAGCTGGAGACAAACACTTGACATGGCCAAGTACAGCCCCACACAGATATCTTAGAGGAAGAGAGCAGAAGAAGACACACCAAGCTGCTCTCTCGTTGTGTTTGAGGCTACAGTATTTCTGCCTCTTCCTGTTCTTGCCCTTCACCTCCCATCTGCAGTTCGACCTGAAACCTGGTGGAAACCCATTAGTTCTCCCCAGAGACAATAACTGTGACCCTTAAGGTCAAATTGCAGTTCTGGAGTGCAGAGCCCAAGGTTCTTCCCCTCAGTTCAGTTTTTCGCTAGGAATTTAAAATTGATCCCCTTAAGGCAGAAGTGAAAGTGATGGCTGAGGGAGGTGAGAAAGAAACCACAATGCCACTGGGGACATGGCCTAAAAGTCAGTAGGAAAAGAGTGGGGGATCTGTTAGCCTCTCTGGTGGAGCCACAGCCGTCAAACTCCATCTAAGGGTGACATGCCTTCTGTGGACTTCAGAGTGTGTTTTTCCGTGGAAGGGATAAGAAGAAGAACAGATCAGGCTGCCAGGAATGCTTTGGGAAAGGAACCTATCTCTTTCTTGGATCCTGGTGCCTTTAACACAGGATCTTTGCAGAGCACAGCCTTAGTCCATAAACATCATGTGTCCAAGGCAATATGTGCTTCAGCAGTTTATAGCCTTTGCACACAGTGCTGAATCTGTGTCACACCGTGGTGACAAAGACCGTGTGCCACTTGGCATCTGCCACCTTTCAGGTAAGGCCCTGAGCACTAAAGGCCCAGGATCCTACTGGCCTCATTTGCATTATCCCAGATCAGATACCTGCGGGGGCAGCTTTGCCTGGGTTACTCATGTGGCATCAGAAATGTCACTGTACCTCATCAAAGCAGTGCTGTCCTTCAGGGTGGAGGCTGGGAACCTGCCCTGCAGTGTTTTTACTGGTGGGAAAAGTGAGGTTTCAGGGCAGCTCTCAGTCTGGTAGATACCTCCTTGCAGGCAGGCACCCACTGTGAGACAAGCACCAGGAGCCTTGGGAAGCAGATATTCCCTGCAGGGCTGCAGCAAGGATGTACAGGGATACGTGGGAGCCTCTGGAATAACCAGTACCACCTAACTCATCAGGCAGGGGGGGAATCTCCAAGAGTGGAGCTATACAGAGAGATGGCTTTGCCTTTTCCTTGCTACTGCCAGTAAATGAGCTGTCTTCTCAGCTGCTTATTACCAGGCACACAGAAAACATCTGCATAGTGTGAGCAATTACACAAGAACAAGAGCCCAGCCCCACCTCAGGGAAGCCTTGCCATGGCTGCCACTTACAAAGGATATTTCCAGCTCGTGTTTTCAGATGCTCTGGAAGAAATGAGCTGTCCTTACTGGAAACCACCTTGTGGCAGTGTCATGGAGCCACACAGCTGCCCTGCTGCTCCTCAGCTTCCCTGCCCCAGGGGTTTATAAATCACCATCTGGCAAGAGAGGGGACGCCAAGGACGACACACGTTGGGGCCAGGGCTGGGTCTCCACCCCAGAGCTGTGGTAGCTGAACTCCTCACCAAGGAGGCAGCAGCATCACTGGCAGCTCAGGGATGGAAGAGAGGCAGAGCTGCTGTGGCAGCACCCCTGGTGTTCCCCATGGAGCAGATCCCAGCCCTGCTCCTGCCCTCACATGTCCCCCAGTGCAAGGACTGCGGCCGTGGTGGAGCTCAGGCTGGTCCCAAAGGCCTTGGTGGTCTTTCCATCAGTTCAGCCAGCTCTGGCTCAGCCCCAGAGGGACCAGTTTTCCGATGACTCACAGCGCTGGCCAGGGTGAGATCATAGGAAAAGTGGCCAATGTGGCCCTTTCCGTGACAGAACACACGCAGGCAGGCGCAGGGCAGGACTTGGGTGCAGGCAAGGGCTGCCATGGTGTCTCCAGGATGGGCATGTGAAGCCAGCCAGGTGCTGCTGCTGCCTCTTGGCTCTGCTGCCTGCAGCTCCCCTGCAGCGTGGAAACAGCTCCCTTGGAGCATGGAGGGAAAGCTGGGGGCAGGAAAACAGGCAGTGGAGGCAGGGACAGGGAGCAGCCAAGGGAGAGTGCTGGCAACTCTGCCCTGGCTGAATTGATCCTTTGTGGGGTGGCTGCCCTTGGGAAAGATGATATGGGATCCAGGGGATCGTACATCCCCACCCCAAATGCCTGATTTCCTGTGGTCTCCCTGGTCCTGAGGGAAAGGAGTCAGTCTTTTAGGGTGAAAGGGAGATTCCAGCTGCTGCTACAGGGGCACAATCCTGCCACAGCATCCAAAGTGACAGTAGCATGTGCCTGGGCTAACCCTGACTGTCCCCTCACTCCCCAGGCACTGACAGCGGCGTCACCATATCAGAATGGGATGAAGGGCAGGTTTTTTAGCCCATGTTTCCAGGAATTTGATGTCTGACTGCCTCAGAGGGCTTTGGCCAAGGAGTGTCTTGCTCCCTGAAGAACAGAGCTGAGTGGCCAAGGAGAGGCTGTGTGCAGGAGCACACATGATTTATGGACAAGCCTGACCAGACTCCTCCCTGTAGGACACATCCCTGGTACTGCTGCTCTTTTGAAAACCTTGTGACTATTTTCCCTCTCTTCCCCTCTCATTTTGCCCACCAACCTCCCGGTCCAGACGGGTGTTCCCAGACGGCCAGAGGCGCCTGAAGAACACACAAAGCACGGCGCTCATGGGATGGAGCTGCAGGAACCGTGATCCGGAGGGAGCTGCAGTAACCATGAGCTCACCACAGCCTGGGGGCCAACACACACCGCGCGAAGAGCCCCCGCCCCACCGGCACGGCCCCCCGGCTGGCACCGGCAGGGCCGCGATGCAGAGACATCTGTGCTGCACGGCCACAGCCACGAGAGAGGGCTGGGATCTCCCAGGGCCCCTCCGGCTGGGGGGGAATGGCTATTTTGGCGCTGCCCCACGGAGCTGGGTGGGTGCCAGGGCAGGAACGGGATACGGGCAGGGCTGCAGGATGTAGGTCACACTCTCGCTGCAGAGGCAGCGGGGTCGGGGGCCGGGCCCCGAGGAAATTGCCTGCCAAGGACTGCGGAGGGCAGCCGCCGCTCGCTCTCCATTAGCATTCCGCGGCGCTGCCCCCGCGCGAAGGAGAAAGCCACCCTCGTAAACACAAGGAGAGGAGATAAAAGCACTTAGTGCGGGCTGGCGAGCGAGACAGAGGCACTTCGGCTCAGGTGGCTGGCTCCTTGTCGGGCTTTTGTAGTCTGGCTGCAGCCCTTCCGAACGCGGCAGCGCGGCAGGATTGCGCCCCAGCGCTCGGCACGGCGGAGCCGCGGCTACGCCTGAGCGGCACTGGCAGAAGTTCCCCAAAGGTTAATTGATGCTGCAGTGCTGCAGCCACCCTGGAGACAGCCGCCTGCCAGCAGCTTCGCCCTGTCAGCTCTGTGCCGGAGCTTCTCCTCCCTCCGCAGCATCCTTCCCCGAGGTGGATCGCCAGCGCAGCCCTCCCGCCGGCGGGATCCGCATCTCCCCCCGGGCACGGGGCTCCTTGGGCTCCGGCGCTGAGATCTCTCCCAGGACCGAGAGCGCTGCCAGCAGCAGGAATCACGGTGCCCGTACCCCGTCCTGCTCCTGTCCCTGCAGACAGCGGTCTGGCGGGCTCCGTGCCCTGCGTCCCGGGGTCAGGAGGAGGGACGTGCAGCCCCGAAGTCTGCCGTAGTGCTGTCCCCACCTCACTGCGATGGGCTCCGCGCCTCACAGCCCTTCACTCCCACACCTCCTGACTCATAGGCAGGGGCAGCCCCGCTCTGGAAACACAGCCTGATGCTAAAACCCCCCGGTAAGATCTCCCCGTAATTTCAGCGGCTGCAGAGCACATCAGCAGCAGTGTTTAACCCAGAAGAGGACAGAGGATGGCATGCAGTGTGCAGTCCGTGCCCTTTAGCCCCCCTCCCTCCAGACCCTCTGTATCCCCTGGCTACCCAGTGATGAGGGGGTGCAGAGATCCCACCAGCCTCAGAAGAGGGAAACATTCTGTGCATTTCTACATGAGCAGCTTGCTGGGGGGCACAGCACAAGCCTCTGGCAGGGAATCCAGCCATCCTGAGCAGACATGAGACCCAACTGGGCAGCCCTGCCTTGGTTTGTACTGGAGTCACTATGCAGGAGGCCTCTCCTCAGCCGTATTTCTAAAATCTCACGTGATATCAGCTTGTTTCCCTGTCTGCAGGCTTTAAAAATAAGCCCATCTTGGAGCAGTCGTTCCTATTCAGTCAGTATTTTAATTGTCCTGGACTCTACCCCCCCTGTTTACCTCCTCAGAGCTGTAAAATAAATAACACTGGCCTTTCCCCCTCAAATCTGAAGGACCTTCCTTTGTTCTTCCCTCAGGGATGGTTGCCTTTCCCGTGAGAGGCAAATCATTATGCTGCAAAGTCCAGCAGCCCCCTCCCCACAGCAAATAAGGTCAAAATTCAAAGCCCAACAGGATCTATGTGATTCTGATCGTTTATACAAGCACAATGCCCTGGATGAGGGTGGTGTGAAGGCTCTTCACCTCAGTGGGGGTGTCCCCATCTGAGGGAGCTCACAGCCTCACCTGCAGACAAGGCCCAGCCAGAAGACGAGCCACAATCTGTGGCAGCCCAAAGCAAAACACTGTTCAACAGAAGCACCCCAAAAATATAATGGGAAACCACCTTTTGCATCATCAGTGACCAAAAACAGAGTCAAGGAATAAAGACACTTGTCACCAGCAGCTGTACATGTGTGTGCACAGCTGTGGCCATCGCTTCCCGTGTCCCGGCTGTGTTCCTCCTCTGGAGAGCTGGCATCTGCAATGGTCACTTCTGCCAGGCCTGAGGGTGCTGTGGGGTGCAGGAGTACAGTCTGTGGCCCCAAGAACAGGGAGCCACTGCAAGACTCGAAGGAGAGGCTCCCTCAGCTTTTACATCCATGAGAGCTGCAGGAATTGGCACATCCTCCCACCGCTGTTCACACACAGGACTTTCCAGTGCAGGCCAGCAAAGGCACATCCCTGGCTGGAAAACCAGCTTCCAGCACAGGAACTCCTTGATGTGGGTGCTGTCAGAGCCCCCATTCCATGCCAGCCCCTTCTCAAACACAGAGCTGGCTCACCCTCCCTGTCACTCTGCTCTGCCCAGGCTCTGCAGCAGAGCAGTGCTGGGACAGCCCGGCATCGCCAGCCAATTGGGATGGGAAACTCTGCAAAAGGGGCTTTGTAAACTACACAAACACCAGCCAAGGAGCCAGTTTCTTCCCTCTTCTTTGTGCTCCCAGTGCATGCTGGCAGGAACTGGTGTGTGCATGGACTGAGGGCTGCAGCTGGTGCTGGGGGAACTCGGTCTCCCACTGAACCGCCTGCAGCTCCAGGGCAGGACAAGGCAGGAACTGAACAGAACACACAAATGTTCTGCAGCAGGCAGACCTGATCCATTCACTAGGGGACAACAGCACTGAGCAACTGGAAAAATCAATAATTCTCCTGTAGAACTGAGCTCAGCCTCACCTCCTCCAGGCCACTGAATAACTCGAGGGACCAGGACCTGTTTCAGATGTCCCGGGAGTGTGAACCCCACTGGCAAGATAACTGATGACTGGGACAACCACAGCTTTGGGAGCCCTGATTTTCCTTGATGGGGTGTCCAGCCCCTGAAAGCAGACATCCTGGCACATGAGACCCCAGAACCTGTGAGCTGGAGGGCCCCCTTCAGATGGGAGAAATTCCCACTGCCTACCTCTGACATTGCTGAACTGTGCACCGTGGGCCTCGTGCTGGGAAGCAGCTGCCCTTGGCTCCACCACGTCCCCAAGAGATCTCAGTCCCCAAGAGATCTCCTGCTGCAGGTCTTGTTCCTACCTGGGCTTTTCAAAGGTGCTGTTTGCTACCGTGGCTGAGCAGCACAGGAGGGTGATCCATTTTAAAGATGGCAATCAGAAGCACATACAGTTGTCTCCTGGTTATGACCAGAGGCAGTTTCATTCACAGAAGAACTGGAGCAGTGTTGAGTGTCCTTGGAAAATCCCAGCCCCTCATAAAGGCCAATTTGGTCTAGAATAGACCCCAGACCTTATGTGTCATCCAACCTTCCAGCCACAAGTCTCCTGTTCCTTTAGATAATAGGAAGTGATGCTCACTCCTCACAGTCCTTTGTATGTCATTGCCCTCACAGTGGGGGTCAAGGAATCGATATTCCCTGTTGCTTGGGAATCTCCCAGAAGGAGATATTTTTGTGCTAGAACATATTATTCATTTCCATCAAGTAGGCTTCAGTCTACAGATGCCCACAGACCTGTCCCAGGCCAATGGAAGAAGCACCTTTGTGCAACAACAGGAGAAGACATGGGAGCCCACCATTCCAGACTGGCAGCACTGTGGAGAACCTTTACAGGGAGCTCAACAGCAAACACAAGGATTATTAGGTTGTGTCAGGTGGAATTCCCAATTCAAGTAACCAAGAAAAAGCCTGAAAACAAGGCAGTCTTTTATGGCCCTGGGAAGGAGCTGAAGGATGGAGGCTTTGGGAAGAGGATTGAGCATATGGGTTTGGGAAGGTTTTGGGAAGCAGTGAGCACCTAGTCCTAAAGTGCATCCTGGTTTTTGAGTCTATACTTGAGCAACAGGATCTTGTATTAGTTCCTAATAAAATCGATTGATCCAGTAGACCCAGTGTTATTAGTATTTTTCCCTCCCATAAAAAAATAATTCTTTAGGAACCTAAGTATTATCTGATGTTTCAGGTCAAAGCAGAAAGGACCAACAGTTCAGCAGTTCAACTAATGAAGGGTTGTCCTTAGAGCTGTTCCTTGGCCTGTATTAAGTAAAAAAATTACACTTATTTGCTACAGGAACTCTTCTGCACATGCTTTTCAGATATTCTGCAACTGCTGAAGAGCCCCACTGCCTTGTAGCAGTGTGCACAGACCATATATAAATGTGTCTGCAGTGGAAGGGCTGTGCCAAGGAACTGTACCAGTAATGCACCCACAGAAACCAAATGCAAAATGGTGAGAGGAAGGGATGGGGATGCCCCCAGCAGAGTCAGCCTGGCTATTGCCAGGGGAATATGGAGGTACCACATGGAGAAGGGATCAGGCAGATTAGCCACAGGGTGAGCTCTCAGCAAGCCAACTGCTCCAGGTACCTGGGCACACACTGGACAGTGAGTAGCTCACACTGCTTTGACTGAGAACAGGAATATATGCATTAGCTGGCACTCAGCACTGAGCAGAAAGATGCAGATGAGCAATTACTACATCATCTAATGTTCAGTGATCAGTGTGTGTGTCATGTCTTGGACTACAGATTCATCCAGAGACATACCAGTTCCTGCAAGATGGAAGGGTTATCACAGGGCAATCTACAGCACCAGCACCAGCAGGATACTCTGGGATCCTGATTTCCGAAGTACATGGGAGCTGGAGGAATAGCCTGTTAGGGCTACAAGAAGAAAGGAAGTCCTGCTTTGTAGTGGGGTAACATGAGAAATTTGGACCAGAATATAGTGCTGCAAATATGTGACTCAGGGCAATGGGACTGGCTCTCTCTTCACCAAGCAGAAATGGTCTGATGTGGCTCAAAGCTGTCTTTCCACAGTGAAGGTAAGTTCAGCTCCTTGAGGATCTGATTCATTCCCATTTTCCTGTTTTGCCTCAAAGGAAGCTCTTGGAAAGAAGGGTAGTAGAAGAGGAGAGGGAAGATCCTTCATATAAATTCTTTTTTGCTGTTTTTGTTCTGCCTACACACGAAAAGGAATAGACTGCTGGGAGGGAGGGAAAGGAAGAGTTGGAGGTTGCCTTTAATGTTTCTTGGGCCAGTGAGAGGAACAGTGGTGAAGATTTTCCTGCAGATATTCGGGTATGAGCTCAGACTCTGTTTCAGGCTTGTCACCAAGCTGCCAGGCTGGGAAGAGAAGGCAGGGATACTGGCTGCTGAGTGTGGAAGATGGCCTTTCCCACTTAGAAAGACATGTCCCTCAGGGATACGTGAAACACGGATCCCACAGCTCACCTGGTCTGCTGTGCACCTGCCCCCAGTGAATTCCTTAAGACCTGAAAAAGAAGGGAGCAGCAAAATGTAGCAGCAGATCACTGATGGAAGAGCAGACACGGCATCTGGGTGCCTCAGTAACTGTAGGGCAGATTTGAACTTGACTTCAACTTGGAGCAGCTGAACCAGACCAAGAAGAGGGAATATTTCCCAACAGGAACAAAAATTTTGCTGAAATGAGGGAAATTCTTTGGTGAATAAGATGCATTAGCAGGGTATGGGCAAATGCCTGTGGACAGAGAGAACATCACACACCTTCAGCACTCTGACAGACCTCTGCTTCTTGAAACTGCTTTGCAGATGTGGGCAGTACAGGTTGTGTTCCACTGGATGATGTTCCAGCTTTGCCATGGACTCTGTGGAGGGAAAGGCTATGGTGACAGTGCAAGATGGAGAGCACTGCTCATCACTGCTGGCAGAAAACACAGCCTGCTTCCTGCACACTCCCAGCTCTCTGCTCCCACTGCTCCTTGTCTTATTCTTCACTTCCCACATTTAAGTTCTTGCAGCAGGGACCAAACCCTGGACAGTTCAGGGTGGTTGAGGTCTAACAAAGGAGTCTGAAATGGTGAGGAAGAGCAGGAGGAGCTGGACAGCCATGTGGAGACACATCAGAAACGACCACTGCACTGCACCCCAGGAAGTCCTGAGGAAAGGAATTTAACTTCTAATGATGGCAATGGGCCAGAGATGTGGAAACACATCATGGTTACAAGACAACCCATGCAGAGATCCCTGAACACAAGTCCTTGGGGACTGCAAGTCCTCCCTGAAGCAGAACAACAAGCTTACAGCCAGCTACTGAGCTCGAGCAACTTCTCTTTGTAAACTCCTTTGCCATGGGAGAAAGAAGCCCAAAAAAGAGACCTCAATGCTTTGAAGTGAACACTGAAATTATTGCCAAGGACTCATGGCAAAAGATCGTGGGAAAAGACTCTCTATTGATTTTTTTTTCAATTAGTTACTTAAAGCTTCCTCATCTTGGCCAAGGAAATGTAACCATTCACTATTGCCTGCTGTTCAGAATAGCTCCTGCATCCATTCATCATGTACTGGGAGATGTAAGCTACTTGTTCTAGGGTTGTAACTCCATTGGGAAAGTTTTCAGTTAAGGCTAAGGCAGCTCCTCAGCTCTGGTTAGATTATACATATATATCTTTTTAAATCCTCTAAAGTGTCTGCATTTTGGATCTCAATCCCTTTTGAACAGTTGGGGCACTGCAGTTGCCAGCCAGGGGCCAGCAGCAGATGCTGAGAAGCAGAGGTGAGAACCCCTGATGGAAGAGATGTGGGACAGATGTCACCCTGCACTAGGACCCATCCCTGCCTGCACCTGGCTGGGTTGCAAAGTGGAGGTTCATTTCCTAAGGTGTTTTTACTGCTTGTGCTGGGAGACTCTGGATAACTGTAGTTAAGTACACGAGTGCCCAGGAGAGGCAGAAAAAGCAGCATCAGGATGATTTAGGAGACCTGCATTGTCAGCCAGCTGGAGTGCTTGGGAGTGCCCACCTCTACCAGGAAGATGCTACGGGCTGTTCTGAATTCCTGGGAAAGATTTAAGCATCACCAATTCCTTTATGGGGGCTGTAATTCACCTCCAAGCACCGGTGTGAGCTACAGCCCCAATAACAGCGGGCACGTCACCCAGGAAAAGGGTTTGTAGTGATGTTGATCAGCAAGAATCACTGTCCATTGAGGAAAGGGTAAGAAACTGTGTTCTTCTGGACAGGGGATATGAAGGGGGTATGTGGAGAGGGACAAACCAGCCTGGGAAAGTGATGGTGAAAGTGTGGATCCAGTGCCTGACTCAGCCAGTCAGTCACCTTGGGGAAGTGACCTTGGCCTTATCTACACAGAGACAATCAGGAAAATGAATCTGAATTAACCTTTGCAAATTGGATTAGCTAAACTTCATTAAACTGCCTGTGTGGACATTCCTGTTCAGAATTCAAGTAGCCTCCACTCATCCTACCTTACCTCATGTCCACAATAAATGAGAAGAAACCAAGCCCAGGTTTTTTTCCTTCGTGAGTAGGACTGCCCTTACAACTGTTTTAAGTGCAGTTTAACTAAACCACTGTGACATCCAACTTTCTCTTCCTTCAGACTAATGATCCCTGGTGTTCTCACGTTTCTTTGTCTTCCTACCACGCTGTCTGTTTGGACAAGGAAATCTAGAGTCTCTGGATGAAGAAGCAGCTCTGATTGTATGCACAGACCATGCCTACTGCAGGATCAATATGATCTGTAGATGAAATGTAGCCTCAAGCTGCGCCAGGGGAGGTTCAGGTTGGACACCAGGAAGAATTTCTTCACTGAAAGGGTTGTCAGCCACTGGAAGGGGCTGCCCAGGGAGGTGGGGGAGTCCCCATCCCTGGGAGTGTCCAAGAAATGACTGGACGTGGCACTCAGTGCTCTGGGCTGGGTGACAAGGTGGGGATGGGGCACAGGTTGGACTCGATGGTGTTGGAGGTCTTTTCCAACCTAAATGATTCTTTGATTCTGAGAATCTTTTGCATAAATAGTAGCAGTGGAATGGAAAAGCTGTTGCTCTAGGTAGGTGAATGTCTGTCAGGAATGGGCTGGTTTGAACCCAGCTGAACAAAGCCTGATTGAGCCCTGATTGAGCCCTGGGGGACTTCAACCTCCCTGCCCTGGAATTGCAGTGGAGCTGGGTGCAAGCAATGCAGGAGATTTGTGGGGTGTCTTGAGGACAATTTCCTCGGGGTAACAAATGAGGTAACATGGGGAAATGCTCTGCTGGATCCAGGACTCAGAAACCAGGAAGAGCCAGTCGGGAGTGGGAAGGCTGAGGGCAGCCTCAGCTGCAACAGCCATGAGATGGTGGAGTTTCAACCTCTGAAATAAGGATACAAGGCACACAGCAGAACCCCAACCCCAGATGCAGAGCAGGTTTCAGCTTCCTTGAGGATCTGCTTAGCAGAATCCTGCGTGAGACTTCCCCAGAGGGCTGAGAGGCCAAGACAGCTGGTACATCTCCATGGACCACCTCCTCCAAACACAAGAGTGGGTCGCTGCTGTCTGGAGAAGGTCAAGTGAGTGGGGCAGAATCTACCAGCAGTTAACAGGGAATGCCTGACTGAGCTCAGGTGGAAGAAGGAAGTACCCAGAAAGTGGAAGTGGGCACAGGCCACCTGGGGAGATAGGAGAGGTGTTGCCTAAGTGGTACAGGATACATAGACAAAGCTCAGCTGCAGTGGGATGTGAAGGGTAAATGAATCAGTAATGGATGTAAAGGGAAATGAGGAGGCTCCTAGAAGCATGCTGGCAGCAGAAAGAAGGCTGAGGGAGACCTGGACCCAGTGACCACAGACTCAGAGGAGCTGAAGTACTCAAAGGCTTCTTTAACTCGTTTGTTGTTGCTGAAGTTTGCTCTAAATCCTCTCAGGTCCCTGGTTGCAGCAGCAGAGTCTTCTGGATGAGGCATCATCCATGCTAGAGGAAGGTTGACTTAGAACACACTTGAGCCATCTGCACATACACAAGCCCACAGGAGTAGGTGGGATGCACTCAAGGATGCTGAGGGAGGTGGACAATGCACTGACAAGGCTCCTCTCTGATCTCTTTGGAAGGTTGTAGCAATCAGGACGTTCCTGCTGAGTGGGAGAGGGCAAACCTCACATCCAGCTCCAGCAGGTGAACTACAGCCTGCCCAACACCAACTCTGTCCCTGGGAAGGTGAGGGAGCAAATCCTCCCAGCAATCAGTGCCAAGCACCCAAAGGATAAGAAGGGAAACAGTCAGCAGGGATTTACAAAGGACACGTCACACCTGACCAACCTGACTACCTGGAGTGGAAGGAAAACTGGCTGTGAGGATACAGGGTGGATAAGAGACCAGTGGAAGTGGTTTCCCTTGCCTGTAGTATTTGATGCATAATCTCCTTATAGCCATGCTGGGGATATGGATCCGATTAATAGGAAGGGAGGAAGCTGGAAAATAAGTTGGACTGCTGCATTCCCAGGGTGATGATCAGCAGCACAGAGCCCACTTGGCAACTTGTTGCTGGTGAGACCCTGGGGGGACTGGCACTGAGGCCAGGACTGGTACAGCCTCACTGATGGCCTGGATAATTGGCAAAGCACACCCTCAGGAAGTTTTCAGATGGCACCGAAGGAAGCAGTGGGGAGGGGAGCACTTGACACCCAAGAGGCTGCAGCTGCTGTTCAGAGGGACTCAGTGGACTGGAGAAACGGGCAGACAATGACAGCAAGTGCACAGTCCTAATGGAATAACCTCACAAGGGAACAGGGGGACAGCTGGCTGGGAAGCAGCTTTGCAGAAAGGGAGATGGGATTCCTGTCAAGAAAGGAGTTAAACAGGAGTCGATACCGTGACTACAGCAAAGGAAACCTACACCTTCAGCTGTGTTGGCAAGGGATAGAGAGCATCTCAAGGGGAGCGATAATTCCCCTTTGTTTGGCCCTCCTGAGATTGTTTCAGAAACGCTGGACCCAGTTTGAGGCTTCCTAGGACAAAAACAGCATTGACAGATTGGAGCAGGTCCAGCAGAAGCCACTGGTATGGTTGAGGGACGAGGAGAGGCAAAACCAGGTGGGTTTGTTCATCCTGGAGGAGAGCAGGAGAAAGATCAAGCTGCTTTCTGCAACTCCCTGAGGGAATGGGTAGAAAAAAATAGAAGGACTCTTGGAGGTGCAGAGCAGGGCTTGATCTAGAGACCCCCTGAGGTCCCTTCCAGCCTGAGATGTTCTGTGATCTAAGTCTGGGTTTTGAGACCCCAGACACCATCCCAGGCTCACCCACAGGTCCTCAAAGGAAAGGGATGCTCACACCACAATGACCAATCCACTTCAGGGTTTGAGGATGCTCTCAACCATCATACTTGGGCACTGCTGGTGAGGGATAGAGAAATAGTCCCCCCATATCCATATAATCTCACTAAGTGGAATAGTAAGTGTGTAATAAAGTAATAATAACAGCCTTTCTATATTGATTAATCTAACTGCTAATTGAGGAATCGGCGTGATCTCTACCCACATGTAAAGGTGCTTTCTAAAGCTACTCCTTTTGCTTGCTCACACCTTTCCATCAGTGCTTCCATGTTTGCCCTCAGAGCTCCAGAGAACCTGTGAGATGTGTCACTGAATTCACCCTTGCTCACAAGAAGGGTGAGTGAGGTTCAGAGAAGACAAGCAACTTGTTTGGAGACATGGTGAGCACTGTGCTGGGTGGATCATCAAAGTATTGAATGCACCAGCCTCGTCTTCCTGCCTCAGGTGATTTTACCTGATTTTTAAACCTGGGCACAGTCCATTCTCACAGCTCAGCTGATGGATGGTAACTCATTAAGCAGCAGTAATGCAAGTGGGTCTCTGAGCCCTGCAAACAATTCCCTAAGGACACACAGCCTCCCCTCTGTTCACACAGGGAAACTGCTTTTATTTCCCTGACTGTCCCTGAACCTCTTCTGGCTCCCAATTTAAAGTCATTTCCTGGGGCACTTTCAATTGGATGGCTGGAAAAATCAGGGGGTTTAATCTTTTTTTTTTTTTTTTTTCAATTTAAGGAGATCATAATTATGGATATCATTGTGCTGATGCTCCACTAGACAATCAGAGAGGCTCAGCACCAAACTGCTGGCAGCAGGTGGACTGTGAATCACTATCTGCTCTAGTCACCTGCCAGGAGTCCCCCACCCCTCCTCAAGCAGATCCGCTGATGGGTTGTTGTGTTTTTGTTGTTGTTGTTGTTGTTGTTGATCGCTGACACAAAAGAAGCTGAAGCGACACCGTTTTTAGCTGAGTATCCAAGGCGACCTCATTAACATCTCTGCAGAGGAGCCCTTTAAAAAACATCAGTCACGGTGGTCCTAAGTGGAAGAGAAACTGTTCCCTGTTTTCTTGATCAATCGCTTAAAATTCAAGATCGGGGTGCGGAGCAGGGAGGGCTCCCCGCCAGTCACTGCGGGGTTGGGCTCAGGGTTTTTTTGGAAAATAGTGATGCTGCCGTACTGGAGAAAATCCATGCGCTCCCTCAGAGGAGCACTATTGGGAATAAATGCTGGAAGCTGTTCCACTTGAGCAGATGGCTGAAAAACTTTGGCTGAGAAATAAATTGAGTATGACGGTCTGAGGGCCAATCACAGATGGATGAAATTCTAGTGATGTCCCAAATGTCCTGAACATAGAAGGTTCTCTTCTTTCCCCTTTTGTGCTAAAAAACCATAGTAGGATTTTTAATACACACTGAAAAAAAACGCTGATGGAGTGAGACACAGAGATAACAGTTTAATGTCTTCTGGAGCAGCACCACGTTTACTGGAGCCCCGAGGTTCTGCCACCTCCAGGTCAGCAGTGGAGGAAAGTGCTGATTGTGTATGGATGGACCATGACAGAGGGGCTGGGGAACGCCCCTGTGCTCCTCCAGGCACAGTCTGGTGCCCATGTGCAACACCAGGCATTCAAACATTCCTGCTGAAGACAAGTCACGCAGAACCCTAAAGCAAATTATTTTTTTCTTCAGGACCTTTCAACCCTGCCTCAGAGTAGACTGGAAAACTGTGCTCCCACCATGGAGTTAAATGGAGAAGTCACTAGGAACTCCTTTCCTTGGTTTCAGGCCATCTCCATAAACCCAGGGATGACCACTGAGGTATATAATCCTAACAAACCATTCTCCCTCCAGTGCAGCAAATAAAAGGAGCCATGAGCACTGGTTTTCAAATCATGGGCTCTGGGATCCAACCCAGTGCAAATCCCAGACTTCAACTCATCTCTCCTCATGCTCAGAAGTGAGATGAGCCACATTTCAAGTGGCACATGTCTTGCATGTCCTGAAAACACCCTGAGCCCAGATCCTCCCTTCCCAATTCCTCAATTGACAGGATGCCATGAGAGCTGGTAAGACATCAGCTGTTTAGTTAGGTTAGTGTAGCCTGGCAATCAGCAGCACCCGAGCCCAGCATGATTCCCCAGGGATGCAGTCCTTTACAGGGTGAGGACTGGGGCACAGAGCAGTCCTGTGCCCTTTCTAGCAGGTGAGGCCACACCCCCACCCCATTCAGATTTTCCTTGAACAGCTCCCTCCCACTCACTGTTTTTCAGGATGGGAGAAGCTCATGGACGTGAAGGCTGTTATAACCCAGCCACAACGTGGAATCTCACGGGGCAGCTTCAGCAGCTTCCAACAGGAAACATCTTCTATGGTCAAGTGACCAGCTGGGCTGATTACATGGGATTTAGTCATTGCTTCAACAACACAGGACACCATAAGCCCACGGAGCTGCAAGAAGGGTCCACGCTGCCCGTGGAATCTTGCTGCCAACTTGCATCAGTGTGTGCCACTCGCTGAGGTGTCAGCCCGTGATCTATGGCCAGGTCAGTGACAGCTGTGACAGGTCAGACCACACCGTGAGGACTTGTCAGGACTCGCTGAAAGCTGCACAAGAGCTGGACAGGGTTACAATAATCCTGGCAGCACTGCCTGAGAGCTCTGCCTGCAGGACTGGGGTGGATATTAAAGGCTGGACTTAGTCTGCTTCTGCAGTGCCCAGCAACAGCTTTATCAAATGAGCTTATCAGCAATGCTGCTTATTCCTCTCAGCCAGTGGCTGGTATGGGCTGCATTAACCACCCTCAGCCCTTTGTGGCAGATGCCCCTTTAAAAGCCAGTCTTTGCGGCTCAGGGATGTATTTGGGTTTTTTTAACAAACATACATTCACACTTATATCATCTTTGTGGATTCTAGTCCAAATAACAGAGGAAACAAAAAAATACCTCACTAGGAACAGTCTTCATTGCTGAGAATGTAGTTGGTGAAATTCCAATGGGAAAAGGGTGTGAAATGTGCTCTGCTTGTGCAGGAAGCAGGACCTTCCCTGCCCCGGAGACTTCAGGCCAACCTTACTGCACTTTATGTTTGCAGGCTGAGCCTGGCACTCAGGGTGTCCTGCTTAGTCCCACACCAAGCTGGCAGAGGAGTTTTAAATACTGGAAAAGACTCCTCACCAAAGACAGCAGAGATGATATCCTGGGCTGGGTCCTGCCTTTGCACTGTGGTCAAGCAGTGAGGGGGAGTCCAGGTCTGGAAATGTTTTTGCCATGTGCTCCAAGGACATGGGTGTAGCTCCCCCAGGGCACAGCCAGTGCAAGCAGAGAGGGAGGGTGTGTGACAAGCACACCAAGGGAGATGCTCCACACCTCATCTCACGGGACGTGAGCAGGGCCCCTCACTGTCTGTCTCCATCACCAAAATTTGGCAAATCAGGTCATGTCTGGGTGTGACACAGTGGTGCAAAGGCTCAGCACCGTCCTCAGCACTGACCAACATACAGGACAGGACACAACCAAACATTTCCCCATGATATCCTTCCAGTCTGCAACAGTTTGTGATTTAGAGGCTTCCTGACCCGGAGTTAAAGTCCTTGTATTCAGTCATCCTCAATGGATTTCTTTTCCATGACCTTGTTTGTGAGTTTGTACCCCCCAGTAAAGTCAGAAATTCAAGTGCTTCATTATAAGCATTTTCTTTACCATTTCCTGATTAATCATCCCCGCCACCATGGTCATTACAGCGGTTCCCAGAGACCAAGCAATTGTAGGGCTCATTGGTCAGGCACCAGGCAGCTCACAGCCCTCACTTCGGAGGGTTAGGATGGAGTAACTGAGCAGAACCAGCAGTGGGGTGTGGGCAAAGTCACATCCCCAGGAGGAGAGCACAGGAGATATTCAGCTACGAGGCACACGCTGAGCAGCAGGGAACTGGAGGGGCTGGGGAGGATGTCAGAGGACGGTGAGACAAGGGGAATGGAGAATTGAAGCTGGAGATGCAGATGGATTAAATAGTTAATCTGTATTATAAACAGCACAGGTGAGAGTTTGCTACTGAACCTCTTAATCCAGTTATTACCATGCAACGTGGCCATTTCCTGCCATTCTAATGCACCACTCATCCTTGAGGTCTGGAGAAGCAACAGCAGCAACAACAACAACAAAAGGGGACACAAAAGAACTTTTTGTGTGTTTGTGCAGTTTGGGATTTCCCTACTGCAAAAAATGTACCCACTCCTGAAAGAGAGAACATCATTGGCTGCCTCATCCCTGCATTGATGTTATAGTTAATGGTCCTGAGCAACTCAGAAATGAGAAGGTTGATGTTGGAGGCAAATCTTCTGGGCTCCTGTGTGTGGCACAGCAGATGTGACCTCATGAGAATTTACTTAGGCACAGATACAGCGGGTTTGAAAGGTGGTGCTGCCTTTACCCTACAACTCCCCCATGACCCAGCAAGCACATGAGAACATATGAGGGGATGGATGGGAGGATGGAGGGCAAACTTTGAAAAGATGAGGGCAAAGAGCGATGGATCTGCTCACAAACAGAGGAGGCAACCCCCCTGGACTGTGCATCCCCAGCTGTTAGTGCCTCTTCCCATGCTTAGGCAGACGTGAGTCCCTCCCACTGTGGGAAGTGCCACAGCAGGTGTGTCCCACGTGCCATGTCACAGTGAGGTGGCAGCACCACAGTGATGGTGCCATAGGTGCCGGGAGAACTGACCCAGGTGTGACCTGGCACATCTGAAAGGCAGCAATGGGAGAGCCCAGTGCCTTCCCCAGGGCCATGTGAAAATGAAGTGAAGACTCTCAGTGTAGGAGAGGGGTGGTTGGCCTGGGAATGTGAATCTGTGTGACACACAAAGCCCTGAGTCCCTGTTCTGTCTCAAGCTCACGCAGCCATCGGTACCTGTGCGGAAAGCGCTGCCCCTGAGTTCCCATCCAAGTGGTTTATGTCTCAGTTACGTGCCACTGAACACGCTAAGACCTTTATTTCTAAGGAGAGCAAAGCAGGGATGTGCTGTTCCCAGAATTTCGACCAGTTCTGGAGGCGTTTGAAGGCAGCATGTCATGTAGTCCAACACAGAGACAGGGGCTGGAGGTCCAAGATGGAGCGGGAGCAGATCCACCCACTAAGCTGAATTCACGCAGCACATCTCAAGGAAAAGGACTGGATTTAGCTGCTTTTTCAGGCATCACCTGGTATTTCAACAGGCAGATTGATCAAATGAGATGGAACCCCTCCACTGAAAGCTCCAGAGGACGCAGCTGTGTGGAGGTGCTTGATGAGTTGACCAAGAGTGCACAGGACAAAGAGGTACTGCTGACAGTGGTAGTGTGTCCTCTGACTCTCAGAGCACTGGAAGGTGTTCTAATATCTTCCTGGAGCTTTCTCCTCTCCAGGCTGAACACCTCCAGCTCTCTCAGCCTGTCTCCATAGCAGAGGTGCCCCAGCCCCTGGAGCATCTCCATGACCTCCTCTGGTCTGGTCCATATCTTTCTTGTGCTGAGGACTCCAGACCTGGATGTAATTTGAAGACTTCCCCTAGTGCTACCTCTGGGGGAGCAATGATGGAGAGGAGAATATTGTTGGCCGAACTCCTTTGGTAATTCTTCACTGACTGATTGGAAAATCATGTTATCTAAAAAAAAAATCAAAAAAACACCACCAACAAGCCACTCTCATTAGGAGGCATTTTCTCTCTCCTGCGTGGGAGATTCTCCATTATTCAGCAGCAGCCACATCTTCCTGCTTTACCTCCACATAGCAGCTGATGTGGCTTTCTGAGCCCTGCAGAGACTGCACAGTCCTCCTGGAGGGACTGGGACCCTCTGCCTCCAGGACAGGCACTGGAAGCCCCTGGACAGCAGAAATCTCTGGCTTCTCTCTATCAGATTTCTGCCTTAGTGTGCAGGGTTGTGAAGGGTGTTTTCCTCCTGAAGGCCAAGGGAAGCTACCTGTGTGCAACTTCTTGAGTGACTCTCTGAACCAGAAGTTACCGGAGGTGCCGAACAAAGAGAAAAGAAAGTTGCCCCTGAAAAATGAGCCCAGCCCAGCTTGATTCCTTCAGACAAAAGCACCTGCAAACATCAGCCAAACACTTCATGCTGGCAGTGCTGCCTGGAGCTCGCAGGCTGTGTCACTGCAGCAGAGCTCCGACAGCCCCGCTCCGGCAGCAGAGCAATCCATCTCCTCTTCTTGCTGGCCTTGGCACCAGTCAATGATCCTCAGCCATTCCTCCAATACCTGCAGGCTCAGTATCACTGCTGTAAGAGCTGCTTCTGTGATTGATGCTGAAGGAAGGGATGCTCAACCCTGCACAGCACTCAGCTCTCCCCTTCTGCTGCAGTGGAGGGTAAAGCAACCCCCCCAAACCACGAGAATCAAATCCAGCACACACCAGTCCTTTGCTCATCATGTTCAACATATACACATTATTGAATGTGCCAGTGGGCCTGGCAGAGACCTCTTTAACACAGGAAGGGAATGAAGGGGCAATTCTGCTCCTTTCAAGCTCGAAGGACTCAGGGCCTCCAGTTTAGGCTGAAGATGCTAAAATGTCGCAAGACTCTGGGTAGGGTCAGGAGCTGCTGACACACAACTGCTGGGGCCAGTCAGCTGACTGCTTGGAGCTCAGAGGAAGAGATCAGGAAGGGACAATAGGAGATTGCACCAATTCTTGCCTCACCAATGTCATTAGGATGAAATTTTTCCTTGTGAGGGTAGTAAGGCCCTGGCACAGGTTGCCCAGAGAAGCCGTGACTGCCCCATCCCTGGAATTGTCCAAGGCCAGGTTGGACGGGGCTTGGAGCAACCTGGGATAGTGGAAGGTGTCCCTGCCCATGGCAGGGGATGATCTTTAAGGTCCCTTCCAACTCAAACCATTCTGTGACTCCATGATCCTGAGAAAGAAGCAACTATGGACAACCCACAACAAACATTACCAAAAGCCCCAGCTAAGATCAGTCCCCTCCTGAGCTACATCGGTTACAAAAACATTCCTCCAACCAGAGATGGATTAGTATGTTTAAACTCTCCTTGCAAATCACTCCTAATAAGCAGCTAATTTTTTTGCAGAGCCCAGGCAGGCAGGTTGATCCAGAGGGCTGGAGCTGCCTGCAGAAATATGCAGTCACCTGACCGGGGCCTTGCTGTCTTCACAGGCTGTTTGGTAAACAGTCATTATAAATAATAAATCAACAGCATGCTAATGAAATGAGCTCTTTTTAGGATGCTTTAGAGAAAGCCTCTAATTTAATATAAAAGAAACTCTAATCCACTCTGCCAAGTTACGAAGAGGACTAAACCATCTTCAGCTAATGGCAAAATATTCAGTTACTGCCTTACTAGCACAGGAACTGAGGGGAAAGCACAGGCACAGAGGAGGGGTCAGTTCCCCAATCCTTGCATTCAAAGGAGAACTGTTGTACCATGGTGCCTGGAAAACCTATTAAAACACTGATCCTGTGTCCATGAAAATCAAACACCTGCTATCAGTTTGGTGGGAACTGCCTTCACCCTTCAATGAATTTTAAAAAGCCTTTCTAACTCAGTGCTGCCATGAGTTGGTCATGGCCAAGTGGTGTTTAAAAATGGAGTAAGAAATTTGTTGCTCCAGTGTGTTTTCATGTGAAGGAAGGACCTGAGACAGCAAGGACCTAAGAGACACTGAGGTCAGGATGGGGAGGACTGGGAACAAGCAAAATTAGTTGTATGAGTTTGCAGTCAAATTTTGGGCTCATTTAAGTCAAGCTGAGTGTGTATAGAACAGAGCCCTGGTCTGAGAGCCTCATCTTCCCTTGACTTTTGAGAATCTGTCCTGAAAATCAGAAGCTTGTTGAAATTATAGCAAAGACACAGACACACAGACACCACTTAGGTGGACAAAGAGAGTAGTTTTTTCTCAGTGGGGTTCAGTGGCACATGGATTTGAGAGGATTGAGATGGACTGTTCTATTAGCATTCCATTGGTTCTTATGTGAGGAACCACGTGAAAAAGCTTTTCTTTAAAAGTCATTCATGGATTGATGAAAATTTCTGCCAGCTCAGCACCCTCAGCAATTCCCTACACTTCCCAGCTCATCCACACTGCTCCATGCAGCCCACAGCATTCCTGGAGCTGGGAACCTGAATGCTTGAGCTGAGGAACTGCAAGGAGGAAAAGCCTGAGACATGTGGGAGGGCTGGGGAGTAAGGAGGACACAGGGAAGATCTTCAGAGCTCTCTCTGGTGATGAAGAACAAGAAATGTCCAGCTATAGCACAGAATCACAGAATCATTAAGGTTGGAGAAGACCTCTAAGATCATCAAGTCCAACCATGAACCCAGCACCACCACACCAAGTGCCACAGCCACATGTTTTTTGAACACCTCCAGGGATGGTGACTCCACCACTGCCCTGGGCAGCCTGTTCCAATGCCTGACAAACTTTTCCATGAAGAAATTCTTCCTGATGTCCAACCTGAACCTCCCCTGGTGCAGCTTGAGGCCGTTTCCTCTTGTCCTGTCACTTGTTACCTGAGAGAAGAGCCCAACCCCCACCTGGCTCCCCCCTCCTGTCAGAGAGTTGTAGAGAGGGAGAAGGTCCCCCCTGAGCCTCCTTTTCTCCAGGCTGAGCCCCCCCAGCTCCCTCAGCTGCTCCTGATTCCCCAGACCCTTCCCCAGCTCCATTCCCTTCTCTGGACTTGCTCCAGCACCTCAGTGCCTTTCTTGGGGGCTAGATCAGCTGAATGCAGAGCCCGAAATGTGCCAGCACCCCTGCCAACAAACAGAGTTTTAATCAATGATCAATTCAAAAGTGCTTGACAGACACATGGGAGATGATGATATTCCACAGGATGCAACAACTGAAGACCTGACTCGGTGCACAGAAGAGTGAGCAGCAGTTGGACAGAGGCTGCTCAGCCCAGGGCATCCTGCTGGTCACAGATGACCAGTTAATCTTGATCCCCACCACACCACCTGAATAAAGCAAGGCAGAAACCAGTCCAGAATGTCTGGACAACACCAGAGGGCTGGTGTTGGATCAGAGCTCCCAGTCAGTACCTCAGCTGCTGACAGTGACCCGTGGTCAGAGCAGGGCTGAGAGGAGCAGCCAGCACTCAGTGCCTGATTATTTTCTCTCATTTCCTATGCAAGTCTCTCATCATCGAGTCATCCCACAGTGACCCACAGCTGCACTGATTTATGATGCTGTGCGTGCACTGGCATCACACACCAGGGAGTGCAGCTGCTGGGTTTTAAACTCCAGCCTTCCTAGGTGCTGCAGAAAACACAAAATACAGCCGGTCCCTGTCTCAACAGAGCGTGCAGCCTTCTGCAGAGACACCAAAACATGCTTCACCTTCATGCAAGTTTTCAATAGATAGAGTGCCTCTTGTCTATTTAATAAGGAACTGTCTAAATATGCATGAATCCAATCAAGTAAAACAGCTATCTGTCTGCCTGGGAGTTTGAAATGGCTCCGGGTTACACTTTATTCCTTTATTTAAATTTTTAAAAAGGAGGGTACTCCAGTGTAACAATGTCTTGCTGTATTATATTTACACAAAAGCCATATTCATAGAACCATAGAATGGTTTGGGTTGGAAGGGACCTTAAAGATCATCCAGTTCCACCCCCTGCCATGGGCAGGGACACCTTCCACCAGCCCAGGTTGCTCCAAGCCCTGTCCAACCTGGCCTTGGACACTTCCAGGGATGGGACATCCACAGCTTCTCTGGGCAACCTGTGCCAGGGCCTCACCACTCTCACAGAGAAGAATTTCTCCTAATATCTAATCTAACTCTGTCCTCTGGCAGTGTGAAGCCATTCCCCCCTGTCCTGTCACTCCAGGCCCTTGTCAATATTCTCTCTCAATCTTTACTGCAGGCCCCTTCAGGAAGGTCACAATTAGTTCACCCCAAAGTCTTCTCTTTTCCAGGCTGAACAATCCCAATTCTCTCAGTCTTTCCTCACAGCAGAGCTGCTCCATCCCTCTGATCACCTTGGTGGCCTCCTCTCGACTCCTTCCGACAGGTGGATGCCCCTCCTGTGCTGGAGCCCCCAGAGCTGAGTGCTGGCCTTTGTCTATGCTGGGATTTCTTCTGGATAAAATAGGGCTGGGCTTGCCCATGGAAACAGCTCCCTGACCTGAAGGGCAGAGCCCAGCCACTCCTGTCCCGCGCTCTCAGACACACAAGAGCCTCTGCTTCACTCCATTTGTCAGCTCTGCTGGCATGAGATGAGCCAGCTGGCAGAAGACAAGACAGTCCAAGGGGCTGGGTGCTGCAGAGATGCCAAACCTCTGTGGTCTGCTGAGGGAGGGCTCTCAGACCCTGGAAAGCCAGGTCAGACCTGGGACTCGACTGGGCTCTGTCGCTTTAGAGCCATTCATGACCATTTCCCCACACCCCTGTCTGCTCAGACTGTGATCTATCTGACATGGACACATACCTACAGACCATTGTTAACAAAGGTAACAGGTATTTGTGCTCTCCTTGAAAATCTACAGCCGTAGCAGCTCACTAACATCTTCACGAGGTTCTTACCAACACAATGTGAGACCAAGATGCTCATCAGACACTGCTGGTTTCCACCTGCATGGACAGAAGTGATGCCTTTTCAAAGGTGGTACCATGCCTGCCACTGAACACAGCCATCCAAGGATCCCTGCAACCTGTGAGGACTGGGATTATTTTAAAGCAACACTGTTTACCACAGTAACAGCAGAGACTGTCTGTGTTGGGGAACCCGTGATGAGATCCCACCAAGTGCATTCAGCTGCAATTTGGAATAGCAGCAAAAACCATAGGCAAACCTTCTGGCAGGTTTGTCATCCTCCTTCTTACACTGCCTAGTTCTCAATGGCATCAAAGGCTTTGGTAGACACCTGAGAGACCATTTATCTTAATGATGAGCTGCCCTTCATGTTGTTACACTTCCTGATGCCACACTACTTTTCTCCAGCCTCCCTCTGAGGCCTCAGCCATGTTCTACTCTGCCTCTAAAGGCAGGTTAGGCTTAGATTTAGGATTAGAGTTAGGAGAACAGATGCACCTCGTAGTAGCAAGTCCTGAAGATAATTTGCTTGAAATTCATGGAGAACAAAGCAGGGTGCCCTGATGAAGTGTCAGGCATGTGGCCAAAATCACATTGCTATGGACCTTCCCGTGTCAGCCAGAAACTCTCAGCCTGCACTGCACACCTGATGCCCTCTGGGAGACAGGGAATAACCACAGCAGGCAGGGCTGGAGGAGCCAAGAGCAACGGCCACAAGTCAGCGAGGAGACATTGCAGCACAGGAATCCTCAGGGGCAGCCAGAGCCATCTGGCAGAGGTGGCAAAGTTCATGTCCTACAGAGGTGTCTGCTGTCACCTGGGACCAAAGGCTCCACAGGCTGTGTGATGGAAATCCTCCTGAGCTCTGCAGTGTGGCCAAGCAGTTCAGGCATCGAAGGAACTGACACAACCCTTCCCAGTTGCCCCAGCCTTGCCTTTGCTGGCCACAGCCACAGCCACATGGAAGCTCAGACAAGTCCTGGGAGCCGCTGCCATGCTGGAGTTATGTGTCCACGGGTGGAAAGTGGTTATTCCACAGCTGGAAGTGGAGCATTCCTGCCCCATGGGAGGCTGAATGGCTGCCTCCCCAGCCTGACTACAAACCCAACAGGAGGCCACTGTGGCGAGAAGCAGCAGCTCCCATGCCCCCATTTGCACAGGCTGAAGAGACTGAAGAGTCTCTTCAAAGCTGACGCAGCCCCTGGGGCTGCCTTGGCTGGTTAAGACTGGCTCATGAGTCATTGAAAATTACTTTGCTGTGCTCCAGCCCACAGGCTCGAGGGCAGGGAAGAGTTATGGTGACCCAGCTACCTAAAACACTGTCCTGGAGCCACTGTTCTGTCTGGAAATGACTGAATGAAGAGCCCTGGGCTTTCAACAGGAGTAAAAACTCCATGAGAACTCTCAGGTTTATTCCGTATTCTGCCTCCCCTCTCTTTTCCAGACCTTTGCTGTCTCCAGCTCAAGCAGCAAAGTAGTCATGCAACTTTGATATTTGCTGTAAAAGAAAACCACAGCAGCAGCAGCAGGCTGGTTGTCCGTGCTGCCCCACTGCCTGTGTGTTCCTGGTGCCTCTCACAGGAGCACTTTAATGGATGCTCCCAGCATCCAACTGCCTGCATGTTCAAAGAAGGGGAAGTTGTGATGTTACCACCGTCATGACCTTCAGAGAAAGGGTCTAATTATTCCCAAGCAGGCAGCTTAGTGCTGGGCAGCTGCTAATGAACACTGATAGGGAATGAAACGCATCCAGATGCAAATTTCAGAACTGGCAGAAGAGGTTTATGGTGGAGATGATCCTGTGCTGGCTGCAGCTTCATGGTTTTGCTGTGGCTGAACCTTCCCAGATTTCTGTCCATCTCAGACACCCCTTTTCATCCCTTTTTCCACATCCTCCCAAGCTGATTACAAACTGGCCCGTGGCCATTGCAGGGAGCAGAGCTGTGGGCTGGAGGCCGCAGTTTCTCTTGCAGGAACCAGGTTTTGGTCTTCGGGGAGGTCTCAGCAGTGCAGGGGCTGAATCACCACCTGCAGCAACTGCCTTTTGTTTTGGGATGCATGGAATGTGAGCTGCAGCGTCTCTGCAGAACGGAGCCAAGCAAAGGCACTCCCAAGGAGGACACAACAGTTCAAAGTGCCAGGCTTGGATCACCAGGAGCCCTTGGCAACAGCAGCAGAAATGCAGCAAAGTAAGGAGGGCATAATTCTGGGGAGTGGTAATGCTGTGAGAAACAGAGAGGTGGGGCAGAGCAGCTGAAAACAGCCTCTGAGCTGGGCAGGTTGCAAAAGGAGCAGTTGCTGGTTCCCATGTAGGCAAACTGCATCCCTAAAAGCTGTGTGTGCTTCGCACAGAAAGCTGTGCTGGGGGCTGTGATTGCAATCACCACTGGCAAGAGCCTTTCTAGGCATGGGAGGGGTGATAATGGGCTTGTCTGTTGTCAGCATCCTGAAGGAGCCTGGGATGCCCTGGCAGGCTGTCACCAGCACGTGCTCAGTCCCTGCTGCCTGGCTGCCTGTCCAATTCCACCTTGCACAAGACAAGCAAAACACAAAGAGGAGGTTGCAAAAAGCTCAAGTGCCCTGAAGACAAGAAGTATCAAAAACCAGGCTGCCTGCTCAGCCTGGCTTTGGCAGACCTCAGAGTGCCAACAGGAACAAGTCTTACATTTTACAAGGGGAAATATGCTTTGTTTGGTGTTGAAGGGGTTCAGCCTGTGGAAGGCTTTTTGATGTTTGGCTTCCCCAGTGTCTCCAGAGGGTGTCCTGGCCTTGCTCAGGGCAAGCCTCCCTAATGCTCTCATGGTGATGGAAGTGTTCGTCCCCCCTGGGCTGGGCTGTAAGATGTCTAATTCTGATTGATGGCTGCTTGAGGAAAAAATATCAGAATCAGTAAGATGTCCAGTGTGTGAAGATCTCACCCTGAACCACCCCTGCATGATGGAGTGGACTGATCCCTGTGCTGCAGCATGAGCACTGAGAACTCTGCTTGGACTACACCTTTGCCTCTGCTCTCCCAGTGCCTCTCCCAGAGGGCAGAGGTGGAGGGGACTGCAGACAGCACCTCTTCAAGCAGCCATTCCTGCAGAACCACTCAGCCTCTCAGGAATGGGTGACTCCATCAAGGGCCAAGCTCCTACCAGCCCCATTCCCTCTCATCTTGGAGGGACACACACGAGGGACACATCCAGAGGGCATCAGGATTTTGTTAGAGCTCATCTCAGGGGTCATCTGCCCTTCCCAAAGTGCCTTACATTCACCTCATAACATTCATGATCTCACAGCTTGCCGCTCACTCATGGTTTTCCTGTAGCAGTGGCATGACAGGTGGCAGAGGTGCTCCCTGGAGCAGTATTCCCACATACCTCATTCCCTTGCCACTCTAGGACCAGAACCCCTCAGTCACTCATCATCAGACTTGTGCTCCAGACCCTTCCCCAGCTCCACTGCCCTCCTCTGGACACACTGCAGCACCTCCATGTGTGTCTTGTACTGAGGGGCCCAAACACAGCACGATTCCAATATGATTCCAAACTGCCTTGGAATGAACTTGACATTTTTAGGCGTAAGGAAGATTATCAGGAATACTACTGATCAAATATCCACAAAAAACAGCAAAGGACATCCCTAATGATATCACTGGCTAAGCAGAGGAACACAGTCTGGTTAAGCAGACTGGCAGGTAGGACAGGACACTCAGAGCATCCATCAGGCAGGTACAGCTCCAAGAGCTGTTGGACTCAGCTGCAAGGTTAGAGCATCCCGGGGGATCTTCCACTTACAGACACCGAGTTGAAAAGGGACCTTGAGCAGTCGTCTGCTCCATCCTCCTGCTCAAAGCAGGGCTAATTTAAAGAGTAAATCAGGTTGCTTGGAGCCTTATCTTCCTTATAGGTTATAAATAAACTGGACAATTCCAAAGCCAATGCAGAGGCAGGATATCTTCTTGTCAAGAGCATTGATTAAGTCTCAGTGTTTTTCAGGGAGCAAGAGCCTGAAGTTTCTTGGTCATTTTTGTTTATATCTGCACTAGGTCACCAGTGACAGAAAAATTGGTTGAATTGTGCCTGTCAGGACTTCCCTGTTTCATAGGAAAATGCATCTTCTTGATGAAGTGGAACTGCTTGGTCACATGGTGATCTTGGATGAGGAGTCAGAAGGGATAATTTCCAAAATAACAGGCTCAGGGGTGAAGATGTCCCATGAACTGTCTGAATGAGATCAGGAGACTCTTTCAGCAGGATAGAAACCTGTCCACCCCGAGGAACCTGGACATCCCTGAAGTTACCAGTAGCACCAGAGCTGCCAATCCAGTAAAACTGAGCTTAGACAGACTCCGCGTGGATGTTCAGGTAAAGTTTACCTTGCAGGAGGAGACAGTTCAGTCCAAAAAACTTGTGCAGTTGGAAAGGATATTTACTAACAAAGTAGTAAAGATCTAGATCTTGATGTAGAATT
Organism: Chiroxiphia lanceolata; assembly: GCF_009829145.1. NCBI lineage: Eukaryota > Metazoa > Chordata > Aves > Passeriformes > Pipridae > Chiroxiphia > Chiroxiphia lanceolata. The sequence goes on from NC_045651.1 coordinate 3,815,664, forward strand.
CCCATATAATTTCTGGCTGGAAAACAATAGGGAAATGTCCCAGTTTAAACAAAGCCAGGCTGTCTCCAGCACACTTTGTTTCCAGCAGAATTCATGTCCGTGTCACATCAGCTGGCCCTGGATTAGCTCTGTGTCTGCAGCTGACCTGACTTGGGCAAAGTGGACTAAAAGAAGAAGACAAGAAGTGTTCCTGTTGACTTGAGAAGAGGTGGCATCAACCTCCCGTCTTTGTTTCTTGATATATTTGCTTTATCTTTTAATGTACCACATAGCATAGTCCCATTCTTAGGGACAATAGGTCTAGATGTTAAAAATGCAGCCCATCAATGCATTTACTTCATTAACTCTGTGCCTCAGAGTCTGCCCCAAATCCTGTGGTGCTGAAGGTGTGTGACCAAGGGTGATTTATGACAAAGAAGTCCCATTTCAGCAGAGAGGTGGCTGAGTGCTCACCCTTCGCTCTGACCACAGCCTGTCCCTGGTACGTGTTTTCCACAAAACAAAGGAAACCACCACGGTTACTCTTTCCTGCTGGCACAGGGCTGGGTTGTGCCTCTGGAGCCGGGCCACTTGTGTGGAACTGGGGGTGGCTGCACAGCTGTAGCACAAGCAAACTGTCCTGAGAGGAGGCAGTGGAGAAGACTGCAGTGACTGCATTGTGATACAGAAGAAGTGTTAGAGCTAATCCATTGCCATCTGTCTTTATTTTGCTAACCCGTTCAGTTGGACGCCACAGAAGTGCATTCACAGCAGATGAGCTGGGAGAGCCGTGGCATGGCAGCTCTTGGATTACTGGCATGAAAAGAATCCTTTTGTTCACGAGCCAGGAAGATTAGCTGCTGCCACGTCTGTGTCTGGTTTGTAGGACAAGAAAGAGAAGATGCAGCTCTCTTGCTGCCTTGGCCACTGCTTTGTGGCATCCCAGCTCCAGCTCTTTTCTCACCTCCCTCTTGCTTTATCCTTCCTCTGCTCCTTCCTTCCTGCTCTCTCCTCATCTCGAGCTTTCTCTGTCTTTTCCATCTGCTTCTCTCCTCTCTTGGCATCCCCTCTGCTTCTGCTTGAGTGCACACAATATCCCTTCTCCTCTTCCCCGAGTTCAGGCGGGCAACAGAAAAGTTCAGGGCGGCGCAGCTCCCCTCCGCCGAGGTGCTTTACCTGCGGCCCCTGCTGCGAGAAAAATTGGCTCGCACCGCCTGATCCCAGGCAATTCCGTTCGCAGCGGGCGCTGGGGATAAAGCGCTTCAGCGCGAGGCGGCTGCGTCCTCCTTAATCGCGGGGCTGGCGGTGCCAGTTGGGCGAGCGGCTGCTCTGCAGGCTGCCCTCGGGACAGCGGAGCCGGGCAGGAGGAGGGCCGGTCCATCCAGACCCCGTGGCCGTGCGCTGCCGGAGCCTCCGGAGCGCCGTGACCCATTTAGCGGCTCCCCAGACGACCCCGGGCGCGCCGTGACCCGCGGTTTGAGAAGCGCTTCTCTCAGCAGGAGCAAAAGCCCTCTGTGTCCTTTAATTCCGAGAGTGCCACGCTGGGAGGAGATGCCCTTCAGATGCCCTCTCCGCTGTACCTGCAGGCTCTCTGCAGAGCGCAGAGCAAACCCGGTCCTCTCTGGTTTAGGGGTAGGGGCACAGCCCCAGCTCCAGGGCAGGAGTGCAGGGTTGCACATCTGCCTTCTGCACCCCGGGGCAGCGGCTGGAGGCTCGATGGGGTGATCCTGCCTCTGTCATGCACACCTGGGCTTTGCCAGTGTGGGTCCCAGCAGGACCTGCAGAGATCAGAGCTGCCTCCTGCTGATGTCTCCCCTGGAAGAGGATGAAGTGTGGAGTTGAGGCGGGGAAGGGAGGTGAGAAATGTTCCTTCCTCCCCATCACGAGTGCAGGGCTGGACATGCATCAGCTGCTGCTGCACTGCCCTTCCCTGAGCTCCAAGAGGTCTGGCACACTGTGCATCCTGCAATCAGGCTTGCTCTGGGCAGATTGACCTCAGGGCTGCATTCCCAGAGAGACGCTGGTGAACAGGACTGTCCCCCACAAGCTGTTGGGGAAATGCAGCCTTGTACCAACCAGGATAGCTGGGGACACTCACAACCTGCTCAGTGGTGTGCAAGAGTCCCAGACATGCTCTTGTAACTCCACCCTGTACACTGCAGTTACCAGGATCTGTGCCACAGCCGACATTCCCAAATGCATCATTGCTGCACATGCAGTGTCTTCTGTGTGGGGCTAAAGAGGGTAAAGAAGGATGTTTGGTGGGTGCTTCAGGTGCTTCCAGTTCCTCCCCAACAGAGGTGAAAGCTCACCCAAGCAAAAAAATTCTCCAGAAACAGGCCTCCTAGTAGTGCCTGAAGCAGGTGCAATGGATGAGAGCAAAGATGTGCCTCCAGGAGCCAAGCTGCTCCCTGTCCCCCCAGAGACTCAGCCCTCCTCCAGCATCCTTCACAGCTACCTCTGACTTTCAATCCACGTTCGTGAAAAAACTTCATAATCTCCCTGACTAGGGAAGGTTTTGGGTCATATACAGATGGATGGAAGGAAATTAATTTTCTGCTTGGGCACTGAATCGTCCTAGGAGAAGACCTTCATCTCACACTGCAGCTCACTGGACCATGCCAGCCTGTTGAATTTCCTCGTGTGACACTGCGAGGGGCTGTTTGGGCCCTTCGCAATCAAATAAGAGTCAGAGATACATAAAAGATGAGAAATGAGAATCCCTGCTGCCCTGCAGGGTGAAAAAACCCCCGCTGGCAAGAACGCAGTCAGAATTTGACCCCCCGTGGTTTTCAAAGCTGATCAGTAATCTGGGGGTGCCCAAAGCTCAGCACATTCACCAGCATGGGGGTGTCACGCTGGCCAAGTGGTTTAGGGTGCTGCCAGCCAGGTGCCTGCAATCACCAATGGTTTGTAGACTAGAAACTCATGAGGCCTCCACCATTGCCGTCTCCTGGGAGCCAAGAGGGAATCTCATGCCCTTGCAGATCACATCCCTGCACTGCTCAGCAGCTGGACAATCAGGGTCCTCCCTGATCCCCGCAGGGAAGCTGAGCTCCCCCCACCATAAGGTTGGAGAGCATCCAAAGAGGGGCAATGAAGATGGGGAGGGCCTTGATTTGAAGCCGTGTGAGGACACTGAGGGCACGTGGTGTGTTCAGCTGGAGAAGAGGAGACTGAGGGGAGACCTCACTGCAGTTACAACTTCCTGGACAGGGGCAAAGAAGGAGCAGGCATTGAGCTCTGCTCTGTGTGACCAGTGACAGGACCCCAGGGAACGGCCTGAAGATGTGGCAGGGCAGGGTTAGGTGGATATTAGAAAAAGGTTCTTCCCCCAGAGGGTGGTTGGGCACTGAACAGGCTCCCCAGGGCAGTGGGCACAGCACCAAGGCTGACAGGGCTCAAGGAGTGTTTGGGTGATACTCTCAGGCACAGGGTGTGACTCTCGGGGATGGTCCTGTGCAGGGCCAGGAGTTGGACTCAATGATCCTTGTGGGATATTCTGTGATTCTGCGATCCTCTGCAGCCAGGCAAGACCATGGCATCTGCAGCTTTCCGCTTCAAAACATCCTTGCACATTGACCTTTGTAAATGGTGGTCGCCTTCCCGGTTCCCACCTTTCTCCCTTTGGCTTGGAAGCAACCTGTGTGGTCATGGGTCTGATCCTGCCTGACCTGACTCCCCTCTGCCCTCCCAAGGGTCGAGTCCACCTGTGCAATCAGGACCTTCTCCCACGGGATCTCCTGGCTCTGCATGTCAGATCCAGCACTGGGCAGGCGAGCAGCTGGGGCAGTGGGCACGGCTGGCAGGGGGTGCCCAGGCTGGAGCAGCCACACCAGCACTGCAGGGCTTCCAGGTGTTGGGTTTTCATGTGCAGGAGGAGAGACGTGTGGGATCATCGCTCCCCGCGCGGGTAGGGGCTGGCCATGGCCCTGCCAGCACCCCTGGATCAGATGGGAGCTGAAGGGCTGCCTGGCTCTCCGTGACTCAGCAATAATGCTTTGGGTAGTTAACATTTCATTATCATTTTTAAAGGCTAAGTGGCTTTTACCACCTGAGAAGTATATTAATGGCCCCAGTAAAACACTCCCCTGAGTGCCCTAATGCTTCTGTTATATCGATTCATTTTCCCCCCTCCCCCCTTTCTTTCTTTCTTTTTTAAAACATTTTTTCTCTCTCCCTGCATGTATTCCCCCATTATGAAAAATACACACTCATTTATACGGTGCAGACAGGGGGAATAATGCTGTCCTCCAACTAATAACACCGCTGAATCCTCCCCTCCTCACTTGCTTATTACTCCCCGCAGCAGAGAGACAAGAGGCAGATGGTGACAAATTCCTTCCCTGCCCCCACAGATGATCAGCTTATTCCCTAGAGTACAAGGGGGTTTCTTGGGGTTTGGGAGTGGGTTCCTTCAGCCTCTGGAAACCTCCTTTCCCATGGGTTGTGCTGCTGCTTGTGTCTTGTCCCCTCACTTCAAGAAAGACAATGAGGGGCTGGAGCGATTCCAGAGAAGGGAACAGAGGTGGGGAAGGGTCTGGAGCACAAATCTGATAAGGAGCAGCTGAGGGAGTGAGGGGACTCAGCCTGGACAAAAGGAGCCTCAGGGGGGACATTCCCACTCTCTACAACTCCCTGATGGGAGGGTGGAGCCAGGTGGGGATCAGGCTTTGCTTCCAGGTAACAAGGGATAGGATAAGGAAAAACAGCCTCAAGCTGCGCCAGGGGAGGTTCAGGTTGGTGTGATAGGAATGCTGGGAAGACACATCAGGAAGAATTTCTTCACAGAAGAGGTTGTCAGGCATTGGAACAAGCTGCCCAGGGTGGTGGTGGAGTCCTGAAATGTAGCACCAAACTGCTCCCTCCCTGATGTAAGGTTTGAGGTGGATGCTCAGGGATCTTCACACAAGGTCTCCATCCCAGGAAATGGGTGCCACATAGAACCACTGAATTATTAAGGTTGGAAAAGACCTCCAAGATAACTGAGTCTAACCTTTGACTGATTATCACCTTGTCACCCAGCCCAGAGCACTGAGTGCCACGTCCAGTCATTACTTGAACATTCCCAAGGGATGGTGACTCCACCACTGCCCTGGGCAGCCCCTTCCAGTGCCTGACAACCCTTTCAGTGAAGAAATTCTTCCTGATGTCCAACCTGAATCTCCTCTGGTGCACCTTGAGGCCATGTCCTCTTGAAGAAGATCCTCCCCTCCACAAATGCAGACCCCGAATTCCTGGATGCCACCTCCTGCACAGGTCAGGCAGGAGCCTCCCAACCCAGAGCTGGTGGCTGCTGCTTCTGCTGTTGGGTTCCACAGTGAAGGACTTGCCACATCACCAGTGGCACACCAGTGCCATGGGAGCTCCTCTGAGCTGCTGAGCAGCGAGAGGCTGTTACATTGTGGGTTCTTGCCCAGCAGCACTTCAGGCTTGATAGCAATGAGAGGCTGTGCAAAAACAGGAGAGTTCCACATTCCCAGTGGAAGACTCTCACAACTCTTGACCCATGCTGAATATGGAAGCTGAGAAGGGTTTGGATCAATGCACCAGGAGTTGCAGGAAACAGGTGAGGCACCATTTGGTCAGAGCTGTGTTGAATTTGGCACCAGTGGCACCAAAGCCCAATGTGTAACAGAACACACCAGTCACGTAGCTCATTATTTCCAGTCACAAAACATAATTTTTCACAATCAGTGGGGATGGAGCTTGGGATACTTTAAAACCCTTCCTTTCTGACTGGGGTAGCAGCCACCAAGGCAGACTCCAGTTGCACAATATGCAGCCCCAGCCCAGCTGGGGTAATGGGAGCTTCATAATTTCCTATTTTCCGTGAAAGTTTTTTGCTATTTTTCAATTTCCAAAGTTTTTCCTAATTCCTAAGTTTCATCCATGTAAAATTAGCTGTTTGTACAGCACCAAGAGCCAGTGGATCCCACTCTCTAGCCACAGATGCTTCATTTCTAGGACCCTCAGTTTTTCCACATCCCTAAATCTGAGGAAGCATACTCCTCCCAGCATTTATTCTTCAACAAGCAAACCCTCTATTCTTTGCTGCCTTTCTAAATGACCTTTCCCTATCTTGTCATGAATCCCTATCTAAACTATGTGGGACAGGCAACTTCTTCTCATTGTCTCTAACATTTGTTGATGTAAAAGGGATTTCTTATCTCTGGTGAAATACACCTCCCCTTTTCTCATTCAGTTTTTTTTTGCTATTTCAGGTGAGCTACAGAAATTAATTTCAGCAGTTTCTCGTCTCAGTCCTTTTCTCCTTCAGGAGCTTAAAGGCAGCTTCCTGCACTTCCCAGCCCTCTGGGAGGGAGGCTGCCAGCATCCTTAAGAGCCACTGAACCTTGTTCCAGCCCAGAGGGACTCAGCCCTCCCCTCCTCTCTTCCAGACCTTGACATCCTTTGCATATATATCCTGACCTCAGGCTTTCTGCATGCCAGGCAGGGGTGTGCTCCCCTGTGACTCTTGGAAGCTCTGGAGGGAGGAGCAGGGACAGTTTGTGGGGAAGAGGCAAAGCAGCAGCAAGGAGAGAGGGAAGAGGGTGTCACCACCCGGGCCAGGAGTGAGTAGTGACTTTATCAGCTGGCTCCTCTGAGCACACCGAGCTGCCTCCAGAGCAGCATAACCCGCCAGCTCTCAGGCATGGCCACCTCCTCCAGTTCATCCTGGAGGTTTCAGAAGCCACCCCTGCACACACCAGCAGTGGCAAAAGCAGTAAGAGCCTTCCAGTATGATGGACCAGTGGTCCATCATACCCTCCATTTCAGTGATTCCCTGACCACTTCCCGGCCTCTCCAGCCCCTCTCTCCACCTTTCCTGCTCCCCACTGGCTCCCCAAAGCATTACCCCCTCTCTTCCTGCTGCGTGCCCCCTTTCCCACCCAGCTCCTGCTTCTTCCATCGCCTCCAGCTCCACGACATGCTGCTGGAGTGGAGGGGACACGGCTGCTGGGGGGATCTGCAAGATACGGTGAGATGAGATGAGGAAGCTGGCTGAACTGATGCCCAAGTCTGCAGACTGTCACATTCAGAGCTGCTCTCCTGGAAGTGAGAAAATTTGGTCCCGATAGTAACACTTGGATCGCTGCTTTGCACAGATGTAACTCCTTTCTCCAGCTTCTGTTTTAATACGCGCGTTCCTGCCTATTCCTGGAGATGCGGTTCGGTGCACGCTGCCGGATGGAGGGAGCAGCCCAAGACACGCAGTCAGCCTGACTCTGCAGCCAGGGAGCTTCCCATTGTTCTCCCAAAAAAGCTGGCCAAATCCAGAGTTCTGCCATCCCAGGGGGCTCATGCCTGGATCCCAGCATATCCCACTCAAAAACACCGCCCAGCCCTCGACTTCCAACCATCGCATTTCATCTGGGGACAACGAGAGCTTGACGCCACACCCTCCTTTTTCTTCCACCACTACCAGGTTCATGCTACCTGTGCCAGGTGTGCTGGAGCGAGGAGGCTCAGGGGATGCTCTTCAACAGCACGTTTCTGCAGCCATGTGGTGTCCTGGCAGCCGGGGAGCCTGGGCTGGAGCGGGAAGGGCGGCTGCGCGCGGGCGGCGGGACCCGGATCGTGCTGCAGCTGCAGCAGGAGCTGCCTGGCTTTGGGGCTTTCCGATTCACAGCCCTAATGCAACATTAATGGGCTTTGCTGGAGCTGAATATTTATAAACCAGGAGCAAGTTCCTACCCATCTACCGAGAAACTGAGGGCTGCAGGGCACAGAGCAGGGACTCGGCCTCTGTCTCGCCATGGGAGCTGGCCAGGACCCTTCCCGCCTGCCCTGCCCACCCCACTTGGGAAGGGGAAGGAGGTGTGGGCAGGGAGAACCCATAGCTGAGCTGTCTGCATCACCTCTCCCTCCCCTTTCAATCCTCCATCTCTGCCTAAATTTGTGGAAAACCACACCAGCTCGCACCAACCCACATCTCCCCCTCTCCTGTCTCCCCTCCCAACATCCCTGTGCTGCCGAAGCCCTTCCCAAAGCCTGACTCTCCCAACTGGGGTCTCTTGTCCCCTTCCTCTGCTCCCCTCAGCATCCCCTTTCCTTCCCACCTCCCCGACCAGACATCTCCCTTCCCCAGCCCCTCACTCCTCAGCTCTCCTTCTCTCTGATTTGACCATTTCCCAAGGCTCCTTCCCCTCTTGCTGCACATCCTGGAGATGCCACCGGGACCTGGTGGCCACATGGCCCCTTCCCTCCTCCCACCATGTCCCTGAGGCAGCCCAGCCATGCAAACCACCGGTGCAAACCACCGGTGCAGGCGGGTGGCACATCACACCAGGGGACTGTGCCCACCAGGGCAGGGAGGAGACCCTGAGGACACCCTCTCCCAGGCCCCTGTGGCTCCATTCCACGCTGCTGTGCACAGTGGCCTACAGTGATTGCTCCAGCCTTTTTCAGCAGGAAAAGCACATGGAAAAAATGCCTTTTTTCCCCTTTTAACCCGGTTTCAGAGGGATGCTCTGTTTTTTGTTTGTCCCTTTAAATCTTTTATGTGGAGACAGAAGGAGGAATCACCCTGTGATGGCTATCTGGCCAGCCAGAGGGAGATGCCAGGCCCCAGGGGACATCACTTTTGGGATGTGGGCAGTTTATGTCTCACCCAGCCTCCTTAAACCACTTCTTCCTGGGGTAGGTCAGGTGGAAAGCCCTCCCTGGGGGGTGGAGGGAAAGCCCAGGAAGCCTCTGACCCACCTGGGGCAATGCTGCATGGTTGGGCTCTTCTCCAGTTCACTTCACCTTGCACCAGGCACTGCAGCTGAGGGTGCTCAGGGGGGGTCCTGGGGGCCAGGGACATCCCCCCTCCCCATCCCCACCGCCCGGGGAGTGCCCGGTGGCCCAGGCCACCTCTCTCCTCTCCTGTTTGTGCCGTCAGCTGCAGCAATAAAAGCACCTCCCCTTCCCAGCCCTACATTAAAAGAGCCGGACCTAAAATTAATTTAGCCCTGCTCTTTGTTGTGGACAATACAGAGGGGATATTGTGTGTGGGGAGAGAAAGGCTTTTTGTTTGGGTGAGGAGACAGCGGCGGTCTGTTCTTGTGGACATCTGAAAACAAGGCTGGGAAGAGCGGCCCTTTAAGTTCGGCTGAAGCAAAAACACACAGCCCCATCTCACAATTAAACACAGTATCAAACCGAGAAAGGATCAATTGAGCCTAAAACAGAAAGCTCCCCATGTGACAGATTCCAGAAAGTACGTGATACACCATGCCCAGGGCTAGTACATGCCTGCTGTGTTTCCCAGTACATGATTAATTTGACTCAGGGCAGGAGGCTGCAGGCAAGGGATCTGCAGCACACACTGAAAAGTTTTAACACTTTGAAGACTGGAAGCGCGGCTGAGCGCCGGAGACAAAGGCAAAGGCGGCAACGAGCGGTGGGAGCACGGGCTGGACGGACCCACGGACGGGCGGTGACTCGGTTTTCAGCCCGTCGCCAGCACGGGGAGTGCTTCCCGCTGGAGGCCAGCACCGGCATCCCCCTCCCAGCATCTCGCCTCCAGCCCCGCGGGAGGCTGCTCCCCACGGCCACGCTCCGGGAAAGATTTGCGGCGGGGGTCCCTGGGCTGCAGCCTCATCCCTTGGGGAGTGACAGGGATCTCCTGGGGAGGAGGTTTGCTTCCCTCGTCCGGTCTTACAGGTGACCTTGGAGATGCGCAGATTAGAAACAATTAATATATTAGTCGTTTAATTGCTGGAGAGTGCAGATGAAGCCAACGGGCACTTTCCCCGGGAGGCAAGGGGTGGCGCTGCGACACCAGCGGAGCAGCCTGTCCTGGTGGGGTGCAGGCCGGGGACACTGGGGTGGCATCCCCAAAGCTGCCCCCCCTCCCTCCGCTGCCTGGCCACAGGGGGACACAGCTTTTCTAAGGGCAGGATGCGATCTTGGCCAAGGGATGCAGGCTGAGGACACAGAGGTGGCATCCCCAGAGCTGGATGCTCTCTGTCCCCACTGCCCAGCTATGGGGGACACTGCCCTTCCAACAGCAGGACACCACCCTGACTGAGGGGTGGAGGCTGGAGGCACAGGAGTGGCATCCTCAGCATTGGATGCCCTCTGTCCCCTCTGCCCAGATGTGGAAGATGCAGCCCTTCCAGCAGCAGTACAGCACCCTGGCTTAGGGGGGAAGGCTGGGGACAACGCAGTGGCATCCCCAGAACTGGGTCCCACGCCCCTCCTTGGGGGACACAGCCCTCCCTCAGGCAGAGCTCACCACCCCAGCCAAGGTCCACACCAACCAGCCCTGCACAGTCTGTTGTGCAGGTGGTCCATCCTAGTGGTCCATCCTGGGGGCAACGTGTGGCCCACAGAGGCCACGGCCATGGGACTGGGGGGACTGATGTGCAGCATCTGGCATTACTGGGCTAAGACAGTCCAAGTCTCCCCCGAAAGCAAACAGAGCTCAGGCTCTGCTCTCCCTGGGATGGCTAGAGACAGGACCTCGCAGCTCTGCTGCTTGCTGTCAGCCTCTTTTCCCAGGCCTGGGAATGGTTTTAGCTCAAGAGCTGCTGCCCATCCTCAGTCCCAGCTCTGGACCCTGCACACTGACACAGAGGTGCTGCAGCCCATCACAGGAGCCCCATGGTTTGGGTGTGGAGGAGCCCTGAGACCACTTGTCCCTGGGGGAATGTGCTGCACCCAGGGCTGCTCTGTTCCCTGCCACGCCAAGCCCCAAACCAGCACAACTTTGGGCAATTCAGGCTGTCTCAGGAAGGAACCAGACCCACAACCTACCAGGGAACGAGCCCCGC